>NC_059426.1:91242288-91556455 GCF_021028975.2 Sphaerodactylus townsendi | reverse complement strand
CCCCCCCCCCCCCCACCCCCCCCCCCCCCCACCCCCCCCCCCCCCCACCCCCCCCCCCCCCCACCCCCCCCCCCCCCCACCCCCCCCCCCCCCCACCCCCCCCCCCCCCCACCCCCCCCCCCCCCCACCCCCCCCCCCCCCCACCCCCCCCCCCCCCCACCCCCCCCCCCCCCCACCCCCCCCCCCCCCCACCCCCCCCCCCCCCCACCCCCCCCCCCCCCCACCCCCCCCCCCCCCCACCCCCCCCCCCCCCCACCCCCCCCCCCCCCCACCCCCCCCCCCCCCCACCCCCCCCCCCCCCCACCCCCCCCCCCCCCCACCCCCCCCCCCCCCCACCCCCCCCCCCCCCCACCCCCCCCCCCCCCCACCCCCCCCCCCCCCCACCCCCCCCCCCCCCCACCCCCCCCCCCCCCCACCCCCCCCCCCCCCCACCCCCCCCCCCCCCCACCCCCCCCCCCCCCCACCCCCCCCCCCCCCCACCCCCCCCCCCCCCCACCCCCCCCCCCCCCCACCCCCCCCCCCCCCCACCCCCCCCCCCCCCCACCCCCCCCCCCCCCCACCCCCCCCCCCCCCCACCCCCCCCCCCCCCCACCCCCCCCCCCCCCCACCCCCCCCCCCCCCCACCCCCCCCCCCCCCCACCCCCCCCCCCCCCCACCCCCCCCCCCCCCCACCCCCCCCCCCCCCCACCCCCCCCCCCCCCCACCCCCCCCCCCCCCCACCCCCCCCCCCCCCCACCCCCCCCCCCCCCCACCCCCCCCCCCCCCCACCCCCCCCCCCCCCCACCCCCCCCCCCCCCCACCCCCCCCCCCCCCCACCCCCCCCCCCCCCCACCCCCCCCCCCCCCCACCCCCCCCCCCCCCCACCCCCCCCCCCCCCCACCCCCCCCCCCCCCCACCCCCCCCCCCCCCCACCCCCCCCCCCCCCCACCCCCCCCCCCCCCCACCCCCCCCCCCCCCCACCCCCCCCCCCCCCCACCCCCCCCCCCCCCCACCCCCCCCCCCCCCCACCCCCCCCCCCCCCCACCCCCCCCCCCCCCCACCCCCCCCCCCCCCCACCCCCCCCCCCCCCCACCCCCCCCCCCCCCCACCCCCCCCCCCCCCCACCCCCCCCCCCCCCCACCCCCCCCCCCCCCCACCCCCCCCCCCCCCCACCCCCCCCCCCCCCCACCCCCCCCCCCCCCCACCCCCCCCCCCCCCCACCCCCCCCCCCCCCCACCCCCCCCCCCCCCCACCCCCCCCCCCCCCCACCCCCCCCCCCCCCCACCCCCCCCCCCCCCCACCCCCCCCCCCCCCCACCCCCCCCCCCCCCCACCCCCCCCCCCCCCCACCCCCCCCCCCCCCCACCCCCCCCCCCCCCCACCCCCCCCCCCCCCCACCCCCCCCCCCCCCCACCCCCCCCCCCCCCCACCCCCCCCCCCCCCCACCCCCCCCCCCCCCCACCCCCCCCCCCCCCCACCCCCCCCCCCCCCCACCCCCCCCCCCCCCCACCCCCCCCCCCCCCCACCCCCCCCCCCCCCCACCCCCCCCCCCCCCCACCCCCCCCCCCCCCCACCCCCCCCCCCCCCCACCCCCCCCCCCCCCCACCCCCCCCCCCCCCCACCCCCCCCCCCCCCCACCCCCCCCCCCCCCCACCCCCCCCCCCCCCCACCCCCCCCCCCCCCCACCCCCCCCCCCCCCCACCCCCCCCCCCCCCCACCCCCCCCCCCCCCCACCCCCCCCCCCCCCCACCCCCCCCCCCCCCCACCCCCCCCCCCCCCCACCCCCCCCCCCCCCC
The DNA here is from genome assembly GCF_021028975.2 of Sphaerodactylus townsendi. Lineage (NCBI taxonomy): Eukaryota > Metazoa > Chordata > Lepidosauria > Squamata > Sphaerodactylidae > Sphaerodactylus > Sphaerodactylus townsendi. Next base: position 91,554,681 of record NC_059426.1, on the reverse strand, counting down.
ACCCCCCCCCCCCCCCACCCCCCCCCCCCCCCACCCCCCCCCCCCCCCACCCCCCCCCCCCCCCACCCCCCCCCCCCCCCACCCCCCCCCCCCCCCACCCCCCCCCCCCCCCACCCCCCCCCCCCCCCACCCCCCCCCCCCCCCACCCCCCCCCCCCCCCACCCCCCCCCCCCCCCACCCCCCCCCCCCCCCACCCCCCCCCCCCCCCACCCCCCCCCCCCCCCACCCCCCCCCCCCCCCACCCCCCCCCCCCCCCACCCCCCCCCCCCCCCACCCCCCCCCCCCCCCACCCCCCCCCCCCCCCACCCCCCCCCCCCCCCACCCCCCCCCCCCCCCACCCCCCCCCCCCCCCACCCCCCCCCCCCCCCACCCCCCCCCCCCCCCACCCCCCCCCCCCCCCACCCCCCCCCCCCCCCACCCCCCCCCCCCCCCACCCCCCCCCCCCCCCACCCCCCCCCCCCCCCACCCCCCCCCCCCCCCACCCCCCCCCCCCCCCACCCCCCCCCCCCCCCACCCCCCCCCCCCCCCACCCCCCCCCCCCCCCACCCCCCCCCCCCCCCACCCCCCCCCCCCCCCACCCCCCCCCCCCCCCACCCCCCCCCCCCCCCACCCCCCCCCCCCCCCACCCCCCCCCCCCCCCACCCCCCCCCCCCCCCACCCCCCCCCCCCCCCACCCCCCCCCCCCCCCACCCCCCCCCCCCCCCACCCCCCCCCCCCCCCACCCCCCCCCCCCCCCACCCCCCCCCCCCCCCACCCCCCCCCCCCCCCACCCCCCCCCCCCCCCACCCCCCCCCCCCCCCACCCCCCCCCCCCCCCACCCCCCCCCCCCCCCACCCCCCCCCCCCCCCACCCCCCCCCCCCCCCACCCCCCCCCCCCCCCACCCCCCCCCCCCCCCACCCCCCCCCCCCCCCACCCCCCCCCCCCCCCACCCCCCCCCCCCCCCACCCCCCCCCCCCCCCACCCCCCCCCCCCCCCACCCCCCCCCCCCCCCACCCCCCCCCCCCCCCACCCCCCCCCCCCCCCACCCCCCCCCCCCCCCACCCCCCCCCCCCCCCACCCCCCCCCCCCCCCACCCCCCCCCCCCCCCACCCCCCCCCCCCCCCACCCCCCCCCCCCCCCACCCCCCCCCCCCCCCACCCCCCCCCCCCCCCACCCCCCCCCCCCCCCACCCCCCCCCCCCCCCACCCCCCCCCCCCCCCACCCCCCCCCCCCCCCACCCCCCCCCCCCCCCACCCCCCCCCCCCCCCACCCCCCCCCCCCCCCACCCCCCCCCCCCCCCACCCCCCCCCCCCCCCACCCCCCCCCCCCCCCACCCCCCCCCCCCCCCACCCCCCCCCCCCCCCACCCCCCCCCCCCCCCACCCCCCCCCCCCCCCACCCCCCCCCCCCCCCACCCCCCCCCCCCCCCACCCCCCCCCCCCCCCACCCCCCCCCCCCCCCACCCCCCCCCCCCCCCACCCCCCCCCCCCCCCACCCCCCCCCCCCCCCACCCCCCCCCCCCCCCACCCCCCCCCCCCCCCACCCCCCCCCCCCCCCACCCCCCCCCCCCCCCACCCCCCCCCCCCCCCACCCCCCCCCCCCCCCACCCCCCCCCCCCCCCACCCCCCCCCCCCCCCACCCCCCCCCCCCCCCACCCCCCCCCCCCCCCACCCCCCCCCCCCCCCACCCCCCCCCCCCCCCACCCCCCCCCCCCCCCACCCCCCCCCCCCCCCACCCCCCCCCCCCCCCACCCCCCCCCCCCCCCACCCCCCCCCCCCCCCACCCCCCCCCCCCCCCACCCCCCCCCCCCCCCACCCCCCCCCCCCCCCACCCCCCCCCCCCCCCACCCCCCCCCCCCCCCACCCCCCCCCCCCCCCACCCCCCCCCCCCCCCACCCCCCCCCCCCCCCACCCCCCCCCCCCCCCACCCCCCCCCCCCCCCACCCCCCCCCCCCCCCACCCCCCCCCCCCCCCACCCCCCCCCCCCCCCACCCCCCCCCCCCCCCACCCCCCCCCCCCCCCACCCCCCCCCCCCCCCACCCCCCCCCCCCCCCACCCCCCCCCCCCCCCACCCCCCCCCCCCCCCACCCCCCCCCCCCCCCACCCCCCCCCCCCCCCACCCCCCCCCCCCCCCACCCCCCCCCCCCCCCACCCCCCCCCCCCCCCACCCCCCCCCCCCCCCACCCCCCCCCCCCCCCACCCCCCCCCCCCCCCACCCCCCCCCCCCCCCACCCCCCCCCCCCCCCACCCCCCCCCCCCCCCACCCCCCCCCCCCCCCACCCCCCCCCCCCCCCACCCCCCCCCCCCCCCACCCCCCCCCCCCCCCACCCCCCCCCCCCCCCACCCCCCCCCCCCCCCACCCCCCCCCCCCCCCACCCCCCCCCCCCCCCACCCCCCCCCCCCCCCACCCCCCCCCCCCCCCACCCCCCCCCCCCCCCACCCCCCCCCCCCCCCACCCCCCCCCCCCCCCACCCCCCCCCCCCCCCACCCCCCCCCCCCCCCACCCCCCCCCCCCCCCACCCCCCCCCCCCCCCACCCCCCCCCCCCCCCACCCCCCCCCCCCCCCACCCCCCCCCCCCCCCACCCCCCCCCCCCCCCACCCCCCCCCCCCCCCACCCCCCCCCCCCCCCACCCCCCCCCCCCCCCACCCCCCCCCCCCCCCACCCCCCCCCCCCCCCACCCCCCCCCCCCCCCACCCCCCCCCCCCCCCACCCCCCCCCCCCCCCACCCCCCCCCCCCCCCACCCCCCCCCCCCCCCACCCCCCCCCCCCCCCACCCCCCCCCCCCCCCACCCCCCCCCCCCCCCACCCCCCCCCCCCCCCACCCCCCCCCCCCCCCACCCCCCCCCCCCCCCACCCCCCCCCCCCCCCACCCCCCCCCCCCCCCACCCCCCCCCCCCCCCACCCCCCCCCCCCCCCACCCCCCCCCCCCCCCACCCCCCCCCCCCCCCACCCCCCCCCCCCCCCACCCCCCCCCCCCCCCACCCCCCCCCCCCCCCACCCCCCCCCCCCCCCACCCCCCCCCCCCCCCACCCCCCCCCCCCCCCACCCCCCCCCCCCCCCACCCCCCCCCCCCCCCACCCCCCCCCCCCCCCACCCCCCCCCCCCCCCACCCCCCCCCCCCCCCACCCCCCCCCCCCCCCACCCCCCCCCCCCCCCACCCCCCCCCCCCCCCACCCCCCCCCCCCCCCACCCCCCCCCCCCCCCACCCCCCCCCCCCCCCACCCCCCCCCCCCCCCACCCCCCCCCCCCCCCACCCCCCCCCCCCCCCACCCCCCCCCCCCCCCACCCCCCCCCCCCCCCACCCCCCCCCCCCCCCACCCCCCCCCCCCCCCACCCCCCCCCCCCCCCACCCCCCCCCCCCCCCACCCCCCCCCCCCCCCACCCCCCCCCCCCCCCACCCCCCCCCCCCCCCACCCCCCCCCCCCCCCACCCCCCCCCCCCCCCACCCCCCCCCCCCCCCACCCCCCCCCCCCCCCACCCCCCCCCCCCCCCACCCCCCCCCCCCCCCACCCCCCCCCCCCCCCACCCCCCCCCCCCCCCACCCCCCCCCCCCCCCACCCCCCCCCCCCCCCACCCCCCCCCCCCCCCACCCCCCCCCCCCCCCACCCCCCCCCCCCCCCACCCCCCCCCCCCCCCACCCCCCCCCCCCCCCACCCCCCCCCCCCCCCACCCCCCCCCCCCCCCACCCCCCCCCCCCCCCACCCCCCCCCCCCCCCACCCCCCCCCCCCCCCACCCCCCCCCCCCCCCACCCCCCCCCCCCCCCACCCCCCCCCCCCCCCACCCCCCCCCCCCCCCACCCCCCCCCCCCCCCACCCCCCCCCCCCCCCACCCCCCCCCCCCCCCACCCCCCCCCCCCCCCACCCCCCCCCCCCCCCACCCCCCCCCCCCCCCACCCCCCCCCCCCCCCACCCCCCCCCCCCCCCACCCCCCCCCCCCCCCACCCCCCCCCCCCCCCACCCCCCCCCCCCCCCACCCCCCCCCCCCCCCACCCCCCCCCCCCCCCACCCCCCCCCCCCCCCACCCCCCCCCCCCCCCACCCCCCCCCCCCCCCACCCCCCCCCCCCCCCACCCCCCCCCCCCCCCACCCCCCCCCCCCCCCACCCCCCCCCCCCCCCACCCCCCCCCCCCCCCACCCCCCCCCCCCCCCACCCCCCCCCCCCCCCACCCCCCCCCCCCCCCACCCCCCCCCCCCCCCACCCCCCCCCCCCCCCACCCCCCCCCCCCCCCACCCCCCCCCCCCCCCACCCCCCCCCCCCCCCACCCCCCCCCCCCCCCACCCCCCCCCCCCCCCACCCCCCCCCCCCCCCACCCCCCCCCCCCCCCACCCCCCCCCCCCCCCACCCCCCCCCCCCCCCACCCCCCCCCCCCCCCACCCCCCCCCCCCCCCACCCCCCCCCCCCCCCACCCCCCCCCCCCCCCACCCCCCCCCCCCCCCACCCCCCCCCCCCCCCACCCCCCCCCCCCCCCACCCCCCCCCCCCCCCACCCCCCCCCCCCCCCACCCCCCCCCCCCCCCACCCCCCCCCCCCCCCACCCCCCCCCCCCCCCACCCCCCCCCCCCCCCACCCCCCCCCCCCCCCACCCCCCCCCCCCCCCACCCCCCCCCCCCCCCACCCCCCCCCCCCCCCACCCCCCCCCCCCCCCACCCCCCCCCCCCCCCACCCCCCCCCCCCCCCACCCCCCCCCCCCCCCACCCCCCCCCCCCCCCACCCCCCCCCCCCCCCACCCCCCCCCCCCCCCACCCCCCCCCCCCCCCACCCCCCCCCCCCCCCACCCCCCCCCCCCCCCACCCCCCCCCCCCCCCACCCCCCCCCCCCCCCACCCCCCCCCCCCCCCACCCCCCCCCCCCCCCACCCCCCCCCCCCCCCACCCCCCCCCCCCCCCACCCCCCCCCCCCCCCACCCCCCCCCCCCCCCACCCCCCCCCCCCCCCACCCCCCCCCCCCCCCACCCCCCCCCCCCCCCACCCCCCCCCCCCCCCACCCCCCCCCCCCCCCACCCCCCCCCCCCCCCACCCCCCCCCCCCCCCACCCCCCCCCCCCCCCACCCCCCCCCCCCCCCACCCCCCCCCCCCCCCACCCCCCCCCCCCCCCACCCCCCCCCCCCCCCACCCCCCCCCCCCCCCACCCCCCCCCCCCCCCACCCCCCCCCCCCCCCACCCCCCCCCCCCCCCACCCCCCCCCCCCCCCACCCCCCCCCCCCCCCACCCCCCCCCCCCCCCACCCCCCCCCCCCCCCACCCCCCCCCCCCCCCACCCCCCCCCCCCCCCACCCCCCCCCCCCCCCACCCCCCCCCCCCCCCACCCCCCCCCCCCCCCACCCCCCCCCCCCCCCACCCCCCCCCCCCCCCACCCCCCCCCCCCCCCACCCCCCCCCCCCCCCACCCCCCCCCCCCCCCACCCCCCCCCCCCCCCACCCCCCCCCCCCCCCACCCCCCCCCCCCCCCACCCCCCCCCCCCCCCACCCCCCCCCCCCCCCACCCCCCCCCCCCCCCACCCCCCCCCCCCCCCACCCCCCCCCCCCCCCACCCCCCCCCCCCCCCACCCCCCCCCCCCCCCACCCCCCCCCCCCCCCACCCCCCCCCCCCCCCACCCCCCCCCCCCCCCACCCCCCCCCCCCCCCACCCCCCCCCCCCCCCACCCCCCCCCCCCCCCACCCCCCCCCCCCCCCACCCCCCCCCCCCCCCACCCCCCCCCCCCCCCACCCCCCCCCCCCCCCACCCCCCCCCCCCCCCACCCCCCCCCCCCCCCACCCCCCCCCCCCCCCACCCCCCCCCCCCCCCACCCCCCCCCCCCCCCACCCCCCCCCCCCCCCACCCCCCCCCCCCCCCACCCCCCCCCCCCCCCACCCCCCCCCCCCCCCACCCCCCCCCCCCCCCACCCCCCCCCCCCCCCACCCCCCCCCCCCCCCACCCCCCCCCCCCCCCACCCCCCCCCCCCCCCACCCCCCCCCCCCCCCACCCCCCCCCCCCCCCACCCCCCCCCCCCCCCACCCCCCCCCCCCCCCACCCCCCCCCCCCCCCACCCCCCCCCCCCCCCACCCCCCCCCCCCCCCACCCCCCCCCCCCCCCACCCCCCCCCCCCCCCACCCCCCCCCCCCCCCACCCCCCCCCCCCCCCACCCCCCCCCCCCCCCACCCCCCCCCCCCCCCACCCCCCCCCCCCCCCACCCCCCCCCCCCCCCACCCCCCCCCCCCCCCACCCCCCCCCCCCCCCACCCCCCCCCCCCCCCACCCCCCCCCCCCCCCACCCCCCCCCCCCCCCACCCCCCCCCCCCCCCACCCCCCCCCCCCCCCACCCCCCCCCCCCCCCACCCCCCCCCCCCCCCACCCCCCCCCCCCCCCACCCCCCCCCCCCCCCACCCCCCCCCCCCCCCACCCCCCCCCCCCCCCACCCCCCCCCCCCCCCACCCCCCCCCCCCCCCACCCCCCCCCCCCCCCACCCCCCCCCCCCCCCACCCCCCCCCCCCCCCACCCCCCCCCCCCCCCACCCCCCCCCCCCCCCACCCCCCCCCCCCCCCACCCCCCCCCCCCCCCACCCCCCCCCCCCCCCACCCCCCCCCCCCCCCACCCCCCCCCCCCCCCACCCCCCCCCCCCCCCACCCCCCCCCCCCCCCACCCCCCCCCCCCCCCACCCCCCCCCCCCCCCACCCCCCCCCCCCCCCACCCCCCCCCCCCCCCACCCCCCCCCCCCCCCACCCCCCCCCCCCCCCACCCCCCCCCCCCCCCACCCCCCCCCCCCCCCACCCCCCCCCCCCCCCACCCCCCCCCCCCCCCACCCCCCCCCCCCCCCACCCCCCCCCCCCCCCACCCCCCCCCCCCCCCACCCCCCCCCCCCCCCACCCCCCCCCCCCCCCACCCCCCCCCCCCCCCACCCCCCCCCCCCCCCACCCCCCCCCCCCCCCACCCCCCCCCCCCCCCACCCCCCCCCCCCCCCACCCCCCCCCCCCCCCACCCCCCCCCCCCCCCACCCCCCCCCCCCCCCACCCCCCCCCCCCCCCACCCCCCCCCCCCCCCACCCCCCCCCCCCCCCACCCCCCCCCCCCCCCACCCCCCCCCCCCCCCACCCCCCCCCCCCCCCACCCCCCCCCCCCCCCACCCCCCCCCCCCCCCACCCCCCCCCCCCCCCACCCCCCCCCCCCCCCACCCCCCCCCCCCCCCACCCCCCCCCCCCCCCACCCCCCCCCCCCCCCACCCCCCCCCCCCCCCACCCCCCCCCCCCCCCACCCCCCCCCCCCCCCACCCCCCCCCCCCCCCACCCCCCCCCCCCCCCACCCCCCCCCCCCCCCACCCCCCCCCCCCCCCACCCCCCCCCCCCCCCACCCCCCCCCCCCCCCACCCCCCCCCCCCCCCACCCCCCCCCCCCCCCACCCCCCCCCCCCCCCACCCCCCCCCCCCCCCACCCCCCCCCCCCCCCACCCCCCCCCCCCCCCACCCCCCCCCCCCCCCACCCCCCCCCCCCCCCACCCCCCCCCCCCCCCACCCCCCCCCCCCCCCACCCCCCCCCCCCCCCACCCCCCCCCCCCCCCACCCCCCCCCCCCCCCACCCCCCCCCCCCCCCACCCCCCCCCCCCCCCACCCCCCCCCCCCCCCACCCCCCCCCCCCCCCACCCCCCCCCCCCCCCACCCCCCCCCCCCCCCACCCCCCCCCCCCCCCACCCCCCCCCCCCCCCACCCCCCCCCCCCCCCACCCCCCCCCCCCCCCACCCCCCCCCCCCCCCACCCCCCCCCCCCCCCACCCCCCCCCCCCCCCACCCCCCCCCCCCCCCACCCCCCCCCCCCCCCACCCCCCCCCCCCCCCACCCCCCCCCCCCCCCACCCCCCCCCCCCCCCACCCCCCCCCCCCCCCACCCCCCCCCCCCCCCACCCCCCCCCCCCCCCACCCCCCCCCCCCCCCACCCCCCCCCCCCCCCACCCCCCCCCCCCCCCACCCCCCCCCCCCCCCACCCCCCCCCCCCCCCACCCCCCCCCCCCCCCACCCCCCCCCCCCCCCACCCCCCCCCCCCCCCACCCCCCCCCCCCCCCACCCCCCCCCCCCCCCACCCCCCCCCCCCCCCACCCCCCCCCCCCCCCACCCCCCCCCCCCCCCACCCCCCCCCCCCCCCACCCCCCCCCCCCCCCACCCCCCCCCCCCCCCACCCCCCCCCCCCCCCACCCCCCCCCCCCCCCACCCCCCCCCCCCCCCACCCCCCCCCCCCCCCACCCCCCCCCCCCCCCACCCCCCCCCCCCCCCACCCCCCCCCCCCCCCACCCCCCCCCCCCCCCACCCCCCCCCCCCCCCACCCCCCCCCCCCCCCACCCCCCCCCCCCCCCACCCCCCCCCCCCCCCACCCCCCCCCCCCCCCACCCCCCCCCCCCCCCACCCCCCCCCCCCCCCACCCCCCCCCCCCCCCACCCCCCCCCCCCCCCACCCCCCCCCCCCCCCACCCCCCCCCCCCCCCACCCCCCCCCCCCCCCACCCCCCCCCCCCCCCACCCCCCCCCCCCCCCACCCCCCCCCCCCCCCACCCCCCCCCCCCCCCACCCCCCCCCCCCCCCACCCCCCCCCCCCCCCACCCCCCCCCCCCCCCACCCCCCCCCCCCCCCACCCCCCCCCCCCCCCACCCCCCCCCCCCCCCACCCCCCCCCCCCCCCACCCCCCCCCCCCCCCACCCCCCCCCCCCCCCACCCCCCCCCCCCCCCACCCCCCCCCCCCCCCACCCCCCCCCCCCCCCACCCCCCCCCCCCCCCACCCCCCCCCCCCCCCACCCCCCCCCCCCCCCACCCCCCCCCCCCCCCACCCCCCCCCCCCCCCACCCCCCCCCCCCCCCACCCCCCCCCCCCCCCACCCCCCCCCCCCCCCACCCCCCCCCCCCCCCACCCCCCCCCCCCCCCACCCCCCCCCCCCCCCACCCCCCCCCCCCCCCACCCCCCCCCCCCCCCACCCCCCCCCCCCCCCACCCCCCCCCCCCCCCACCCCCCCCCCCCCCCACCCCCCCCCCCCCCCACCCCCCCCCCCCCCCACCCCCCCCCCCCCCCACCCCCCCCCCCCCCCACCCCCCCCCCCCCCCACCCCCCCCCCCCCCCACCCCCCCCCCCCCCCACCCCCCCCCCCCCCCACCCCCCCCCCCCCCCACCCCCCCCCCCCCCCACCCCCCCCCCCCCCCACCCCCCCCCCCCCCCACCCCCCCCCCCCCCCACCCCCCCCCCCCCCCACCCCCCCCCCCCCCCACCCCCCCCCCCCCCCACCCCCCCCCCCCCCCACCCCCCCCCCCCCCCACCCCCCCCCCCCCCCACCCCCCCCCCCCCCCACCCCCCCCCCCCCCCACCCCCCCCCCCCCCCACCCCCCCCCCCCCCCACCCCCCCCCCCCCCCACCCCCCCCCCCCCCCACCCCCCCCCCCCCCCACCCCCCCCCCCCCCCACCCCCCCCCCCCCCCACCCCCCCCCCCCCCCACCCCCCCCCCCCCCCACCCCCCCCCCCCCCCACCCCCCCCCCCCCCCACCCCCCCCCCCCCCCACCCCCCCCCCCCCCCACCCCCCCCCCCCCCCACCCCCCCCCCCCCCCACCCCCCCCCCCCCCCACCCCCCCCCCCCCCCACCCCCCCCCCCCCCCACCCCCCCCCCCCCCCACCCCCCCCCCCCCCCACCCCCCCCCCCCCCCACCCCCCCCCCCCCCCACCCCCCCCCCCCCCCACCCCCCCCCCCCCCCACCCCCCCCCCCCCCCACCCCCCCCCCCCCCCACCCCCCCCCCCCCCCACCCCCCCCCCCCCCCACCCCCCCCCCCCCCCACCCCCCCCCCCCCCCACCCCCCCCCCCCCCCACCCCCCCCCCCCCCCACCCCCCCCCCCCCCCACCCCCCCCCCCCCCCACCCCCCCCCCCCCCCACCCCCCCCCCCCCCCACCCCCCCCCCCCCCCACCCCCCCCCCCCCCCACCCCCCCCCCCCCCCACCCCCCCCCCCCCCCACCCCCCCCCCCCCCCACCCCCCCCCCCCCCCACCCCCCCCCCCCCCCACCCCCCCCCCCCCCCACCCCCCCCCCCCCCCACCCCCCCCCCCCCCCACCCCCCCCCCCCCCCACCCCCCCCCCCCCCCACCCCCCCCCCCCCCCACCCCCCCCCCCCCCCACCCCCCCCCCCCCCCACCCCCCCCCCCCCCCACCCCCCCCCCCCCCCACCCCCCCCCCCCCCCACCCCCCCCCCCCCCCACCCCCCCCCCCCCCCACCCCCCCCCCCCCCCACCCCCCCCCCCCCCCACCCCCCCCCCCCCCCACCCCCCCCCCCCCCCACCCCCCCCCCCCCCCACCCCCCCCCCCCCCCACCCCCCCCCCCCCCCACCCCCCCCCCCCCCCACCCCCCCCCCCCCCCACCCCCCCCCCCCCCCACCCCCCCCCCCCCCCACCCCCCCCCCCCCCCACCCCCCCCCCCCCCCACCCCCCCCCCCCCCCACCCCCCCCCCCCCCCACCCCCCCCCCCCCCCACCCCCCCCCCCCCCCACCCCCCCCCCCCCCCACCCCCCCCCCCCCCCACCCCCCCCCCCCCCCACCCCCCCCCCCCCCCACCCCCCCCCCCCCCCACCCCCCCCCCCCCCCACCCCCCCCCCCCCCCACCCCCCCCCCCCCCCACCCCCCCCCCCCCCCACCCCCCCCCCCCCCCACCCCCCCCCCCCCCCACCCCCCCCCCCCCCCACCCCCCCCCCCCCCCACCCCCCCCCCCCCCCACCCCCCCCCCCCCCCACCCCCCCCCCCCCCCACCCCCCCCCCCCCCCACCCCCCCCCCCCCCCACCCCCCCCCCCCCCCACCCCCCCCCCCCCCCACCCCCCCCCCCCCCCACCCCCCCCCCCCCCCACCCCCCCCCCCCCCCACCCCCCCCCCCCCCCACCCCCCCCCCCCCCCACCCCCCCCCCCCCCCACCCCCCCCCCCCCCCACCCCCCCCCCCCCCCACCCCCCCCCCCCCCCACCCCCCCCCCCCCCCACCCCCCCCCCCCCCCACCCCCCCCCCCCCCCACCCCCCCCCCCCCCCACCCCCCCCCCCCCCCACCCCCCCCCCCCCCCACCCCCCCCCCCCCCCACCCCCCCCCCCCCCCACCCCCCCCCCCCCCCACCCCCCCCCCCCCCCACCCCCCCCCCCCCCCACCCCCCCCCCCCCCCACCCCCCCCCCCCCCCACCCCCCCCCCCCCCCACCCCCCCCCCCCCCCACCCCCCCCCCCCCCCACCCCCCCCCCCCCCCACCCCCCCCCCCCCCCACCCCCCCCCCCCCCCACCCCCCCCCCCCCCCACCCCCCCCCCCCCCCACCCCCCCCCCCCCCCACCCCCCCCCCCCCCCACCCCCCCCCCCCCCCACCCCCCCCCCCCCCCACCCCCCCCCCCCCCCACCCCCCCCCCCCCCCACCCCCCCCCCCCCCCACCCCCCCCCCCCCCCACCCCCCCCCCCCCCCACCCCCCCCCCCCCCCACCCCCCCCCCCCCCCACCCCCCCCCCCCCCCACCCCCCCCCCCCCCCACCCCCCCCCCCCCCCACCCCCCCCCCCCCCCACCCCCCCCCCCCCCCACCCCCCCCCCCCCCCACCCCCCCCCCCCCCCACCCCCCCCCCCCCCCACCCCCCCCCCCCCCCACCCCCCCCCCCCCCCACCCCCCCCCCCCCCCACCCCCCCCCCCCCCCACCCCCCCCCCCCCCCACCCCCCCCCCCCCCCACCCCCCCCCCCCCCCACCCCCCCCCCCCCCCACCCCCCCCCCCCCCCACCCCCCCCCCCCCCCACCCCCCCCCCCCCCCACCCCCCCCCCCCCCCACCCCCCCCCCCCCCCACCCCCCCCCCCCCCCACCCCCCCCCCCCCCCACCCCCCCCCCCCCCCACCCCCCCCCCCCCCCACCCCCCCCCCCCCCCACCCCCCCCCCCCCCCACCCCCCCCCCCCCCCACCCCCCCCCCCCCCCACCCCCCCCCCCCCCCACCCCCCCCCCCCCCCACCCCCCCCCCCCCCCACCCCCCCCCCCCCCCACCCCCCCCCCCCCCCACCCCCCCCCCCCCCCACCCCCCCCCCCCCCCACCCCCCCCCCCCCCCACCCCCCCCCCCCCCCACCCCCCCCCCCCCCCACCCCCCCCCCCCCCCACCCCCCCCCCCCCCCACCCCCCCCCCCCCCCACCCCCCCCCCCCCCCACCCCCCCCCCCCCCCACCCCCCCCCCCCCCCACCCCCCCCCCCCCCCACCCCCCCCCCCCCCCACCCCCCCCCCCCCCCACCCCCCCCCCCCCCCACCCCCCCCCCCCCCCACCCCCCCCCCCCCCCACCCCCCCCCCCCCCCACCCCCCCCCCCCCCCACCCCCCCCCCCCCCCACCCCCCCCCCCCCCCACCCCCCCCCCCCCCCACCCCCCCCCCCCCCCACCCCCCCCCCCCCCCACCCCCCCCCCCCCCCACCCCCCCCCCCCCCCACCCCCCCCCCCCCCCACCCCCCCCCCCCCCCACCCCCCCCCCCCCCCACCCCCCCCCCCCCCCACCCCCCCCCCCCCCCACCCCCCCCCCCCCCCACCCCCCCCCCCCCCCACCCCCCCCCCCCCCCACCCCCCCCCCCCCCCACCCCCCCCCCCCCCCACCCCCCCCCCCCCCCACCCCCCCCCCCCCCCACCCCCCCCCCCCCCCACCCCCCCCCCCCCCCACCCCCCCCCCCCCCCACCCCCCCCCCCCCCCACCCCCCCCCCCCCCCACCCCCCCCCCCCCCCACCCCCCCCCCCCCCCACCCCCCCCCCCCCCCACCCCCCCCCCCCCCCACCCCCCCCCCCCCCCACCCCCCCCCCCCCCCACCCCCCCCCCCCCCCACCCCCCCCCCCCCCCACCCCCCCCCCCCCCCACCCCCCCCCCCCCCCACCCCCCCCCCCCCCCACCCCCCCCCCCCCCCACCCCCCCCCCCCCCCACCCCCCCCCCCCCCCACCCCCCCCCCCCCCCACCCCCCCCCCCCCCCACCCCCCCCCCCCCCCACCCCCCCCCCCCCCCACCCCCCCCCCCCCCCACCCCCCCCCCCCCCCACCCCCCCCCCCCCCCACCCCCCCCCCCCCCCACCCCCCCCCCCCCCCACCCCCCCCCCCCCCCACCCCCCCCCCCCCCCACCCCCCCCCCCCCCCACCCCCCCCCCCCCCCACCCCCCCCCCCCCCCACCCCCCCCCCCCCCCACCCCCCCCCCCCCCCACCCCCCCCCCCCCCCACCCCCCCCCCCCCCCACCCCCCCCCCCCCCCACCCCCCCCCCCCCCCACCCCCCCCCCCCCCCACCCCCCCCCCCCCCCACCCCCCCCCCCCCCCACCCCCCCCCCCCCCCACCCCCCCCCCCCCCCACCCCCCCCCCCCCCCACCCCCCCCCCCCCCCACCCCCCCCCCCCCCCACCCCCCCCCCCCCCCACCCCCCCCCCCCCCCACCCCCCCCCCCCCCCACCCCCCCCCCCCCCCACCCCCCCCCCCCCCCACCCCCCCCCCCCCCCACCCCCCCCCCCCCCCACCCCCCCCCCCCCCCACCCCCCCCCCCCCCCACCCCCCCCCCCCCCCACCCCCCCCCCCCCCCACCCCCCCCCCCCCCCACCCCCCCCCCCCCCCACCCCCCCCCCCCCCCACCCCCCCCCCCCCCCACCCCCCCCCCCCCCCACCCCCCCCCCCCCCCACCCCCCCCCCCCCCCACCCCCCCCCCCCCCCACCCCCCCCCCCCCCCACCCCCCCCCCCCCCCACCCCCCCCCCCCCCCACCCCCCCCCCCCCCCACCCCCCCCCCCCCCCACCCCCCCCCCCCCCCACCCCCCCCCCCCCCCACCCCCCCCCCCCCCCACCCCCCCCCCCCCCCACCCCCCCCCCCCCCCACCCCCCCCCCCCCCCACCCCCCCCCCCCCCCACCCCCCCCCCCCCCCACCCCCCCCCCCCCCCACCCCCCCCCCCCCCCACCCCCCCCCCCCCCCACCCCCCCCCCCCCCCACCCCCCCCCCCCCCCACCCCCCCCCCCCCCCACCCCCCCCCCCCCCCACCCCCCCCCCCCCCCACCCCCCCCCCCCCCCACCCCCCCCCCCCCCCACCCCCCCCCCCCCCCACCCCCCCCCCCCCCCACCCCCCCCCCCCCCCACCCCCCCCCCCCCCCACCCCCCCCCCCCCCCACCCCCCCCCCCCCCCACCCCCCCCCCCCCCCACCCCCCCCCCCCCCCACCCCCCCCCCCCCCCACCCCCCCCCCCCCCCACCCCCCCCCCCCCCCACCCCCCCCCCCCCCCACCCCCCCCCCCCCCCACCCCCCCCCCCCCCCACCCCCCCCCCCCCCCACCCCCCCCCCCCCCCACCCCCCCCCCCCCCCACCCCCCCCCCCCCCCACCCCCCCCCCCCCCCACCCCCCCCCCCCCCCACCCCCCCCCCCCCCCACCCCCCCCCCCCCCCACCCCCCCCCCCCCCCACCCCCCCCCCCCCCCACCCCCCCCCCCCCCCACCCCCCCCCCCCCCCACCCCCCCCCCCCCCCACCCCCCCCCCCCCCCACCCCCCCCCCCCCCCACCCCCCCCCCCCCCCACCCCCCCCCCCCCCCACCCCCCCCCCCCCCCACCCCCCCCCCCCCCCACCCCCCCCCCCCCCCACCCCCCCCCCCCCCCACCCCCCCCCCCCCCCACCCCCCCCCCCCCCCACCCCCCCCCCCCCCCACCCCCCCCCCCCCCCACCCCCCCCCCCCCCCACCCCCCCCCCCCCCCACCCCCCCCCCCCCCCACCCCCCCCCCCCCCCACCCCCCCCCCCCCCCACCCCCCCCCCCCCCCACCCCCCCCCCCCCCCACCCCCCCCCCCCCCCACCCCCCCCCCCCCCCACCCCCCCCCCCCCCCACCCCCCCCCCCCCCCACCCCCCCCCCCCCCCACCCCCCCCCCCCCCCACCCCCCCCCCCCCCCACCCCCCCCCCCCCCCACCCCCCCCCCCCCCCACCCCCCCCCCCCCCCACCCCCCCCCCCCCCCACCCCCCCCCCCCCCCACCCCCCCCCCCCCCCACCCCCCCCCCCCCCCACCCCCCCCCCCCCCCACCCCCCCCCCCCCCCACCCCCCCCCCCCCCCACCCCCCCCCCCCCCCACCCCCCCCCCCCCCCACCCCCCCCCCCCCCCACCCCCCCCCCCCCCCACCCCCCCCCCCCCCCACCCCCCCCCCCCCCCACCCCCCCCCCCCCCCACCCCCCCCCCCCCCCACCCCCCCCCCCCCCCACCCCCCCCCCCCCCCACCCCCCCCCCCCCCCACCCCCCCCCCCCCCCACCCCCCCCCCCCCCCACCCCCCCCCCCCCCCACCCCCCCCCCCCCCCACCCCCCCCCCCCCCCACCCCCCCCCCCCCCCACCCCCCCCCCCCCCCACCCCCCCCCCCCCCCACCCCCCCCCCCCCCCACCCCCCCCCCCCCCCACCCCCCCCCCCCCCCACCCCCCCCCCCCCCCACCCCCCCCCCCCCCCACCCCCCCCCCCCCCCACCCCCCCCCCCCCCCACCCCCCCCCCCCCCCACCCCCCCCCCCCCCCACCCCCCCCCCCCCCCACCCCCCCCCCCCCCCACCCCCCCCCCCCCCCACCCCCCCCCCCCCCCACCCCCCCCCCCCCCCACCCCCCCCCCCCCCCACCCCCCCCCCCCCCCACCCCCCCCCCCCCCCACCCCCCCCCCCCCCCACCCCCCCCCCCCCCCACCCCCCCCCCCCCCCACCCCCCCCCCCCCCCACCCCCCCCCCCCCCCACCCCCCCCCCCCCCCACCCCCCCCCCCCCCCACCCCCCCCCCCCCCCACCCCCCCCCCCCCCCACCCCCCCCCCCCCCCACCCCCCCCCCCCCCCACCCCCCCCCCCCCCCACCCCCCCCCCCCCCCACCCCCCCCCCCCCCCACCCCCCCCCCCCCCCACCCCCCCCCCCCCCCACCCCCCCCCCCCCCCACCCCCCCCCCCCCCCACCCCCCCCCCCCCCCACCCCCCCCCCCCCCCACCCCCCCCCCCCCCCACCCCCCCCCCCCCCCACCCCCCCCCCCCCCCACCCCCCCCCCCCCCCACCCCCCCCCCCCCCCACCCCCCCCCCCCCCCACCCCCCCCCCCCCCCACCCCCCCCCCCCCCCACCCCCCCCCCCCCCCACCCCCCCCCCCCCCCACCCCCCCCCCCCCCCACCCCCCCCCCCCCCCACCCCCCCCCCCCCCCACCCCCCCCCCCCCCCACCCCCCCCCCCCCCCACCCCCCCCCCCCCCCACCCCCCCCCCCCCCCACCCCCCCCCCCCCCCACCCCCCCCCCCCCCCACCCCCCCCCCCCCCCACCCCCCCCCCCCCCCACCCCCCCCCCCCCCCACCCCCCCCCCCCCCCACCCCCCCCCCCCCCCACCCCCCCCCCCCCCCACCCCCCCCCCCCCCCACCCCCCCCCCCCCCCACCCCCCCCCCCCCCCACCCCCCCCCCCCCCCACCCCCCCCCCCCCCCACCCCCCCCCCCCCCCACCCCCCCCCCCCCCCACCCCCCCCCCCCCCCACCCCCCCCCCCCCCCACCCCCCCCCCCCCCCACCCCCCCCCCCCCCCACCCCCCCCCCCCCCCACCCCCCCCCCCCCCCACCCCCCCCCCCCCCCACCCCCCCCCCCCCCCACCCCCCCCCCCCCCCACCCCCCCCCCCCCCCACCCCCCCCCCCCCCCACCCCCCCCCCCCCCCACCCCCCCCCCCCCCCACCCCCCCCCCCCCCCACCCCCCCCCCCCCCCACCCCCCCCCCCCCCCACCCCCCCCCCCCCCCACCCCCCCCCCCCCCCACCCCCCCCCCCCCCCACCCCCCCCCCCCCCCACCCCCCCCCCCCCCCACCCCCCCCCCCCCCCACCCCCCCCCCCCCCCACCCCCCCCCCCCCCCACCCCCCCCCCCCCCCACCCCCCCCCCCCCCCACCCCCCCCCCCCCCCACCCCCCCCCCCCCCCACCCCCCCCCCCCCCCACCCCCCCCCCCCCCCACCCCCCCCCCCCCCCACCCCCCCCCCCCCCCACCCCCCCCCCCCCCCACCCCCCCCCCCCCCCACCCCCCCCCCCCCCCACCCCCCCCCCCCCCCACCCCCCCCCCCCCCCACCCCCCCCCCCCCCCACCCCCCCCCCCCCCCACCCCCCCCCCCCCCCACCCCCCCCCCCCCCCACCCCCCCCCCCCCCCACCCCCCCCCCCCCCCACCCCCCCCCCCCCCCACCCCCCCCCCCCCCCACCCCCCCCCCCCCCCACCCCCCCCCCCCCCCACCCCCCCCCCCCCCCACCCCCCCCCCCCCCCACCCCCCCCCCCCCCCACCCCCCCCCCCCCCCACCCCCCCCCCCCCCCACCCCCCCCCCCCCCCACCCCCCCCCCCCCCCACCCCCCCCCCCCCCCACCCCCCCCCCCCCCCACCCCCCCCCCCCCCCACCCCCCCCCCCCCCCACCCCCCCCCCCCCCCACCCCCCCCCCCCCCCACCCCCCCCCCCCCCCACCCCCCCCCCCCCCCACCCCCCCCCCCCCCCACCCCCCCCCCCCCCCACCCCCCCCCCCCCCCACCCCCCCCCCCCCCCACCCCCCCCCCCCCCCACCCCCCCCCCCCCCCACCCCCCCCCCCCCCCACCCCCCCCCCCCCCCACCCCCCCCCCCCCCCACCCCCCCCCCCCCCCACCCCCCCCCCCCCCCACCCCCCCCCCCCCCCACCCCCCCCCCCCCCCACCCCCCCCCCCCCCCACCCCCCCCCCCCCCCACCCCCCCCCCCCCCCACCCCCCCCCCCCCCCACCCCCCCCCCCCCCCACCCCCCCCCCCCCCCACCCCCCCCCCCCCCCACCCCCCCCCCCCCCCACCCCCCCCCCCCCCCACCCCCCCCCCCCCCCACCCCCCCCCCCCCCCACCCCCCCCCCCCCCCACCCCCCCCCCCCCCCACCCCCCCCCCCCCCCACCCCCCCCCCCCCCCACCCCCCCCCCCCCCCACCCCCCCCCCCCCCCACCCCCCCCCCCCCCCACCCCCCCCCCCCCCCACCCCCCCCCCCCCCCACCCCCCCCCCCCCCCACCCCCCCCCCCCCCCACCCCCCCCCCCCCCCACCCCCCCCCCCCCCCACCCCCCCCCCCCCCCACCCCCCCCCCCCCCCACCCCCCCCCCCCCCCACCCCCCCCCCCCCCCACCCCCCCCCCCCCCCACCCCCCCCCCCCCCCACCCCCCCCCCCCCCCACCCCCCCCCCCCCCCACCCCCCCCCCCCCCCACCCCCCCCCCCCCCCACCCCCCCCCCCCCCCACCCCCCCCCCCCCCCACCCCCCCCCCCCCCCACCCCCCCCCCCCCCCACCCCCCCCCCCCCCCACCCCCCCCCCCCCCCACCCCCCCCCCCCCCCACCCCCCCCCCCCCCCACCCCCCCCCCCCCCCACCCCCCCCCCCCCCCACCCCCCCCCCCCCCCACCCCCCCCCCCCCCCACCCCCCCCCCCCCCCACCCCCCCCCCCCCCCACCCCCCCCCCCCCCCACCCCCCCCCCCCCCCACCCCCCCCCCCCCCCACCCCCCCCCCCCCCCACCCCCCCCCCCCCCCACCCCCCCCCCCCCCCACCCCCCCCCCCCCCCACCCCCCCCCCCCCCCACCCCCCCCCCCCCCCACCCCCCCCCCCCCCCACCCCCCCCCCCCCCCACCCCCCCCCCCCCCCACCCCCCCCCCCCCCCACCCCCCCCCCCCCCCACCCCCCCCCCCCCCCACCCCCCCCCCCCCCCACCCCCCCCCCCCCCCACCCCCCCCCCCCCCCACCCCCCCCCCCCCCCACCCCCCCCCCCCCCCACCCCCCCCCCCCCCCACCCCCCCCCCCCCCCACCCCCCCCCCCCCCCACCCCCCCCCCCCCCCACCCCCCCCCCCCCCCACCCCCCCCCCCCCCCACCCCCCCCCCCCCCCACCCCCCCCCCCCCCCACCCCCCCCCCCCCCCACCCCCCCCCCCCCCCACCCCCCCCCCCCCCCACCCCCCCCCCCCCCCACCCCCCCCCCCCCCCACCCCCCCCCCCCCCCACCCCCCCCCCCCCCCACCCCCCCCCCCCCCCACCCCCCCCCCCCCCCACCCCCCCCCCCCCCCACCCCCCCCCCCCCCCACCCCCCCCCCCCCCCACCCCCCCCCCCCCCCACCCCCCCCCCCCCCCACCCCCCCCCCCCCCCACCCCCCCCCCCCCCCACCCCCCCCCCCCCCCACCCCCCCCCCCCCCCACCCCCCCCCCCCCCCACCCCCCCCCCCCCCCACCCCCCCCCCCCCCCACCCCCCCCCCCCCCCACCCCCCCCCCCCCCCACCCCCCCCCCCCCCCACCCCCCCCCCCCCCCACCCCCCCCCCCCCCCACCCCCCCCCCCCCCCACCCCCCCCCCCCCCCACCCCCCCCCCCCCCCACCCCCCCCCCCCCCCACCCCCCCCCCCCCCCACCCCCCCCCCCCCCCACCCCCCCCCCCCCCCACCCCCCCCCCCCCCCACCCCCCCCCCCCCCCACCCCCCCCCCCCCCCACCCCCCCCCCCCCCCACCCCCCCCCCCCCCCACCCCCCCCCCCCCCCACCCCCCCCCCCCCCCACCCCCCCCCCCCCCCACCCCCCCCCCCCCCCACCCCCCCCCCCCCCCACCCCCCCCCCCCCCCACCCCCCCCCCCCCCCACCCCCCCCCCCCCCCACCCCCCCCCCCCCCCACCCCCCCCCCCCCCCACCCCCCCCCCCCCCCACCCCCCCCCCCCCCCACCCCCCCCCCCCCCCACCCCCCCCCCCCCCCACCCCCCCCCCCCCCCACCCCCCCCCCCCCCCACCCCCCCCCCCCCCCACCCCCCCCCCCCCCCACCCCCCCCCCCCCCCACCCCCCCCCCCCCCCACCCCCCCCCCCCCCCACCCCCCCCCCCCCCCACCCCCCCCCCCCCCCACCCCCCCCCCCCCCCACCCCCCCCCCCCCCCACCCCCCCCCCCCCCCACCCCCCCCCCCCCCCACCCCCCCCCCCCCCCACCCCCCCCCCCCCCCACCCCCCCCCCCCCCCACCCCCCCCCCCCCCCACCCCCCCCCCCCCCCACCCCCCCCCCCCCCCACCCCCCCCCCCCCCCACCCCCCCCCCCCCCCACCCCCCCCCCCCCCCACCCCCCCCCCCCCCCACCCCCCCCCCCCCCCACCCCCCCCCCCCCCCACCCCCCCCCCCCCCCACCCCCCCCCCCCCCCACCCCCCCCCCCCCCCACCCCCCCCCCCCCCCACCCCCCCCCCCCCCCACCCCCCCCCCCCCCCACCCCCCCCCCCCCCCACCCCCCCCCCCCCCCACCCCCCCCCCCCCCCACCCCCCCCCCCCCCCACCCCCCCCCCCCCCCACCCCCCCCCCCCCCCACCCCCCCCCCCCCCCACCCCCCCCCCCCCCCACCCCCCCCCCCCCCCACCCCCCCCCCCCCCCACCCCCCCCCCCCCCCACCCCCCCCCCCCCCCACCCCCCCCCCCCCCCACCCCCCCCCCCCCCCACCCCCCCCCCCCCCCACCCCCCCCCCCCCCCACCCCCCCCCCCCCCCACCCCCCCCCCCCCCCACCCCCCCCCCCCCCCACCCCCCCCCCCCCCCACCCCCCCCCCCCCCCACCCCCCCCCCCCCCCACCCCCCCCCCCCCCCACCCCCCCCCCCCCCCACCCCCCCCCCCCCCCACCCCCCCCCCCCCCCACCCCCCCCCCCCCCCACCCCCCCCCCCCCCCACCCCCCCCCCCCCCCACCCCCCCCCCCCCCCACCCCCCCCCCCCCCCACCCCCCCCCCCCCCCACCCCCCCCCCCCCCCACCCCCCCCCCCCCCCACCCCCCCCCCCCCCCACCCCCCCCCCCCCCCACCCCCCCCCCCCCCCACCCCCCCCCCCCCCCACCCCCCCCCCCCCCCACCCCCCCCCCCCCCCACCCCCCCCCCCCCCCACCCCCCCCCCCCCCCACCCCCCCCCCCCCCCACCCCCCCCCCCCCCCACCCCCCCCCCCCCCCACCCCCCCCCCCCCCCACCCCCCCCCCCCCCCACCCCCCCCCCCCCCCACCCCCCCCCCCCCCCACCCCCCCCCCCCCCCACCCCCCCCCCCCCCCACCCCCCCCCCCCCCCACCCCCCCCCCCCCCCACCCCCCCCCCCCCCCACCCCCCCCCCCCCCCACCCCCCCCCCCCCCCACCCCCCCCCCCCCCCACCCCCCCCCCCCCCCACCCCCCCCCCCCCCCACCCCCCCCCCCCCCCACCCCCCCCCCCCCCCACCCCCCCCCCCCCCCACCCCCCCCCCCCCCCACCCCCCCCCCCCCCCACCCCCCCCCCCCCCCACCCCCCCCCCCCCCCACCCCCCCCCCCCCCCACCCCCCCCCCCCCCCACCCCCCCCCCCCCCCACCCCCCCCCCCCCCCACCCCCCCCCCCCCCCACCCCCCCCCCCCCCCACCCCCCCCCCCCCCCACCCCCCCCCCCCCCCACCCCCCCCCCCCCCCACCCCCCCCCCCCCCCACCCCCCCCCCCCCCCACCCCCCCCCCCCCCCACCCCCCCCCCCCCCCACCCCCCCCCCCCCCCACCCCCCCCCCCCCCCACCCCCCCCCCCCCCCACCCCCCCCCCCCCCCACCCCCCCCCCCCCCCACCCCCCCCCCCCCCCACCCCCCCCCCCCCCCACCCCCCCCCCCCCCCACCCCCCCCCCCCCCCACCCCCCCCCCCCCCCACCCCCCCCCCCCCCCACCCCCCCCCCCCCCCACCCCCCCCCCCCCCCACCCCCCCCCCCCCCCACCCCCCCCCCCCCCCACCCCCCCCCCCCCCCACCCCCCCCCCCCCCCACCCCCCCCCCCCCCCACCCCCCCCCCCCCCCACCCCCCCCCCCCCCCACCCCCCCCCCCCCCCACCCCCCCCCCCCCCCACCCCCCCCCCCCCCCACCCCCCCCCCCCCCCACCCCCCCCCCCCCCCACCCCCCCCCCCCCCCACCCCCCCCCCCCCCCACCCCCCCCCCCCCCCACCCCCCCCCCCCCCCACCCCCCCCCCCCCCCACCCCCCCCCCCCCCCACCCCCCCCCCCCCCCACCCCCCCCCCCCCCCACCCCCCCCCCCCCCCACCCCCCCCCCCCCCCACCCCCCCCCCCCCCCACCCCCCCCCCCCCCCACCCCCCCCCCCCCCCACCCCCCCCCCCCCCCACCCCCCCCCCCCCCCACCCCCCCCCCCCCCCACCCCCCCCCCCCCCCACCCCCCCCCCCCCCCACCCCCCCCCCCCCCCACCCCCCCCCCCCCCCACCCCCCCCCCCCCCCACCCCCCCCCCCCCCCACCCCCCCCCCCCCCCACCCCCCCCCCCCCCCACCCCCCCCCCCCCCCACCCCCCCCCCCCCCCACCCCCCCCCCCCCCCACCCCCCCCCCCCCCCACCCCCCCCCCCCCCCACCCCCCCCCCCCCCCACCCCCCCCCCCCCCCACCCCCCCCCCCCCCCACCCCCCCCCCCCCCCACCCCCCCCCCCCCCCACCCCCCCCCCCCCCCACCCCCCCCCCCCCCCACCCCCCCCCCCCCCCACCCCCCCCCCCCCCCACCCCCCCCCCCCCCCACCCCCCCCCCCCCCCACCCCCCCCCCCCCCCACCCCCCCCCCCCCCCACCCCCCCCCCCCCCCACCCCCCCCCCCCCCCACCCCCCCCCCCCCCCACCCCCCCCCCCCCCCACCCCCCCCCCCCCCCACCCCCCCCCCCCCCCACCCCCCCCCCCCCCCACCCCCCCCCCCCCCCACCCCCCCCCCCCCCCACCCCCCCCCCCCCCCACCCCCCCCCCCCCCCACCCCCCCCCCCCCCCACCCCCCCCCCCCCCCACCCCCCCCCCCCCCCACCCCCCCCCCCCCCCACCCCCCCCCCCCCCCACCCCCCCCCCCCCCCACCCCCCCCCCCCCCCACCCCCCCCCCCCCCCACCCCCCCCCCCCCCCACCCCCCCCCCCCCCCACCCCCCCCCCCCCCCACCCCCCCCCCCCCCCACCCCCCCCCCCCCCCACCCCCCCCCCCCCCCACCCCCCCCCCCCCCCACCCCCCCCCCCCCCCACCCCCCCCCCCCCCCACCCCCCCCCCCCCCCACCCCCCCCCCCCCCCACCCCCCCCCCCCCCCACCCCCCCCCCCCCCCACCCCCCCCCCCCCCCACCCCCCCCCCCCCCCACCCCCCCCCCCCCCCACCCCCCCCCCCCCCCACCCCCCCCCCCCCCCACCCCCCCCCCCCCCCACCCCCCCCCCCCCCCACCCCCCCCCCCCCCCACCCCCCCCCCCCCCCACCCCCCCCCCCCCCCACCCCCCCCCCCCCCCACCCCCCCCCCCCCCCACCCCCCCCCCCCCCCACCCCCCCCCCCCCCCACCCCCCCCCCCCCCCACCCCCCCCCCCCCCCACCCCCCCCCCCCCCCACCCCCCCCCCCCCCCACCCCCCCCCCCCCCCACCCCCCCCCCCCCCCACCCCCCCCCCCCCCCACCCCCCCCCCCCCCCACCCCCCCCCCCCCCCACCCCCCCCCCCCCCCACCCCCCCCCCCCCCCACCCCCCCCCCCCCCCACCCCCCCCCCCCCCCACCCCCCCCCCCCCCCACCCCCCCCCCCCCCCACCCCCCCCCCCCCCCACCCCCCCCCCCCCCCACCCCCCCCCCCCCCCACCCCCCCCCCCCCCCACCCCCCCCCCCCCCCACCCCCCCCCCCCCCCACCCCCCCCCCCCCCCACCCCCCCCCCCCCCCACCCCCCCCCCCCCCCACCCCCCCCCCCCCCCACCCCCCCCCCCCCCCACCCCCCCCCCCCCCCACCCCCCCCCCCCCCCACCCCCCCCCCCCCCCACCCCCCCCCCCCCCCACCCCCCCCCCCCCCCACCCCCCCCCCCCCCCACCCCCCCCCCCCCCCACCCCCCCCCCCCCCCACCCCCCCCCCCCCCCACCCCCCCCCCCCCCCACCCCCCCCCCCCCCCACCCCCCCCCCCCCCCACCCCCCCCCCCCCCCACCCCCCCCCCCCCCCACCCCCCCCCCCCCCCACCCCCCCCCCCCCCCACCCCCCCCCCCCCCCACCCCCCCCCCCCCCCACCCCCCCCCCCCCCCACCCCCCCCCCCCCCCACCCCCCCCCCCCCCCACCCCCCCCCCCCCCCACCCCCCCCCCCCCCCACCCCCCCCCCCCCCCACCCCCCCCCCCCCCCACCCCCCCCCCCCCCCACCCCCCCCCCCCCCCACCCCCCCCCCCCCCCACCCCCCCCCCCCCCCACCCCCCCCCCCCCCCACCCCCCCCCCCCCCCACCCCCCCCCCCCCCCACCCCCCCCCCCCCCCACCCCCCCCCCCCCCCACCCCCCCCCCCCCCCACCCCCCCCCCCCCCCACCCCCCCCCCCCCCCACCCCCCCCCCCCCCCACCCCCCCCCCCCCCCACCCCCCCCCCCCCCCACCCCCCCCCCCCCCCACCCCCCCCCCCCCCCACCCCCCCCCCCCCCCACCCCCCCCCCCCCCCACCCCCCCCCCCCCCCACCCCCCCCCCCCCCCACCCCCCCCCCCCCCCACCCCCCCCCCCCCCCACCCCCCCCCCCCCCCACCCCCCCCCCCCCCCACCCCCCCCCCCCCCCACCCCCCCCCCCCCCCACCCCCCCCCCCCCCCACCCCCCCCCCCCCCCACCCCCCCCCCCCCCCACCCCCCCCCCCCCCCACCCCCCCCCCCCCCCACCCCCCCCCCCCCCCACCCCCCCCCCCCCCCACCCCCCCCCCCCCCCACCCCCCCCCCCCCCCACCCCCCCCCCCCCCCACCCCCCCCCCCCCCCACCCCCCCCCCCCCCCACCCCCCCCCCCCCCCACCCCCCCCCCCCCCCACCCCCCCCCCCCCCCACCCCCCCCCCCCCCCACCCCCCCCCCCCCCCACCCCCCCCCCCCCCCACCCCCCCCCCCCCCCACCCCCCCCCCCCCCCACCCCCCCCCCCCCCCACCCCCCCCCCCCCCCACCCCCCCCCCCCCCCACCCCCCCCCCCCCCCACCCCCCCCCCCCCCCACCCCCCCCCCCCCCCACCCCCCCCCCCCCCCACCCCCCCCCCCCCCCACCCCCCCCCCCCCCCACCCCCCCCCCCCCCCACCCCCCCCCCCCCCCACCCCCCCCCCCCCCCACCCCCCCCCCCCCCCACCCCCCCCCCCCCCCACCCCCCCCCCCCCCCACCCCCCCCCCCCCCCACCCCCCCCCCCCCCCACCCCCCCCCCCCCCCACCCCCCCCCCCCCCCACCCCCCCCCCCCCCCACCCCCCCCCCCCCCCACCCCCCCCCCCCCCCACCCCCCCCCCCCCCCACCCCCCCCCCCCCCCACCCCCCCCCCCCCCCACCCCCCCCCCCCCCCACCCCCCCCCCCCCCCACCCCCCCCCCCCCCCACCCCCCCCCCCCCCCACCCCCCCCCCCCCCCACCCCCCCCCCCCCCCACCCCCCCCCCCCCCCACCCCCCCCCCCCCCCACCCCCCCCCCCCCCCACCCCCCCCCCCCCCCACCCCCCCCCCCCCCCACCCCCCCCCCCCCCCACCCCCCCCCCCCCCCACCCCCCCCCCCCCCCACCCCCCCCCCCCCCCACCCCCCCCCCCCCCCACCCCCCCCCCCCCCCACCCCCCCCCCCCCCCACCCCCCCCCCCCCCCACCCCCCCCCCCCCCCACCCCCCCCCCCCCCCACCCCCCCCCCCCCCCACCCCCCCCCCCCCCCACCCCCCCCCCCCCCCACCCCCCCCCCCCCCCACCCCCCCCCCCCCCCACCCCCCCCCCCCCCCACCCCCCCCCCCCCCCACCCCCCCCCCCCCCCACCCCCCCCCCCCCCCACCCCCCCCCCCCCCCACCCCCCCCCCCCCCCACCCCCCCCCCCCCCCACCCCCCCCCCCCCCCACCCCCCCCCCCCCCCACCCCCCCCCCCCCCCACCCCCCCCCCCCCCCACCCCCCCCCCCCCCCACCCCCCCCCCCCCCCACCCCCCCCCCCCCCCACCCCCCCCCCCCCCCACCCCCCCCCCCCCCCACCCCCCCCCCCCCCCACCCCCCCCCCCCCCCACCCCCCCCCCCCCCCACCCCCCCCCCCCCCCACCCCCCCCCCCCCCCACCCCCCCCCCCCCCCACCCCCCCCCCCCCCCACCCCCCCCCCCCCCCACCCCCCCCCCCCCCCACCCCCCCCCCCCCCCACCCCCCCCCCCCCCCACCCCCCCCCCCCCCCACCCCCCCCCCCCCCCACCCCCCCCCCCCCCCACCCCCCCCCCCCCCCACCCCCCCCCCCCCCCACCCCCCCCCCCCCCCACCCCCCCCCCCCCCCACCCCCCCCCCCCCCCACCCCCCCCCCCCCCCACCCCCCCCCCCCCCCACCCCCCCCCCCCCCCACCCCCCCCCCCCCCCACCCCCCCCCCCCCCCACCCCCCCCCCCCCCCACCCCCCCCCCCCCCCACCCCCCCCCCCCCCCACCCCCCCCCCCCCCCACCCCCCCCCCCCCCCACCCCCCCCCCCCCCCACCCCCCCCCCCCCCCACCCCCCCCCCCCCCCACCCCCCCCCCCCCCCACCCCCCCCCCCCCCCACCCCCCCCCCCCCCCACCCCCCCCCCCCCCCACCCCCCCCCCCCCCCACCCCCCCCCCCCCCCACCCCCCCCCCCCCCCACCCCCCCCCCCCCCCACCCCCCCCCCCCCCCACCCCCCCCCCCCCCCACCCCCCCCCCCCCCCACCCCCCCCCCCCCCCACCCCCCCCCCCCCCCACCCCCCCCCCCCCCCACCCCCCCCCCCCCCCACCCCCCCCCCCCCCCACCCCCCCCCCCCCCCACCCCCCCCCCCCCCCACCCCCCCCCCCCCCCACCCCCCCCCCCCCCCACCCCCCCCCCCCCCCACCCCCCCCCCCCCCCACCCCCCCCCCCCCCCACCCCCCCCCCCCCCCACCCCCCCCCCCCCCCACCCCCCCCCCCCCCCACCCCCCCCCCCCCCCACCCCCCCCCCCCCCCACCCCCCCCCCCCCCCACCCCCCCCCCCCCCCACCCCCCCCCCCCCCCACCCCCCCCCCCCCCCACCCCCCCCCCCCCCCACCCCCCCCCCCCCCCACCCCCCCCCCCCCCCACCCCCCCCCCCCCCCACCCCCCCCCCCCCCCACCCCCCCCCCCCCCCACCCCCCCCCCCCCCCACCCCCCCCCCCCCCCACCCCCCCCCCCCCCCACCCCCCCCCCCCCCCACCCCCCCCCCCCCCCACCCCCCCCCCCCCCCACCCCCCCCCCCCCCCACCCCCCCCCCCCCCCACCCCCCCCCCCCCCCACCCCCCCCCCCCCCCACCCCCCCCCCCCCCCACCCCCCCCCCCCCCCACCCCCCCCCCCCCCCACCCCCCCCCCCCCCCACCCCCCCCCCCCCCCACCCCCCCCCCCCCCCACCCCCCCCCCCCCCCACCCCCCCCCCCCCCCACCCCCCCCCCCCCCCACCCCCCCCCCCCCCCACCCCCCCCCCCCCCCACCCCCCCCCCCCCCCACCCCCCCCCCCCCCCACCCCCCCCCCCCCCCACCCCCCCCCCCCCCCACCCCCCCCCCCCCCCACCCCCCCCCCCCCCCACCCCCCCCCCCCCCCACCCCCCCCCCCCCCCACCCCCCCCCCCCCCCACCCCCCCCCCCCCCCACCCCCCCCCCCCCCCACCCCCCCCCCCCCCCACCCCCCCCCCCCCCCACCCCCCCCCCCCCCCACCCCCCCCCCCCCCCACCCCCCCCCCCCCCCACCCCCCCCCCCCCCCACCCCCCCCCCCCCCCACCCCCCCCCCCCCCCACCCCCCCCCCCCCCCACCCCCCCCCCCCCCCACCCCCCCCCCCCCCCACCCCCCCCCCCCCCCACCCCCCCCCCCCCCCACCCCCCCCCCCCCCCACCCCCCCCCCCCCCCACCCCCCCCCCCCCCCACCCCCCCCCCCCCCCACCCCCCCCCCCCCCCACCCCCCCCCCCCCCCACCCCCCCCCCCCCCCACCCCCCCCCCCCCCCACCCCCCCCCCCCCCCACCCCCCCCCCCCCCCACCCCCCCCCCCCCCCACCCCCCCCCCCCCCCACCCCCCCCCCCCCCCACCCCCCCCCCCCCCCACCCCCCCCCCCCCCCACCCCCCCCCCCCCCCACCCCCCCCCCCCCCCACCCCCCCCCCCCCCCACCCCCCCCCCCCCCCACCCCCCCCCCCCCCCACCCCCCCCCCCCCCCACCCCCCCCCCCCCCCACCCCCCCCCCCCCCCACCCCCCCCCCCCCCCACCCCCCCCCCCCCCCACCCCCCCCCCCCCCCACCCCCCCCCCCCCCCACCCCCCCCCCCCCCCACCCCCCCCCCCCCCCACCCCCCCCCCCCCCCACCCCCCCCCCCCCCCACCCCCCCCCCCCCCCACCCCCCCCCCCCCCCACCCCCCCCCCCCCCCACCCCCCCCCCCCCCCACCCCCCCCCCCCCCCACCCCCCCCCCCCCCCACCCCCCCCCCCCCCCACCCCCCCCCCCCCCCACCCCCCCCCCCCCCCACCCCCCCCCCCCCCCACCCCCCCCCCCCCCCACCCCCCCCCCCCCCCACCCCCCCCCCCCCCCACCCCCCCCCCCCCCCACCCCCCCCCCCCCCCACCCCCCCCCCCCCCCACCCCCCCCCCCCCCCACCCCCCCCCCCCCCCACCCCCCCCCCCCCCCACCCCCCCCCCCCCCCACCCCCCCCCCCCCCCACCCCCCCCCCCCCCCACCCCCCCCCCCCCCCACCCCCCCCCCCCCCCACCCCCCCCCCCCCCCACCCCCCCCCCCCCCCACCCCCCCCCCCCCCCACCCCCCCCCCCCCCCACCCCCCCCCCCCCCCACCCCCCCCCCCCCCCACCCCCCCCCCCCCCCACCCCCCCCCCCCCCCACCCCCCCCCCCCCCCACCCCCCCCCCCCCCCACCCCCCCCCCCCCCCACCCCCCCCCCCCCCCACCCCCCCCCCCCCCCACCCCCCCCCCCCCCCACCCCCCCCCCCCCCCACCCCCCCCCCCCCCCACCCCCCCCCCCCCCCACCCCCCCCCCCCCCCACCCCCCCCCCCCCCCACCCCCCCCCCCCCCCACCCCCCCCCCCCCCCACCCCCCCCCCCCCCCACCCCCCCCCCCCCCCACCCCCCCCCCCCCCCACCCCCCCCCCCCCCCACCCCCCCCCCCCCCCACCCCCCCCCCCCCCCACCCCCCCCCCCCCCCACCCCCCCCCCCCCCCACCCCCCCCCCCCCCCACCCCCCCCCCCCCCCACCCCCCCCCCCCCCCACCCCCCCCCCCCCCCACCCCCCCCCCCCCCCACCCCCCCCCCCCCCCACCCCCCCCCCCCCCCACCCCCCCCCCCCCCCACCCCCCCCCCCCCCCACCCCCCCCCCCCCCCACCCCCCCCCCCCCCCACCCCCCCCCCCCCCCACCCCCCCCCCCCCCCACCCCCCCCCCCCCCCACCCCCCCCCCCCCCCACCCCCCCCCCCCCCCACCCCCCCCCCCCCCCACCCCCCCCCCCCCCCACCCCCCCCCCCCCCCACCCCCCCCCCCCCCCACCCCCCCCCCCCCCCACCCCCCCCCCCCCCCACCCCCCCCCCCCCCCACCCCCCCCCCCCCCCACCCCCCCCCCCCCCCACCCCCCCCCCCCCCCACCCCCCCCCCCCCCCACCCCCCCCCCCCCCCACCCCCCCCCCCCCCCACCCCCCCCCCCCCCCACCCCCCCCCCCCCCCACCCCCCCCCCCCCCCACCCCCCCCCCCCCCCACCCCCCCCCCCCCCCACCCCCCCCCCCCCCCACCCCCCCCCCCCCCCACCCCCCCCCCCCCCCACCCCCCCCCCCCCCCACCCCCCCCCCCCCCCACCCCCCCCCCCCCCCACCCCCCCCCCCCCCCACCCCCCCCCCCCCCCACCCCCCCCCCCCCCCACCCCCCCCCCCCCCCACCCCCCCCCCCCCCCACCCCCCCCCCCCCCCACCCCCCCCCCCCCCCACCCCCCCCCCCCCCCACCCCCCCCCCCCCCCACCCCCCCCCCCCCCCACCCCCCCCCCCCCCCACCCCCCCCCCCCCCCACCCCCCCCCCCCCCCACCCCCCCCCCCCCCCACCCCCCCCCCCCCCCACCCCCCCCCCCCCCCACCCCCCCCCCCCCCCACCCCCCCCCCCCCCCACCCCCCCCCCCCCCCACCCCCCCCCCCCCCCACCCCCCCCCCCCCCCACCCCCCCCCCCCCCCACCCCCCCCCCCCCCCACCCCCCCCCCCCCCCACCCCCCCCCCCCCCCACCCCCCCCCCCCCCCACCCCCCCCCCCCCCCACCCCCCCCCCCCCCCACCCCCCCCCCCCCCCACCCCCCCCCCCCCCCACCCCCCCCCCCCCCCACCCCCCCCCCCCCCCACCCCCCCCCCCCCCCACCCCCCCCCCCCCCCACCCCCCCCCCCCCCCACCCCCCCCCCCCCCCACCCCCCCCCCCCCCCACCCCCCCCCCCCCCCACCCCCCCCCCCCCCCACCCCCCCCCCCCCCCACCCCCCCCCCCCCCCACCCCCCCCCCCCCCCACCCCCCCCCCCCCCCACCCCCCCCCCCCCCCACCCCCCCCCCCCCCCACCCCCCCCCCCCCCCACCCCCCCCCCCCCCCACCCCCCCCCCCCCCCACCCCCCCCCCCCCCCACCCCCCCCCCCCCCCACCCCCCCCCCCCCCCACCCCCCCCCCCCCC
This sequence comes from Sphaerodactylus townsendi, assembly GCF_021028975.2. Lineage (NCBI taxonomy): Eukaryota > Metazoa > Chordata > Lepidosauria > Squamata > Sphaerodactylidae > Sphaerodactylus > Sphaerodactylus townsendi. Next base: position 91,524,154 of record NC_059426.1, on the reverse strand, counting down.
CACCCCCCCCCCCCCCCACCCCCCCCCCCCCCCACCCCCCCCCCCCCCCACCCCCCCCCCCCCCCACCCCCCCCCCCCCCCACCCCCCCCCCCCCCCACCCCCCCCCCCCCCCACCCCCCCCCCCCCCCACCCCCCCCCCCCCCCACCCCCCCCCCCCCCCACCCCCCCCCCCCCCCACCCCCCCCCCCCCCCACCCCCCCCCCCCCCCACCCCCCCCCCCCCCCACCCCCCCCCCCCCCCACCCCCCCCCCCCCCCACCCCCCCCCCCCCCCACCCCCCCCCCCCCCCACCCCCCCCCCCCCCCACCCCCCCCCCCCCCCACCCCCCCCCCCCCCCACCCCCCCCCCCCCCCACCCCCCCCCCCCCCCACCCCCCCCCCCCCCCACCCCCCCCCCCCCCCACCCCCCCCCCCCCCCACCCCCCCCCCCCCCCACCCCCCCCCCCCCCCACCCCCCCCCCCCCCCACCCCCCCCCCCCCCCACCCCCCCCCCCCCCCACCCCCCCCCCCCCCCACCCCCCCCCCCCCCCACCCCCCCCCCCCCCCACCCCCCCCCCCCCCCACCCCCCCCCCCCCCCACCCCCCCCCCCCCCCACCCCCCCCCCCCCCCACCCCCCCCCCCCCCCACCCCCCCCCCCCCCCACCCCCCCCCCCCCCCACCCCCCCCCCCCCCCACCCCCCCCCCCCCCCACCCCCCCCCCCCCCCACCCCCCCCCCCCCCCACCCCCCCCCCCCCCCACCCCCCCCCCCCCCCACCCCCCCCCCCCCCCACCCCCCCCCCCCCCCACCCCCCCCCCCCCCCACCCCCCCCCCCCCCCACCCCCCCCCCCCCCCACCCCCCCCCCCCCCCACCCCCCCCCCCCCCCACCCCCCCCCCCCCCCACCCCCCCCCCCCCCCACCCCCCCCCCCCCCCACCCCCCCCCCCCCCCACCCCCCCCCCCCCCCACCCCCCCCCCCCCCCACCCCCCCCCCCCCCCACCCCCCCCCCCCCCCACCCCCCCCCCCCCCCACCCCCCCCCCCCCCCACCCCCCCCCCCCCCCACCCCCCCCCCCCCCCACCCCCCCCCCCCCCCACCCCCCCCCCCCCCCACCCCCCCCCCCCCCCACCCCCCCCCCCCCCCACCCCCCCCCCCCCCCACCCCCCCCCCCCCCCACCCCCCCCCCCCCCCACCCCCCCCCCCCCCCACCCCCCCCCCCCCCCACCCCCCCCCCCCCCCACCCCCCCCCCCCCCCACCCCCCCCCCCCCCCACCCCCCCCCCCCCCCACCCCCCCCCCCCCCCACCCCCCCCCCCCCCCACCCCCCCCCCCCCCCACCCCCCCCCCCCCCCACCCCCCCCCCCCCCCACCCCCCCCCCCCCCCACCCCCCCCCCCCCCCACCCCCCCCCCCCCCCACCCCCCCCCCCCCCCACCCCCCCCCCCCCCCACCCCCCCCCCCCCCCACCCCCCCCCCCCCCCACCCCCCCCCCCCCCCACCCCCCCCCCCCCCCACCCCCCCCCCCCCCCACCCCCCCCCCCCCCCACCCCCCCCCCCCCCCACCCCCCCCCCCCCCCACCCCCCCCCCCCCCCACCCCCCCCCCCCCCCACCCCCCCCCCCCCCCACCCCCCCCCCCCCCCACCCCCCCCCCCCCCCACCCCCCCCCCCCCCCACCCCCCCCCCCCCCCACCCCCCCCCCCCCCCACCCCCCCCCCCCCCCACCCCCCCCCCCCCCCACCCCCCCCCCCCCCCACCCCCCCCCCCCCCCACCCCCCCCCCCCCCCACCCCCCCCCCCCCCCACCCCCCCCCCCCCCCACCCCCCCCCCCCCCCACCCCCCCCCCCCCCCACCCCCCCCCCCCCCCACCCCCCCCCCCCCCCACCCCCCCCCCCCCCCACCCCCCCCCCCCCCCACCCCCCCCCCCCCCCACCCCCCCCCCCCCCCACCCCCCCCCCCCCCCACCCCCCCCCCCCCCCACCCCCCCCCCCCCCCACCCCCCCCCCCCCCCACCCCCCCCCCCCCCCACCCCCCCCCCCCCCCACCCCCCCCCCCCCCCACCCCCCCCCCCCCCCACCCCCCCCCCCCCCCACCCCCCCCCCCCCCCACCCCCCCCCCCCCCCACCCCCCCCCCCCCCCACCCCCCCCCCCCCCCACCCCCCCCCCCCCCCACCCCCCCCCCCCCCCACCCCCCCCCCCCCCCACCCCCCCCCCCCCCCACCCCCCCCCCCCCCCACCCCCCCCCCCCCCCACCCCCCCCCCCCCCCACCCCCCCCCCCCCCCACCCCCCCCCCCCCCCACCCCCCCCCCCCCCCACCCCCCCCCCCCCCCACCCCCCCCCCCCCCCACCCCCCCCCCCCCCCACCCCCCCCCCCCCCCACCCCCCCCCCCCCCCACCCCCCCCCCCCCCCACCCCCCCCCCCCCCCACCCCCCCCCCCCCCCACCCCCCCCCCCCCCCACCCCCCCCCCCCCCCACCCCCCCCCCCCCCCACCCCCCCCCCCCCCCACCCCCCCCCCCCCCCACCCCCCCCCCCCCCCACCCCCCCCCCCCCCCACCCCCCCCCCCCCCCACCCCCCCCCCCCCCCACCCCCCCCCCCCCCCACCCCCCCCCCCCCCCACCCCCCCCCCCCCCCACCCCCCCCCCCCCCCACCCCCCCCCCCCCCCACCCCCCCCCCCCCCCACCCCCCCCCCCCCCCACCCCCCCCCCCCCCCACCCCCCCCCCCCCCCACCCCCCCCCCCCCCCACCCCCCCCCCCCCCCACCCCCCCCCCCCCCCACCCCCCCCCCCCCCCACCCCCCCCCCCCCCCACCCCCCCCCCCCCCCACCCCCCCCCCCCCCCACCCCCCCCCCCCCCCACCCCCCCCCCCCCCCACCCCCCCCCCCCCCCACCCCCCCCCCCCCCCACCCCCCCCCCCCCCCACCCCCCCCCCCCCCCACCCCCCCCCCCCCCCACCCCCCCCCCCCCCCACCCCCCCCCCCCCCCACCCCCCCCCCCCCCCACCCCCCCCCCCCCCCACCCCCCCCCCCCCCCACCCCCCCCCCCCCCCACCCCCCCCCCCCCCCACCCCCCCCCCCCCCCACCCCCCCCCCCCCCCACCCCCCCCCCCCCCCACCCCCCCCCCCCCCCACCCCCCCCCCCCCCCACCCCCCCCCCCCCCCACCCCCCCCCCCCCCCACCCCCCCCCCCCCCCACCCCCCCCCCCCCCCACCCCCCCCCCCCCCCACCCCCCCCCCCCCCCACCCCCCCCCCCCCCCACCCCCCCCCCCCCCCACCCCCCCCCCCCCCCACCCCCCCCCCCCCCCACCCCCCCCCCCCCCCACCCCCCCCCCCCCCCACCCCCCCCCCCCCCCACCCCCCCCCCCCCCCACCCCCCCCCCCCCCCACCCCCCCCCCCCCCCACCCCCCCCCCCCCCCACCCCCCCCCCCCCCCACCCCCCCCCCCCCCCACCCCCCCCCCCCCCCACCCCCCCCCCCCCCCACCCCCCCCCCCCCCCACCCCCCCCCCCCCCCACCCCCCCCCCCCCCCACCCCCCCCCCCCCCCACCCCCCCCCCCCCCCACCCCCCCCCCCCCCCACCCCCCCCCCCCCCCACCCCCCCCCCCCCCCACCCCCCCCCCCCCCCACCCCCCCCCCCCCCCACCCCCCCCCCCCCCCACCCCCCCCCCCCCCCACCCCCCCCCCCCCCCACCCCCCCCCCCCCCCACCCCCCCCCCCCCCCACCCCCCCCCCCCCCCACCCCCCCCCCCCCCCACCCCCCCCCCCCCCCACCCCCCCCCCCCCCCACCCCCCCCCCCCCCCACCCCCCCCCCCCCCCACCCCCCCCCCCCCCCACCCCCCCCCCCCCCCACCCCCCCCCCCCCCCACCCCCCCCCCCCCCCACCCCCCCCCCCCCCCACCCCCCCCCCCCCCCACCCCCCCCCCCCCCCACCCCCCCCCCCCCCCACCCCCCCCCCCCCCCACCCCCCCCCCCCCCCACCCCCCCCCCCCCCCACCCCCCCCCCCCCCCACCCCCCCCCCCCCCCACCCCCCCCCCCCCCCACCCCCCCCCCCCCCCACCCCCCCCCCCCCCCACCCCCCCCCCCCCCCACCCCCCCCCCCCCCCACCCCCCCCCCCCCCCACCCCCCCCCCCCCCCACCCCCCCCCCCCCCCACCCCCCCCCCCCCCCACCCCCCCCCCCCCCCACCCCCCCCCCCCCCCACCCCCCCCCCCCCCCACCCCCCCCCCCCCCCACCCCCCCCCCCCCCCACCCCCCCCCCCCCCCACCCCCCCCCCCCCCCACCCCCCCCCCCCCCCACCCCCCCCCCCCCCCACCCCCCCCCCCCCCCACCCCCCCCCCCCCCCACCCCCCCCCCCCCCCACCCCCCCCCCCCCCCACCCCCCCCCCCCCCCACCCCCCCCCCCCCCCACCCCCCCCCCCCCCCACCCCCCCCCCCCCCCACCCCCCCCCCCCCCCACCCCCCCCCCCCCCCACCCCCCCCCCCCCCCACCCCCCCCCCCCCCCACCCCCCCCCCCCCCCACCCCCCCCCCCCCCCACCCCCCCCCCCCCCCACCCCCCCCCCCCCCCACCCCCCCCCCCCCCCACCCCCCCCCCCCCCCACCCCCCCCCCCCCCCACCCCCCCCCCCCCCCACCCCCCCCCCCCCCCACCCCCCCCCCCCCCCACCCCCCCCCCCCCCCACCCCCCCCCCCCCCCACCCCCCCCCCCCCCCACCCCCCCCCCCCCCCACCCCCCCCCCCCCCCACCCCCCCCCCCCCCCACCCCCCCCCCCCCCCACCCCCCCCCCCCCCCACCCCCCCCCCCCCCCACCCCCCCCCCCCCCCACCCCCCCCCCCCCCCACCCCCCCCCCCCCCCACCCCCCCCCCCCCCCACCCCCCCCCCCCCCCACCCCCCCCCCCCCCCACCCCCCCCCCCCCCCACCCCCCCCCCCCCCCACCCCCCCCCCCCCCCACCCCCCCCCCCCCCCACCCCCCCCCCCCCCCACCCCCCCCCCCCCCCACCCCCCCCCCCCCCCACCCCCCCCCCCCCCCACCCCCCCCCCCCCCCACCCCCCCCCCCCCCCACCCCCCCCCCCCCCCACCCCCCCCCCCCCCCACCCCCCCCCCCCCCCACCCCCCCCCCCCCCCACCCCCCCCCCCCCCCACCCCCCCCCCCCCCCACCCCCCCCCCCCCCCACCCCCCCCCCCCCCCACCCCCCCCCCCCCCCACCCCCCCCCCCCCCCACCCCCCCCCCCCCCCACCCCCCCCCCCCCCCCCCCCCCCCCCCCCCCACCCCCCCCCCCCCCCACCCCCCCCCCCCCCCCCCCCCCCCCCGCCCCACCCCCCCCCCCCCCCCCCCCCCCTCCCCCACCCCCCCCCCTTCCCCCACCACCCCTCCCCTCCACCCCCCTCCCTCCCCCTCCCCCCCCCCCCCCCCCCCCCCCCCCCCCCCCCCCCCCCCCCCCCCCCCCCGCCCCCCGCCCCCCCCCCCCCCCCTCCTCCCCCCCCCCCCCTCCCCCCCCCCCCCCCAAACAGATGTCAAACTGACTGGCCTGTAATTTCCCCGGGTCCCCCCTAGATCGCTTTCTTAAAGATTGGTGTGACGATGGCCATCTTCCAGTCTTCAGGGATGGAGCCTGATTTCAGGGATAAGTTGCACATATTAAAGTGAGGAAAGATCAGTAATTTCATGCTTGAGAGAACTCTTCTGCAAGAACTCTTGGGTGAATACAATCTGGGCCAGGGGATTTGGTAACATTTAGTTTATCAATGGCTGCCAGAAATTCTTCCATGTCTACCACTATCTTAGCTGGTTCACCGGATTAAGCCCCTCCTAAGAAGCTTGGTTCAGGTGCAGGAATGTTCCTCGCCTCCTCTTGGGTGAAGACAGATGCAAAGAATTCATTCAGCTTCTCTGCAATCTCCCTGCCATCTTTTACCACACCCTTTGTTCCTTTATTTATTTATTTTTTATTTATTTATTTATTTGTCATCTAACGGGCCTACCGCTTCCCTTGCTGGCTTCCTGCTTTTGATGTACTTGAAGAACTGTTTGTTGCTGGTCTTGATGTTCGCAGCCATGCGTTCCTCATAATCCTTTTTTGCCTCCCTTACAGCTAACTTGCTTCTCTTTTGCCACCATTTGTGTTCCCTCTCATATTCTTCATCAGTCAAACTGGACTTCCATTTTCTAAAAGACGTTTTCTTTTTTCTGATAATTTCCTCAACCTCTCTTATTGCTCATGGTGGCTTTCTTTTGGACTAGATTGCTGCAGCACTTTCTAACCTGTGGAACATTTCCAGCTGAGCTTTTATTACTGTGCTTTTAAATAACCTCCAAGCACATCCTGGACAGTTTTGACGATCTCTTGGTTTCAGCTTCCCTGCACACTATCCCCCTCATCTTTGAGAAATTTCCCTTTCTGAAGGTGAATGTAACTACATTAGTAGTTGCCACTTGTTCACATGCTGAGATACTGAATCTGACAGCATTGTGAGTGGCTGTTTCCTATCGGCTCAACAACACTGACTTCCTGCACCAGGTCCTGGGTCCCACATAGAATTAGATCTGGGATCCACCCCTCTCCTGGTTGGTTCCACAACCATCTGCTCTAAACCACAGTCATTTAGCATATCCGGGAATGTTCTCTCCCTTGCACTATGACCTGAACATGCATTTTTTTCCAGTTTATATGGGGATAGTTAAAATCACCCGTTACCACGGTACATTTTTGAACATGTTGGCCTCTCTAATTTCTTTTTTCCATCTCCAGAATCCTCTTTATTGCACTTTGGTCAGGGGGACGATAATATATTCCTAATATTAAGCTGTCCTTCACACCTGGTATTTGATATCCACAGTGATTCTGTAGGGGTGTCAACTCTACTTACATTGTCCATTTTATGTGATACCCTTCTCTCTTTGATGTAAGGAGCAGCTCCACCCCCAATGCGCCCTCTCCTATCCTTCCTATAGGAGCCGCAGCAGCCTGGGTATAACAGCATCCCACTGGTTCTCCTCATTTCCACCATGTCTCTGTAATGCCCACTATAATAAAGTCCTCCTTCAAAACTCTGTACTCTAGCTCCCCCATTTTAAGATTGAGATAGCTTCTACTATTAGCATAGAGACACCTGTATACCCTGTCTCTGTATCCTTAACCTGGGATTTATGTGCTTTACCCATAAGTCTTTTGCAGACGCCTCCCTTGTCACATGCACATTATATGTTCCTCGTTTTGTATGTGGTTGGTTAGAAAAACCTCCCTCTCTGTCTGCATCCCCATAGATACTGTATTCAGAACCGAAGTCACCTCCAGCTCCTGCCGACCTTTTGACCAGTGATCCCAGTTTAAAAGCTGTTCTGCCACCTTTTTAATGTTGAGGCGCCAGCAGCCTGGTTCCTCTTTGGTTAAGATGAAGCCCGTCCCATTTGTACAGGCCTGCCTTGTCCCAAAAGGTTCCCCGGTTGCAAACAAATCCTGAAACCCTCTGCCTTACACCACCTTCTCATCCACGCGCGTGAGACCCTGTATCTCCGGCTTTCCTAGCTCGCCCTGCTGGCGTGGGGCGGGTAGCATTTCACCGGTGCCACCTTGGAGGCCCTGGACTTCAACCTGTTTCCTAGCAGCCTAGAACGGCTTCCAGAACTTGCTCCCGGCTACATTTCCCAATATGCGTTGGTGCCAATATGGACCACAACTGCTGACTCCACCCCAGCACTGTCTAAAAGCCTATCACAGACGGAAGCAGACATCCACAACCTTTGCACCAGGCAGGCCAGTCACCATGCGGTCATCACACCTCCTCCACCGACTCAGCTCTCTACGTTTCTATTGGTCGAATCACCCACTACAAGGAATTTACCTCCCCGGGGGGTATCCTCCAGTCGCGAGAGGACAACTGATCACCAGTTAAGGAAGGGATCCCATCTAAAGGGAGCATCTTCCCCACCCTCGAACTGGCACCCTCCGTCCCCTGGACCTTCATTCTCCACTTGACATCCTGAAGAGATGTCCTCACCTTGGGAGAGATGGGACCCGGCTGTTAAGTCCCTGAAAGCCTTGTCAATACATGCTCTCTGCCTCTTTCAGCTTCTCCAGGTCTGCCGCCTTGAGAAAGCTTCAAGAGAGCGCACACGTTCCATGAGTGCCGGGAGCTCATTACGGCGAGGGCGCACCCACGACTTCTGTCCCTGGTGGCAGATGGTCATGCATGTGACACTCAGTGCAAAACGCTGGAAAACCCCCCTCCTCCTGCTTGCTTTCTGCCTTCATATCTGATTTGTTTAGATATTTAAATATTAAGCTTTTAGTCGAGTGCCCCCCTGGAGCTATCTGCAAGTACTATCTGTCAAATATGTCCTTATTAATTTAAAAAACAAAAAAAATTAAATTAAAATTGCGCGCGCTGCTAGGCGCGCACCGCTGCTTCCAGAGACTGAACTAAAGCCCCACCTCTCAGGACAAAAGCCCCACCTCTTAGGACAAAGAGGAACAAGAGATGAACTCTGTTAACCCCTGTTAAGCCCCACCTTCCAGATTCAGCAGCCTTAGCTCACAGGAGCCTTACAAGGAGAAAAAGAGATAACCCCTGTTAAAATACACTGTTTTAAAAGCTGTGGCTTTGAGAAAAGCCCTCCAAAATGAACACCAGCAGGTCACTCTGCTCTTCCTGGCCAAGTCTTCTTCCCACTGCTGCTACTCTCTGCTGGTTCCAGAGACAGACTTCTCTCTGTGATACACCTCTGAAGATGCCAGCCACAGATGCAGGTGAAATTAGGGATAAGATCTACCAGACCACGGTCACGCAGCCCGGAAAACCCACAACAACCTACATTGAAGGTGATGCTGTTTGGGTGGTGGGTGGGGAATCTACCCTGAAACAGCATCATTTTCAATGTTGTTTAAGCTAGGGAGCCCAGATTCTCCCTTTAAAATGGATTTGAAAGGAGAATCTGTGCTCTTTTAGTCTAAACAACATTAAAAGTGATGCTGTTTCAGGGTTGACCCCCACCCCCCAAAGCAGCATGACTTTCAATGTTGTTTAAACTAGGGAGCCCTGGCTGTGTTCAGATTTGTGAGTTGGGGCATGTTCCATAATGTGATGGTGACTTTGAGATGACATGGTGCAAAAATTGTTCCTTGGCTGTAGTGGGGGAGGGCGGTCGTGGGGAGGCCACCCATACCGGGCCGGGGGGGCACAAAACTCAGATTTTGCACAGGGCTCCATTTTTCCTAGCTACGCCTCTGGTTGGGAATGTTCTAGTTTTGGGCTTCTTAAATAAAGGAGCAGGTTAGACTAGATGATCCATAAGTCCTCTTCCAATGGATTCTTCCAGAAGGTTAGTTTCCAAACTGGAGCACTTTTCTTTTTGGTAACATTTATAGAAAGTTGTTTTCTGTCCAGGTTTTTGCATTCTCAACACACTGTTTCCCAGATCTGCTCTACTCTTATCTTTTTGAAAAGAATGCAGTCAAGTGTGTTAGCACATCCTGTGGAAGGAAATTTTCCAGGTGCAAAGATTGCATCAACATAAGTGCCATTTTCCTACCTTCCTCCTTCAGTGGTATCGTTGTGTCAACATTTTTTCCCTTCCTTGCCACTGCAGAGATTTTTTCAGCTTTTTAAGAAGTCATTGCTATTGTGTCCTAGTAATCCATTCCCAGTAATCTATTTCCATTTCAAATTTTAGTTCTTCTGACTTCACAGGTTTTTTTAAAAATAATGACATCTCTATCTTCTGTCGTGATGGTTTTAATTGTTTTAATGGTAAGGTTTTTTGGTGGTTTTAAAATGTGATTTTATTATGCAAGTTTTAATTTATTGACCACCTTGGTGGCCTGTTCTGAGGTATACATTTTGTAAGATAAATAAGAGGAAAAGTGCAAGAATTTTTTGGTCTTAATTGTCTATAAAGGGGAGGGAAAGTTGAAAAGATAGCTGGAGGCTATTACTCGTCTGTTGATACTATGCTATAGTGCATACATGAAGACAAGAAAAAAATCCAGTTATGGCAAGCCTTTGACAGTCAATGCATAGTATGCTAAATGAAAAACTTCAAAAAAAAAGATAGAGGAAAGCGTGGAGAAAACTCCTGTGTGTGTGCTCAGCTGTCAACACACATACCTATGCATTTGAAGCTGTGATAAAAGTAGCATATCTTTGTTGTGGGGAAGTAGCCTGAGACTCCTGGGCTGGAAAAAAAATGCTTGAAGCTGTGCAGTGCACAAAGAAATAAGTATATAGAGTGTCAGGATCAGAACCATTTTCCCCAGCCTATTTTGAGTAAAGCCTGGCTGGTACTTTAAGTAATGAAGTGCAATGAAGTAAGGTGGAAAAGAGGAAGTGAGGAAGGTTTGATTTATAGCAGATGCTTCTGGGTAACCAGTGGAGCCAGTAAAACAGACATGGCCCTGCACCAGTGCTCGGCTGATTCTTCACTCTCTAATGCCAAACATGTAATTGAGGAAAGCAACAACCAACCAAGACCTAGAATTCTACAGCACAGTGTGGACAGAGACGGTCTATCAGACCTTCTTCTACTTATTTCTTTGGGCAGCTACAGGTTGCACATGAACATTGGTGTGATCTCAGTCAGTCGCTCTGTCCAATTTTGGAGAGTTTCGGGGGCACAGCTGACCTTTGTCATTTCCTAAAGGATTTTCAGTCTGAGAATGCCCCCTACACCGACAGGTGACTCAGGCCACCAAAAGTTTCGCATAAATCAGTTTTTCTCAGGGAATTTTTCAGGTGACCTGGGGATGATGATTCTGTTTCCCCCCCTTCCTGTGCTGCCCCAAATGCCCTGGAAGGTGGGTATGGGTGCTCTACTATGGTGCCATCCATCGCTGCCGCTCTACCCTCCCCTCTCCACAGTTTGGTCTAAGTTTGAAAGCATTATTTCCTACATGGTCTGAAAAAAAATTGTTCTGCCCAAACCAGGTAAAGATCTTTCTCATGTGAGTTCTTATTGTTCAAATAGCTTATTGAACCAGGACTATATTCTCCTTTAGATGCTAAAAAAGCTTTTGACCATGTAGAACATTAGTTTCTGCATAACTGCTTAGAAGCTTTCAGCTTTGGGGATGGCTTTAAAATGTGAACTAAAATTATACATGCAGCTTTGTTTACACCTTTATCCATTCCTAATGTGCTCTCTAATCCTATTTTGGTACAAAGAGGTGTGGAACAAGGCCCTCTTTGGCTTTGCTCTTTAACTTACCAATAGAACCATTAGCTACTGCTATGATTCAGACTTAATTACTGGATTAAAGTGAGTACATTACTGAATTAAAGCATCACATTACAAACTCTTGCTTTATGCACATGATATAGGATTGTTTTATGTAAAGCTTCATTTTTCTTTTTTTATATAATTTTTAAATTTTCCACAGAGTTACAAAAACAAACAAAGGAAGAATAGATACAGATGATAATGATGATATTACATGGAACTGCAATATAGCAGATCCAGAGAAAAACAATATTAAAAGAAAATAAAAATTTAAAAAACAACACAGAAGAAATACTAAGGGAAAAAAAGCCACGAGGAAGGAAAAAGAGTGGAGAGGTGGGAGGGCACTTCTGAAAGCCGAAAGGTTAACTCACACCTATGGATCCTTGATATTTTCAGAACTAGTGGGTCTATAAATCCTTAACTAATCCACCTGTCAAATTGAAGGTGCCCAGAGGTGCTGGGGATGTAGGCACTATCTGGTCCTTACTATTTTTTCTGTTTTTTTAAAATTTTGATTTATTTTCAAGATTGTCAGCAAATTGCCCCTTTCGGTACTGTAGGGCACGGAGCTCTAGAAAGCTCAAACCAGCAAAAGCACCATCTCCCCCAGAAGTCAAGCTTCATTTCTCTTGATAAGAAGCACAGTGCTTGCTTATCCAGACAAGTTTTGTTTAATAAATAAATACTTTATTTTTAAAAAGAAGAAAGGTGGAAAAAGGGACTGGGTTAAGTTCTTGTTTGCATATTCCATTCTATCACAACCCACCCCCACATTTTATACATGATCTAGTTTGACCTTCAGATTACATTTTTTTCAAAGTTGACCACAACAAGCACAGTTCTACCATGATGCAGTTTATTACGGAGTAGTCAGGAAGCCAAGAACCACATAGCTGCCAACAAGTCTTCAATGAGAGGCAGACTGAAACAAAAAGGCATATATATAATTCCAAGTGAAGGCTCTCAGCAGAGAGATAGTTTATGGCAGATGTGATGAGGAAGAGAAAGCAAGTTGAAACAAGATCCAAAAGAGGTCAGGTGCAAAAGAACACAGGATCTTGAATAAAAAGGAGTGCGGAGTCAGATCTTTCAGAAACCATGATCTAAATTAGGATGATAAAAACTATGGTCAGAAGTATTTATATTAGGTCCATTCTATCCTTACTGGGAAAAGAAACCCCTCCAAAATGGCACTAGCTACATGCATTGGAAATGCTTTTTAGACTAGCACTTTCTTCCTCACAGGATATCCATCTTGCCAACTACTTTTTCCCACTATCTCCATAACTGCCAAACAATAGACAATACAATAGACTGCCAAACAAATGTTTATGAATGTGTTTGAGTGGCAGCTGTTCTATAGTAAGGGGAAAGGGCTATAGAGTGTCTGCTTGGCATGTAGAAGGTCCCAGGTTCAGTCTCCAGTACCTCTAGTTAAAAGAGTCAGGCTGGACATCACAGTGACTCTTCAGTAAAAGATGAGATCTTGGGATTCTAGTATGATTCTGCAGGGCATACAAGACAGAGAAATTCCACCAAAATTATGGTTGAAGACAGCTGCAAATGTAGATCTGTAAAAGGCTCTGTCCCTGCCGCTTGCTTTTACTCACAGAACCAAGAGTTTGAATGCTGTGATTGCCAATAACAACTACTGAGGAAATCAAGAAGCTACAGGAACTTCTTTTGACATTTTTGGGTTTTTTTAACCCAATGCTTTTTTTTTTGCATTTTTCTGCAAAATTGGGACCCTTTTCATGTCTGTAAGAAGATCTGTCTGTCCTGGTCACAGCTCCAGTCACCAGATTTAAGTATCCAAGAATTTGACTTTCTCTACTATTAGACTATAACAACGGTGGCAAACCTATGGCACGGGTGCCAGAGGTGGCACTCAGAGCCCTTTCTGTGGGCACACGTGCACAGAGTTCATCATGTGGGGGGCGGAAAATCACCCCCCCCACACACACACACAAACATCTAGGCTAGCCTGGGCACGATCCTTTACCTGGAAGTAAGCTCAGTTTCTGGCAATGGGCTTTGCTTCTGAGTAAACCCTCCTAGGGTCGTGATTCACCCATTTGAAACATTGCACGGTTGATTCACCAAGCTTACTCCAGAGTAACATGCACCACAGAGCCAACCGTTTTTTCTAAACTAAAACCTCAGTATTTAGGTTAAATTGCCGTGTTGGCACTTTGCGATAAATAAGTGGGTTTTGGGTTGCAATTTGGGCATTCTGTCTTGAAAAGGTTCGCCATCACTGGACTATAAGGGGACTTACAAAATAATATATGGGGACTTACAAAAATTTGCAGAAGCAGCTATTTCATTCCCCATCTTTCCTTCCTCTCCCCCTACTTCTCTCAGTCTTTCTCCCTCCTGCCACCCCTTTTCTTACTCTCTCTTCTATGCCTGTCACATTCTTTCTGCCCCCACCCTATCACTTTCTCTCTCTGCTGCTTTACCCCATCAGTCTCTATTTATGCACTCCATCACCCTCCCACCTGCTTCCTCTTCCCTTGCCTACAGTCGTGGTAGCTCTTCCAGAATCACAGTGAATATCCCAACTACAGAGATCAGTTTCCCTTGGAGTACAACTGAACTCGAGACAACAGTGATCTCCCCCACTGTAGAAAATGATTGTTTTGGAGGGTAGAGTTTATGTCGCTATGTCCAACTGAATCCTGTCCCCTTCTCAAAACCTGCCCTCCTCAGACTTCACCACAAAGTCTCCAAGAATTTCTCAAAATGGAGCTGGCAACCTTAGTGAGGCTTATCTCCAAGGAGTCTTCCCTTATAGGCCAAAAATAGCCCTGGAAAGGGCTCTCCCCATTTTCTGCTTTCACAGACAGAAGGAAGCATGGAACCTGTGGTTACCTAGTAACAGCCACTGAGGAAATCTGTGTCTTAAAGCAACAGACTCTCCTTTAATCATTTTGGTTTTTTTTTAACTTTCCCAATTTTTTTTTACATTTCATTTTTTTTAATATGGGGTTCTTTTCAGGTTTGTAGTAAGATCTGTCTTGTCACTTCACAGCTCCAGGCACCCAGATTGAAGTGTCCAAAGATTGGTCAACTTTACTATTGGAGTAAAATAATAAAGAATAATTTATTAATAACTATTTCCCAGTGCCACTTCTACCACCAGCATCACACAGGGGAGAACAGGATACAATTCAGAAACTTCAGCAATCAATAAAAGAGAGGGAGAGTATGAATGTTGAAGTTATAGAATCCTTCCCCTATTTTTCCATACATGCAGCATTACATAATATCATGTTAATTGTCCATGGAATTACAGTATTACGGAAGTACTTACTGGGTCTTTAAGAAATATCTCCCGTTCCGCAAAAACTAATGCTAATAAAAGTGTTAATTAGCAAATATCCTGACAAATTTACTATATGTGCCTATTATGTAACTCACTTTTATTTTCATATAGAACTTAGCAGTTAATTAAAATTGTACATACATATAAAGGTCCAGGGAGTACATTTCTGGGACGCGGATCACCCTGATTTCGGAGGGATAACGGAACACACCATTTAACAAGAACTATGGAAAAGAGTACATGGCTTCAACATATAGGGTAAGAAGCACAGTGCTTGCTTATCCAGACTATAATAGTAAATTGTTGTCATATCTTTTTTCCTTTTAAGTCCGAGCCTCTAACTGTCTGCGATTACGTCGGAGATCTCTTTCTTGCAAATGTCTGGAATCCTTCCCCCCCCCCCCCTTCTGCTCCCTTCGATTTCCTGTCTTCCGCTCTCTAACGCACACAAACCCAGCCCAGAAAGTTTGCATCAGCCTCCTGCGTCCCCAGGGCGCTGCCAGCCTCACTCTATTCCCTGTACTCCCAACGGGAACAGCAGCTGGAAACAGCCTGGCTCTTCCCCTCGCTCTCTGTGTGCAAGACAGCCACTGCTCCGCCTTTCTGATTCTGCCTCTGCATGTGAGCAAGATCCCATTTCAGAAAAGAGCCCTTCTACTGCAACAGCTACTCAGGTGGCGCTCGGTGACCTCTCCCCCTCCCCTTGTGATCTGATCTCCCTTGGAAACTCCTCCCCCCGCTTCTCCCTCCTCCCCTGGACTTTCTATGAGGTCACCAGCTGCTCCCCGGCTCCTCCCCTCTGCATCCCCTGGCTGTTGCGGGCCGTGGCTCCGCCCACCCTGTGGAGAGTCCGCTCCTCGCGTTCATTTCATTCCTCTTCTCATTCCGAACATTCTTAGCATCGCTCGCGCCGCACAAGCTCATTCGAAAGCCCAGCCCGCCCTGCCGCCACCGGTTTGGGGGCAGTAACTAATCACTTGAAGGGCTTCAATAATCCCGCAAGCCAACAAGCTGTAGAGCCCAGACATAAACACTAATATACATATATTATATATATATATTTTTTAAAAAATAGAACAAGAAGCAAAAACATCAAGCCTTTAAATTAAAGCAAGCAAAGTCCCCCGGGGAAGCTGGAAGAAGTTTGCAATTGATTTACAAAAGACTGTTTGCAAAGGTGGGGAGTGGAGTGGAGGTAAGTTTTGTCTCTGTGTGTGTGTTAATGGGCGAGTAGTGGCTGAAAAGAGCTGCTGCTCTGCTCTTTGCTTTGTGTGGAAGGGAAAGGGGTTGTCCTCTGTTATTTACTTGGGAGTATCATGTCGATTACCCTCTTTTCGCCCTTTCACAACCGCCCTCCCCCCAATCTCTGCAGGTGATCTGGGGTGGAGGTGAGTGGGAGGGAGAGGAAATAAAGTCGCCCTGGGAGAGGGATAGAAGTTGTTTCTGGTGGAGTTTTGGTTGTTCTGGCGATTTAACCAGAGCTGCAACAGGCGGCCGTCCCTCTCCCTCTCTGCTCCTTGTTACTGTTGCTGCTTTCATTTAGTTGCCTGAGTCACTGCTTTGCAGCCTGGCGCGCGCGCGCGCGCACACACACATACACACTCACACAAATCTTTGGCATTTTTCACATTTTTCGCCAAGAAGGAATAAGTTGGGAGCAGATCAGGCCTTGCAAAGTAAAATGATCCCATCCCTGAAGTTTCTTTCCCTAGTGGTATGCTTTAGGAAAGTGGTTGGATTTGATATTTGGCTAGTTTATAGTTCTGTTTTACTGTTTTCATTGCCTTTTACCCCACCCTCCCCTTCAAAAATATTTTTCCCCTTTTAAAGATGAAAGAAGGAATGTTCTCTTTCGCTTCTTCTTTGCTTTCTCCAGAGCTGCTGCTTCTACTGCTGGTTAATTGTACATTCAAGTGGAAAATTTTCGGAGTCAGCAGAAATATTGTATCCAAAAAAGACAAAGTCGCAGTTCCAACAAAACGAAGAGATTGTCCCTGGAAAACTTCTTTTCGGTAGGAATCCTAGGATTATTTATTTCCCTTGAACCTTTTAAAAGGGAACTCGTGTATCTCTCCTTACCATTTAATGGTGCTTTGCCCAAAGCGGAATAATAGTCTTTGTTCACGGAATTCACACTTTCAAAGAAAGGAAGTCCACTTACATTGTAGGAGGAAAAAGAATACTTTAACAAAATCCAGGACAAAACATAAGAACAAGAATGGTCTGTCAGCCAAGCCCAGTTTTTAGTCTTCGGTAGGACTAAAATCCTGGACTTGATTTAGTAGATTTATTTTGTATTGGCTGGTGTCACTGTAAAAAAATATTTATGAAACAATGAAATATCAGCCACCTATGTTTCTCAGTAGAGTTGTTAAGCAATTAGAAACAAGTATCTGCTTTTGATTTGGAGAAATGAAAAGTAACCTCCAATAAATGTCTCAAAAGTTAGTAAGCAGTTTATGTTTCTTTTATTATATCAAATGGCTACCATTGTATGTAATATATGTATGGAAACCTGTTTCTACAAAAACACTGTAAGTTTAGAAGAAGTATATCACATTACATTAACATCCTGTGACTTAAAATGTTTCATATGTAGATTCTGATTTAAGATGGCTCATAAAAGAAAGCATATAACTAAGACTCTTCTGAAAAGCACCTTTGCTGATAAAGTTGAGGGATGATAACATTATATGGCTTTACAAGATGTTTGATATTAAGTATTGGTGAGAGTGTTTTTTTACCATCACCTTTTCTGGATGTTCATGTTCTTTTAGTACATGTTTTGTCTTCATGTGTGAATCCTATGACAATTTGAGTTCACCTAAAGGAACAGAAAGAATTATTCATAATGTAGTAGGGACATAAATAGTAACTGGAGGCACGCTCTTCATCATACAAGTTTTTTTCAATGTATCCCTAAATTTGGAATGCCTGCCCTTGGGTACATAGTGTATTACCATCTCTATAAATAGTTGGGGAATACCACTGCAAGGACATTAGACTGTATTGATGGAGCATGCTAAAATGATTTCAGATAATTCAGAGGCCAGTTACACTGCCTTATTTCTTGAGGCTGTCTCTGTGTATGCTCACAGCACACACCTATCTTTCAAATGGAATGTTAAGAATTCACAACCTGCTAAAATGAGAAGAGGAAGGGCTTCAGGCCTGCCTCAGCTTTAGAACTGATTTGATGATGTTACCTTGTTCCAGCGAATACTGTTGGCCTTTATTCAACCTTTCCCAGTTTTTAATAGATTATTTCTTATTTGAAATACATAGTTTTACTGAGGTGTTTTGTCAATAATACACATTATTAGATGAAAGTAGATATCCTAAATGTGTCATTGGATACTTCTTTTTGTTGCTATCTACTACATTGATCAGTGATATATTTTCTAACTAAAGTGATGGGGTTTTTTTTCCTTGTTGGAATGACATAGAAGTAGTAATGGGACTGTGGTGCCTCATTGTTAGGCATGCATAATGATAAGTGACTTTCGAGGACTAGCTCAGCTGACAAATTCATGCACTTTCACATTGTATGATTGTTATATGCACTACTGAAGTTTCGAATGCATCCACAAAACTTAGTACCAGGAGAAGTGGAGTAAAATATTGGATTGAAGTATGCTTTTTAGGAAAAACAGCATCTGGTTAAGGAGTGTAGTAACCAGTGGAAAAGAACAGTCTTAGCACAACTGAAAACTGAGTCTTCAGTGAATTTAATTTGTGCTTGTATTGTCTTTATAGAATAACTTTAAATACATAAAATCGTATTTCTTTTTGTTTTGCCTATCTGCTATTTTATATCTAGGAAGAGAGTTAGCATATTTTAAAATTAACTATTTGTAGCAGCAAAAGTGCCACATAAAAAGTTAAACTTGATTATTA
This sequence comes from Sphaerodactylus townsendi, assembly GCF_021028975.2. NCBI lineage: Eukaryota > Metazoa > Chordata > Lepidosauria > Squamata > Sphaerodactylidae > Sphaerodactylus > Sphaerodactylus townsendi. The sequence goes on along the minus strand of NC_059426.1, from coordinate 91,505,732 downwards.
GGAAGTAGAAAGCTTTATGCTGTAAAAGATGCTTTTCAACACACAAAAGAATTCAGCAGGTCTGCTCTGCAAACTCTTGCATTTCCAAAAGATTGCTGTTTATCTACATGATGCAAAGTAAGAGGGTGCAATATGTAAAGTCAATTGCAATTCTTGGGAGCAACAAGATTGCATATCAAGGTTGGAATGTAAAAGACCTCTCACGTGATAAGAAGTAAAAATATCCTTTAGATTGGTACTCAAAACGTAATTGCAATCTGTAATCTTGAATACTAAGATACCTACTTTTTGTGGCAATGATCAATTTCATTTTAATTGTTTGGGCTTAATTCTACAATATGGAGTTTTGTATACAGTTTGGATTGTCTGTCATTGGGGAAACAATATCTTAAGATATTCATTAAAAATATGGTGACGTACATTTTGTGACTTACTCAAAAACCATTATTTAATTTAGCGTGATGTTTATGTTATATTTTAAATGGAACAATTTGGCACCTTGTTTCATAAAGCCATTTTATTAGTCTAGGATTTAAAGATTAGTTGCGTTAGGCTACTGATGTTACAATTTGAGTGTGTATGAGTTGCACATGTGATTAAAACTTTACTGATTAGATTAAGGTATTTTATGTACATGATTTTATGGTATTGTGCACCCTATTAGTGAGTTACGATGTAAAGGTCCTCGTTTTTATTATAATATTAACACTTACCAACTAAGACTTCACCAAACATTTATCATGCATCTGTATTGCAAGTGAGTATGATAATTTTATGTGATTTATGTCAGTTAAAGGACAAAACTTTATCTCTTCGGCAGCATTCTGTTCAGAAGGACAGGTTTGGTAGATTTTGTAGCTGTGTGGACCTCTGCAACTGTTTGTGTTTTGAGTGGAAGCAACAAGGAAACAATCTGTTTTTTAGATAATCCTAAATCTACATAAGTAAATAATAACTTGTTCATAATTACTTAGATATAGTCTTCTGGGTTTTAATTGTCATATTATATAGTAACAATATTTTGCAAAGAAATGATTAGTTTTGTCTTTCTGAATATTATCTTAGCTCTTAACTGCGTCTTAAGTTGCTTGTCCAGGATGGACCTTTTTAGCATAAGGCGCTGAAAAAGTATGAGATTTGCAAAGTATGGGATTTGCATTGCTGAAGTAACTTTAGGGTTATTCTTTTAGCTACTTCAAGTAAAGCTTGATGCACTATGATACTTGAGAATAAATCAGTCAATTAGGGAAAAATATTGCTTGTTTTGGGATGTTTATTTGTACTTTCTTCCATCATAGAGCTCAAAGCTTTGTACATAGTCTCTCTAGGTGGTCCCCCATTCCAACCCTGACCAGATTCAAACTAAGAAAGGTGACTGTATGATGTGCTTTTCAACAACTGCTACAGCCTGTATTACTCTAGGCCACAGAAATTACAATTTGTGCTATATGTGGTAATGTGACAATTATAATATTTCACATAAGAGCCTAATGACCCTGTCCTCCCTGAAGTTTAATTTTCCAGTATCAAGTTATTGATCCATCTGTACAGGAAAAGCCAATGACTGTGGAGGAATATCTACACAAGTGTGTAATGTCTGGAGTAGAGTGTTGGGTCATAATGTGGAAGACCATGGACCAGTTGTCCACTCGCAGCTTAACCAAATTTACCAAGTTGTTTTGGAGATAAATGGGGAAGGCAGAGTGATGTATGTCACTCAGAACTTCTTGGAAGAAGGAAGGGAAGGTACTAGATCTGTATCAAAGGTCTCAATGCGCATTTTAAGATGATTCAGTCTTGTGATGTTAAACTGTGGGTATGGATATACCTCATCCTAAATACTAATTTGCTGAATTTAAGACAGAACTACCAGATTGTCTTCCCAAATTTCTTCTTAAAATGGGAAAGTATAGTTTGAGATTTTTACCAAAACGTTACTCTCGATTTTCTAAAGTTTCAACAAGTTTTGGTGAGAGGAGTTACAACTTTGTTACAAAAATTATCCAGAATTCACAATTGACTTTTATAGTAAATATTTGCATGTCTTAAGGAAATTAGATAGCTTTAAAAAGCAAACCTATATGTACGTGTTAACTGTGGGGGTGAGCCTATTTGAAGCTTAAAAATGGAAAGGCTGTACTCCAAGGTTTTCAGTCTTTTGACAGTGAGAGACGATAAATACAGGGGGAAGGATATCGAGTGAGCAAATGCAGTTACATGTGCTAAAAGCTTTGTTTTGGTTGAACATAAAGGCTTAAGGCTGCAGAAGGAATTTGGGGGAAAAAATCAAAATTCTCCCTTTATTCTTAGAACTTGGCAGATTTGCTTAAGTGATAATTGCTTTGCTTGCTTTTTTCTGCTAGGGGTGGGGTGGTGGTGGTGGCAGAATGACCAAATAATGTATGGATTTAATTCCTTGCCTTTTTTCTGTATTTTTCTGTGCATTCTTCTTTTACATCCTGTTTTTCAGAGCTTAGTGGTCTTCTCACAGTTCTAGTTTTTCTTATGTGCTAATTTGATTCATTCCAGCCATAGGCACAAAGCTACTTGATGTCTTTGGAAACTGCTGCACCCCTTGAAATTTAAAATTTGGTATCTAGTACATTTTTACACCAAAGACAAGCATTGTTATGATAGCAATTAAAATTCTGTTACTTGGCAATCTAAAACATTGATAAATACTCCTGCTTTTATAGGTACATAAATTGGAGGGAAATTTTAATGATGTGAGAACATATTGAACGTATATTTTCTGCAATGAACTTTTAAAAAGTACATCAATTGCACTCCTTTTTATATACACAGTTTTTTAATTATCATAATTCAGTACAGCACTGGAAAACGTTCAAGACATAAGTTTAACATGAAAGGAATCTCAAAGATAACTTCAAAATGTTAATATGTTCAGCTTTATAGAATTCTGAAAATATAAAATTGAAGTTTATTGTTATCCTGGTCATGGGATGGGGGTGCTTTGTTTTTCTCACATCTGCATCCCCCAGCTACACCTACCTTACATCTAGATTGACTTCATTTGTTGATGTTTGCTGTCAAAAAATACATACAATGAAGGCTGCAAACTGAAATTAGTTCTGCAGAAGTGTACCGTGACTCACGAAAACTCATACCCTGCCATAAATTTTGTCAGTCTTTAAGGTTCTACTAGTGTCTTGCTTTTTTTCTAAAACTAAAATGAGTATTTTGGTTTTTCAAACTTGTTGAGATGTTGGATATGTAAAACAAACTACACTTAAAAAATACTTTCAGGAACACTACAGAGGCAACAAAATAAATGCAGCATGAAGAAGATCTTTATGATTTTGCAATGTAAACTATATGTGAGTGTCATTTATACAAAAGTAAACTATCCTTATCTATTGCTATTCGCACCTTGCCTTTGTAGCATTAGATAGGCTTGTAAATTCCAGTTCAGTTTAATGTTCAAAACATTCTTGCATGAGGATAGTAATTTCCAATTTTGTTTAAACCCAAAATAATCTGTTCGGAGGATTTGCTCCCTATCTTGTACAGAATCAAAGCATTAAGTTCATTTATGTATCAGATTTCATGCTAAAAAATGAAATGACATTTTAACAAAAATCCATGTGTTTCATTCGTTGCTACAGTACATACTACATTACTAAAATGCAAAGAAAAGCCCAGTGAAACAAAATGACTTCATTTGAGCTGGCACTTAAGAGCAGAATTCACTTCCACAGTGCTGAAATAAAAGAAGCCAAGTGTTCAAAATAGCCACTCCCTTAGGCCAGAGTGTTTTGAGAAAAGCTCATTGTCTAGCTTTGAGCTCTAACAGTGTGTCTGCCTATGTTAACTCTCCCAAACCAGACAGCTCGATTTCTAAAGTTGACATCTGGTTTACTCTTTGTTCACCTGTTTTTTTTAAAAATGCAAATAGACATGCACGCCACTGCCCCAGAGCTCTTGAAAAAAAATGCTGTTGACAGTTTGTCAAATAGTGCTTCCAGTGGAAGTCTGCAGTAGCCTATTGTTATGCTAGCAACAGGCAACAGGAGTTGTGGCACCATATGGCTAGTATATGCTTCAGATAAGCTATCAGTTAATTTAGTTTATCAGTAGCATTTTGATATGCTTCGTGTTTGAATCACCAGCACCTACAAGGCTTGACTGTTTCAGGTGTCAAATATTCCTTTATTGTTAATAGGAACCACAGTTAATCTTTTGGTGGAATCTCTTATTTGTTGCATTGATATGTGTGAACAGTGATGTTGCACTTTGGCATTATCCTACTTTTTGGAGTGTTTGCAGAGTTGTTGGCCACTGTATTTTTTTATCATGAATCCTTTATGTGATTCTTGGTGGTCTTTTAAAATCTACAATTGGAGAACATATTCATTACAAGAAAGCATAGAAACTTTAGGTTAACTGTGAGGGGAAGTTCTGGAATTCTTTTGATTCTTGTGGGAGTGGTACAGCTTGCTTCAACCCTTTTGCTGATATCAACAGATAATTTTCCTCAAAGACAGTTCTGGAGTCAGTGCTGAGGTCTGTGTGGATAATCCACACTTATAAAATTATACTGTATGATACATGCTAAAATGCTGGAAGGCAGCCTCTTGAGTTTACATATCAAATTTTAAATTAGTATGTTTTTCATAAAACCAATTTAATGTTTTTCAATGCTTGATTATGATTTGCACTGGCAACAGCTTAAGTTTCAGGAAAAATGTAGACATTATTCTCATCTGAAAATCATAATATGCGTTATAGTCAAACTATTTTGACATCTTTTGTTAGGCTTCCCACTAGGTGTGTTTTTGACTTAAGCCAATCATGATTTACCAATCAAACATATATAGTAAACAAGGCTTCATAGAAATCAGGAAAAATCCTGTTAAAGATGTACTATTCTTTTTTATGTAATCTTACCGGCTGATTCATAGTTGATATACTATTAAAACTATTAAGTAAAATGCAATCAGCTATTAATAAAATCTTGATTTTGTATCATTAATTTAACCTTAATTGGTCAGTAAATCAAATTTGACTTTTATAATCAGATTCTCTGCAGAATACACTATTTTGTAATACACTCAGAATACACTAGAAGTCCTTTTGTTGCCCATTTTATATCTTGTAGAAGAAAATATTGGTTGTAATATATCTGGCATTCACTTGCACTGAATAGCCTTGCAATAGGATTCTTCTGTGTTGCACTCTGACCCTGCCAAGCATTTAGTGCCTCAGGGGTTCTCTTCCTTGCCCGTTGATCCCAACACCATTCTTGTCCATAGTTGTACATTATACTCTGTAATACCTTCTTGACTTAATCTGCCTTATTCCTTGTGCATTTCTTTACTCATGGATATCTTGCACATTTCTGTGGACCATTTCAAGACATTCCTTCCAATCTGTGCACCAGTCTCTCTTTTTAACCCCCTTTTAAAATAATGTTCCTTTTCTCCCTGCCTAGCACTGTACAGGTCACCTCCTGTCTCTTTTTCTCTCTGGCTTCTCTTTTTCCCCACTTAATTTGTTTCTTTATTGCACTGTTGATCTTCTTGGTTTCTTTTCACAACTACTGATTTCTGAGCCCAAATCACTTTGTGATACTGTATAGTGTTTGGTTTAGTTATAATGCCAAATAATAGTTTGATGAAGCCCTGTGTCTGAATACTGCTTTTTCCATTTACATGTAGAGACAATTAATAACCTGGAATTTAGTGCTAACCATAATTTACCATTACATTCAGAATGATAAACTATAGATTGTTCTTCTACTTCAAAGAGGTTTACAGGTCACTTTTGATTTTTTTAAAAGTATGAACTGTAGTTTGCCTACTCAGGTGGCAGGGCAAACAATGAGCTCCACTAAGTCAGAAATCTCTGATTGACTTATAGTTCATAAGTAGTAGGGGAAAAATGTGAGCAGAGCCTGTTCATATAGAGCCAAAGTATGATTTGATCCTACTCTGATCCTTTTGTAATGCTGCTGTAGATTGTCTGATCCTTTTGTAATGCTGCTGTAGAAGTACCGTATATACTTGAGTATAAGCCGACTTTTTCAGCACATTTTTAATGCTAAAAAAGTCTCCATTGGCTTATACTCGAGTTGGGGTCCCACTTACCTGTTCTCTGGTGCAGTGCAGGTGTTCTCCAGTCTCTCCTGCTCATCTGCGGGCACCTGCAGCCTCTGTGGGTGGTCTGATGACTGCTGATATCACCGCTCTTCTTTTCTCCTTCACCTCGGCAGCCTCTGTGTTGTCTCTGCTATACTGGGCAAGAACCTGCCTGCTTCTGTGTGCTGGTACTTTTATTGGTATCTATTTTTATTTTTGAAATTTACCAGCAGCTGCTGCATTTCCCACCCTAGGCTTATACTCGAGTCATTAGGTTTTCCCAGTTTTTTTGTGGAAAAATTAGGTGCCTCGGCTTATATTCAGGTTGGCTTATACTCGAGTATATACAGTTAGTTATAATTTAAATTAGGCTAAATATGCTAAACAAAATATGGAACATCTTATACTGGCAAAATTCTAGATCTGTTTGAGAATTCCTTGCCTACATTTTCTCCCTCATCTTCAATATACTCTTAAGGATGGGTTTTTTTTTGTGCACTTCTTGTGTGGACATCTTTTTGAGCCAGAGCTAATTTCACTGTTAAAGCATAACAATGTTGCTATGATTCATGTTCAGTTCCTTTTGACTAGTGTTGGATTGCTTGAACAAAATTAACCTTGTAATATTTTTTTAAAGGTGTCGTCCACATTTTAATAACTGAGGACTAGTTTCAAAGGACCATGGAGCTAGATCCATGTGGACAATAGGTCTTTAGATTTATGGTAGTTGTTTTTGAAATATCACCCCTCTATATGATACAGTTTGATAAGGAAAGGACTTTCAAAACAGCAGAATAACGAATAAGGGGTTTTTTTCTATTCAGTGACTACATAGGTAAGGATTTTATTGCTTCCACTTGTACTGAATTCTCTACTATGGAGGTCGTCCTCAGCAAGATGACTACCAGAAGATCAATAAGCCGAAAACGTGTTACCAGAAGAAACAGCTGAATAGTGGAGACCTGCCTCTGGACCCAACAAAAACAGTGCAAAAGTAGACTTAAAATCCAAGTCCCATAGTATGTGCTCAAGGTAGATCTTTGATGATCACCTCATGTGACTGACAGGTGATGAAAAGATTAACATTACATTTTTTTCATCCACACCCTTCAGGTGCAAGGAATTGGAACATTTTAGAGCAGTTATTTTTTGCTGATAAAAAAGATGAGGTGACCTGTGAGGGTATGTAGAACAGAGGAAATACCTTATTTTCTTTTTTCCTTTCTAACAGCTTCAGCTTGCCTTCCCCGCTGTCTTGTGGTTCACTTCCTCGCTCCCTGCTACTGCCTCCTGGTGGCTGCCAAGGTTTCATATGCCTTTTTGGTTTGCTATGGAGACTCAAAATGCCACTCAAATTCTAGCAAATTATTTTTGAAGGCATAACAATGAACTTGGAAAGGTTCCCCCCCCCACTCTATAGCAAGGATAACAGAGGAAGAGAAACTCTTTGTGAAGTTATTGGCTATATCCAGGTTTGACGGCAAGCTACAATTAAACACCATTCATAATTTACCTTTCTTGCTGAATCTCAAGGTGGGTTATACTATTTATTTGAATATTTATGATCTACCTTTCTACAGATTGAGTTGGTTTAGTTTCAAGTAAAATACAAAATACAATAAAATCCTGATAATTCTTTATCACAACCCCAATTAAAAATGTAATAAGAACAGTGTAATATAACAGGCAATAATGGAGTACAATTGATTTACAGATTTAGAGAACTCACCGAAAATGATATAAAATATACAGTGGACAAAGCAATGAAGATTACCTAAAATTTTCACAATTAACTGCAACACTGTTTCTTCTACAAAAATGCCTTTCTGAACAGTTTGGTTTTACAAATTATGTGAGGTGCTAGAAGTGCGGGAGTTTACATGTACACAAGAAGACCATTGCAAAAATGGGATAATCACTTGGGTTCAGTCAGCTGTTGATTCTACCTGTTTGCTGGGTGGTATATTCAGAAGGGTTTGGTCTGATGAGCAGAGTATGTTTGAAAAGGCAGTTCTACAGATATATATATATATGTAGTAATTTGTAGGTCACTTGAAAGGGCTTTTAGAGACGTGACCGAACTTAACTATAGTACTATGAATGGAACCATGAAGAACAGAAGCCAGTATTACCAATTAAAGTGGATGCAGATTTGCTCTGTCATGTTGTTTTCTGCTGCAATGTATGTGAGTTTTCCAGTTGAACATTATGATGAGACACAGGAAAAGTCATTTGCAAATTTATATGATGTGGTGCAGATGTAACTGCTTCCTGCAAATCAGGCTTGGAATTTGGAACTCAGCCCTCCCCTCTTCAGGGCAAATGTTCCCTCCTGTTGTCATCCTTAGCTGTGGCTAAGGCTTGTATCTGCATCAATCAATTCTAAGCATAATTGACACAATCCAAGGCTTCTAATTTTATCCAGGATTTATACCAGAGTACGAGGCAAGTCTGAAAATCTGGTGAAGAAGGAACCAGTTATCATTCACCATAATTTATATTGATGTAGATACTGTGCTAAAACATACTTAAGAAGAACAATGAAATGGAGGGGGGAGGGGGAACAATGAAATGAATTTGTACCACAGAGGGGGGAGAGGCTGCTTATTCCCACCAATGTATCTTAGTTTCCAAACCATCATTTTCAGAATTATGGTGCTTTTACATTTCTTTATACTTTGGTTGGCAAATATTGGAAATAGTGACCATGCAGATCCTTTGCCCAAATGACTTTCCTAGTCCTGAAACAGTGAGCTTTCCTAGTTTTTAATCTTCGTAGATTTACTTGAAATGTTTTTAGCCCACTTTAAAAAGTTCTACATAGATAAATATAGCATTTCCAGATCTTCTTGAGATGCTCATAATCCAGTAGAAACACTCTTGGAGGTATCATGATGCAATTGTCTTGGAATATTAAGTAACCTTTGGGTATATGAGATTTTTGGAAGCAAATAGCATTTTTTTTTAAATGTAGCAGGCTGCTTGTAATGGTTCTTCTGTACTGAGGAAAGTAAGTATTACAGGCTATTTATTTGTAGGCATGAAGTGCAGGGTGAAGAGCCTTCAATTCAGCTAGCTAGGCCTGTGTGCCCTGAGGTAAACTCTATTTCACAAAGGGAATTTTGATTATGGTCTGCTGCTCTGTAGTACAGTGGAGGCTTCAAGAGGCAAGTGGTAAATGCTACCAAAGAAAAAGCTGGATTGGAGCCACTGACGTCATCTAAGTAAATCTGCTGGAGGACTAAAGCCATAAAATGACTGCCAGCCACAGAGTGCACTTTGGCCTTTTCTTGTCAACTGTTTTACCTTTTTTTTTAAAAAAAATGCTGCACTTTATTTCTTTTAAAAATGCTAGTAATGTACATCATGAAATTAAGAGTGAAGGAGCCTCCTACCACATTTCTTCCTTCAGCCCTCTTAGCATTATTGTATACTGGCATGTGAGTGGCTATATTTTAGAAATAAAAAACCAAGCCTGTACTTTCCCATGTAGCAGAGTTCACTTTTTAATCACAAACTTTGCTTACTGCCTTTTTTCTATAAGCAAAAAGCAGTTGAGGTATAAAACTGAAAATAAGATTTTTTTTTTTGTGTGATGGGGTAGTTTTTCTCCCCAGACAATTCTATCAGGGTGTCATTGGGTTAGGTTTTACCACCGACAAAATAAATTTTGGGCTGAAAAAAATCCCCCCCCCTTTTTTTGAGAAAATATTGCTCCTGAGAGCATTATTCAGTTCTCTGGAAAGATTACAGTCCTTTTCTCATTACAGAAAGATTACCTGATGACATTCAATAGAACTGGTGAAAGTTATGAAATGTGCCAAGGGAGATGTATATAGAAAAATGTATTTCAGGTGAAAACATATATCAAGGCTGTGGGTATTTGAAATGGCCTTTGGAGTTTGTGAAATACTTTGACAGCCCCCCCCCCCCCATCAGATTTTTTAAAAAAACTTTTAAAAATTCCACTTCATAATGTATTGAATTTTGGCTTAAGATTGTAAATATATCACGAACACATCCTGTGTAGAATTTTCATATTACTTCCATGAGCATAAGTTGGAAATGGAACCTAACCCCACAGGTTGTTGCCAGCTGGTGCTTGATTAGGTGGAGTTATCTGAATCATGTGAATCAAGAAGTATTTGTTGATTTATAATATGGTTGAGTTTGACAATATTTTCATCTCTAGAGGTACACATTTTAGAAACATTGACATGCTACCTTTTTAATGGAAGATTGAGTACTTCAGACAGGAAACAAAGATGCTATTTGATTTTGATGGTAAAAGTTTCCATTGTTGGACCAAGCATTGGAAAAAAAATAGCTCTTTTCTGTTTGGAATAAGGAGGCTATTAGAATAAAATGACAACAAATGTAAGGAATATATCAAAAAGAACCTGAGTGTAGAGTGAGTGTAATTTGTAATGTCTGGATTTTTTTCGTGATCATAACGTCAGTTTATTTTAGCTATAAACTAGAAATTAAGCCTCATCTAGGCTAGTTGTCAAGTTTTTCAGTCTTGTGATTAGAAACTAGTATCTAATCCATGAATCATTAGATGACTCAGTTCCTGAAACCACTACAAGCTTCATAGTTCTTGGCTATAATCAAAAGCAGGAAATCCAGACTTGAATAACTTCCTTTCTTAGTGCTGCCTATAGCAGTGTTAGCGGTTAGTATATGCTACTTTTGTAAGCAATTGGAAGATGTATATCTGAGATACAAAGGATTTAACTTGGTTTGCTGATGCTGCATATCATCTATGCTGTTTATAATCTTGATTTGAATGTTAGAAAAGCTCAGTATATTCCAGATTCAGAGGTCTTGTCTGGATTTTTCAAGAGTAAACTGTGCCAAACACATTTTGAGAACTGGTATTTGCAAAATCAGTACACCCCCCCCCCCGCCCTTAAAGTTAACTGTAGGAAGAAAAAAAAGAATGACACAGAATGCAAGAGTATGGTTCAGTGAGAGGAGAGAAACCTCAAAAGAAATTAACAGGTTTCTTCCTATCCATACCCCCTTCCTAGTTTGCCTTTTGGTATGAAAACTATTTGGTTCTGTATCCAGATACTACACATGTATAGTGTGTAGTATCTGTATAATGAAGGCCATTGTTGATTCTCAGCTATCTATGGTTTTGAAATTGATTAGAAATCATACTTTGATGCTATGCTGGTGTCTAAACATCACAGTGAGTAAGAGAAATAGGTGACCTACTAACTTTATGTAGATGGCTAGTTTTTAGAAGATTAAATGATGGCTAGTTTTTAGAAGATTGCTAGTTTTTAGATGGCTAGTTTTTAGAAGATTAAATAATTAAAACATATTCAACATTCTTTCGTGGCCAAATCTTTTTATAAGGCCTTGGGGGCAGAGGGATGGGGCAGAGTAGATGAGGAAGACCAGACGTTGCTGCTGTTCATATTTCTTTCCTATTTTTCCTGAGAAACTTCCCAGGCACTTACCTCTTAGACATTTCCACCCATCTACTGATCTGGAAGCAAGGAGGAATGGAAAACCTGAGGTGAAATTTCACCTAAGCAGGGAAACAGTCTATTTTTTTATCCCAGTGAGAGCATCCTAGTATAAGGTCAAAAAAGTAATGATAGTTCCCTTCTGCAAGCACTGAGTCATTACTGACATGGGGTGATATCACATCATGACATGTACCAGGCAGACTGTTTTTATGGGATAGTTTGCTATTGCTGTCCCCTGTTTACTCTTTACCCCCAGTAGGTTAGGTACACATTTTACTGACCTCAGAGGAATGGAAGTTTGAGTCAACCATGAGCTGGTTACCTCAACCCAACTTCTCTCAGGTTGTGACCAGACCTTTGACTGCAGTACTGCAGTTTACCACTCTGTATCACAAAGCTCCCTTAAGGGCAAAAAAATTATAAATTTTGTTAACAATAACCTTGCAGCTAGTTTGAATTTTACTCCACTTTTAAAAGGGTAAAGCAGTGTGCAGGATGTACATTTTTTAGATCATTTTGTTAGACCCTCTACCTCCTTGAAGCACCCTAATATATTCATACATGGCAGCCCGATGTGGCTGGGGACAGTGCTGCTGCCATGCTGCCGCCTCCAGAGCGCTTTCAGGCAGCATGGGGAGGGCAGAAAAAAGAAAAAAGCTCCCTGTCTCCCTGAAAGGCCTCCATCGGGCTAAATGTAAAGGTGGTGTAAATCCAGGACACTGGCAGTGATGCCTGCAGTGCAAAAGCCCAAGTGGAAGCCGACTATAGTTGGCTCCACTCCTGGAAATGCCTAAACTTGTCCTTGCTTCTGAGTTTCACCGCCATGGATCTGAGGAGTGCCCAGCCACCTGTGACTTTGCCCTTCCTACTGGCAGGGGTGCCCCTTATGCTGATGGAGGGGGCAAATGTGGTGGTGTGGCCCTGCACCACCTCCATTGCCAATTCACCCCTCCCTGCAAAATTAAACAATGAATAGCTAATGGAAGATCCCCCCCTTTCTGAAGCATTCTAAATCAATGGATGATAGTCATCTTTAAAATTCTACCCTCAACCAGAGAAATTGTGGATTCGCAGCAGTGACTGAGTCTGGTGGCTAGAGTACGGAGCATGCCTACTGGGATGGGAGCACAAGTCTGCCGATTATTTTTTTAAAATTAGAAAAGTTTCTATTTTGGTTACAAGCTGATTTGTTAAGTGGAAACAGTCAAAAATTGAAAAGCTTGTCTTTAAAAAAAACTTTTAGGTAATGTGAACCTGTGCTCTAATGGTCCTGGCTATTGCTTTCTGTCTATTTTGCCCAGAACAGACTTAATCCAGCTGGCAAAGACTTTGTAACCCTGCTCAAGTATACCAGAAACTGAACCTGGAACCTCCTTCATGAAAAATATTTGTGTTCTACTATTGACATCAAAAACTTTCACTTCATAGCAGCCAGTAATTTGTAGGTAGTGACAACCTTGATTTAATTCAGCAAAAAATGGGCTGTTCAGAAGTCTAAGGAATACTAACTTTGGATCTGTCTATGTGGAGCATTTGAACTGAATTGGCAGAAGTTGTTTCAACACAGCTCTAGTTGCATTAAATAACAAAATATATGTTGAAATAAAAGATAAAACCAGTGCTTCAGTGCAGGGGCAATTTTTTCCTTGTTGAAGTTAATAAAAAATCTTGGAGGTTATAAGCATGAGATTTATATTTGTAATGATATCTGCAGTAGCTGTAGTTCTTTGCTTTTCCTAGTTTGCCATATATAAAGTTTAAAAAACTGTGATGTCAATTTCCCAGTTGCATTAGCAAATCACTTGACTTAAAAGCAGACTGGTTGGTTGTCAGCCCAACAGGCCATTTACCATTATAATTTCGATTTCAGGTGGGAATTAGAAGCCTAAGGCTTCAAGTTGTCCATTGTCTATAAACTCAGCCATCAGTGGCTAGTGTGATTAATTCATTAATTAAAATCAATTTGAATGGATTTGTAAGTTTCCTATAACAGATTATCTTATTAACCACATCAAGAAAGGCATGTTAGCTAAAATGGAACAAATGACATCAAATGATTTTTTTTCACATTGTGCAGGCAGATGCTTCCTATTGCATATATATATTATTTCTGATGAGATTTCTTCATGATACTGTATTGCTTCCAATGCAAGACTAGGTTTTTTAAGTAATGTCTTTGGGAAAAAATGAGGCTGTTGCACATATATGTAGAAGTTAAAGTTTGTGTAGTAATTTTTATTGTCTAGAACTTTTTCTTAGTGACTGTCATTTTACACTGAGGTTCATGTCTTCAAAATAAATATAGGTAGTTTCCTATAATCTTTGTGTGTTCATGTGCACATGTCTGTAGTAGAAGTGTCTTTCTCTGATGATTGCCTGGGCAGAGTTAGCGAATGGGTGACGACGATATAAGAACTGAACTACTAGTCATCACGGTCATCTAGTACAGTGAATGTACAAATAAGAAGTTAGGGTGGTGATTCTTTTTTTAATGTCTTCCCTGTTTCAGTATGTACATAGAAATCCAGTAAAAAATACCCTTGCATTTTGCCTTCCATAATAGCTTTTAATAGGGAAGACATTTTGAGATAAGCAAACCTTTTATAATACTTCCCTCCCACCTACATTCTGATATGGTACTGCCCCTAGGAGTGTTGTATCACGTATCCTGAATGTGTAAATCAATGTTTAAGTCCCTTGTGAAAGCAGTGTCTGGCAGAAAACATCTCTTGAAATATAAAATGTGTACATTAGGTGGAGGGAAAAACAGTTAAAACTGTTAAAAAGTTTAGTAAAATAGCATCTTTTTAAATTCAATTATTTTACACATCGAAGAACACTAGGAAGTACTCTGTCAATACTGTACTTTCCTGTGTTACTGCCTTATGCCATCATATTACTCTGATCATGTTTCCAAAGTTATTGATGTCAGTAGATGTGTTGCTGTTGTATTCTGTGGTAGAAGGATTATATTCAAAATGTGTCAATCCATCTGAACCACTCAGTTAAACCCTCCACCTCTATTCTGTTATTTATTTCCATGAGTTGTATATAAGATTTAAAGTTCTTCCATTTCTGCCTGGGAATTTGGCTAAATTCTGAATAAAAGGGAAAAGAAATGGATGTTGGCCACAATCCTTCACAGAGCTGTGTGCCTTGAGTCAACAGTTTAACTGAACACTGAGCTTTGTATTGGATTATGGCTGTTAAATCTATTCCTAGAAGAACAATGGGTATATAGAAGGGGAAAGGATTAAAAATGGAAATGTATTTGTCCAAATAATAGGACTTGATTGCTGACATTCTGGGATATCTCCCACCTTCACTATACCCAGAGGCCGGAATTTCCGAATTTTTCTGAAATTTTCTTCTTCTGATTTTCTCACTGGTCAGCTTTACTATATATAACCCGGGGGGACGGGGGGTATTTTATTCTCCCACTTCTTACCTCACTAATTGAACCAGCTTAAGAAACTGTTTCCCCCCACAATTTATCTGCTGTGTTTAATTTCAGAGATATCACACCACCGCCCAGAGCCCCTAGAGGATGGGGCGGTATAAAAGTTTAATAAATAAATAAATAAAAATAAAAGATTTTTGAAGTTCAACCATAAAACATTAGAATTTTATTAAACTTCTCAAGAGAATAGGATGGATTATTTGGTGAGAAGAAGCAGACATATACAAATATTAAGATGTTCTTAATAGTACAGCTCAGATGGCATTTGGCTGTGAATAAGATGTCAGTTTGTTACAGATGTCTAAATTCTTTGAAATGGGATAGCCTTTCTGGTTGTTATACTCAAACTTGCACTCAGAGCTTCATGTGTAAACTCTGGTGTCTGAAATCTAGAAGGAATGGGATGTTCACCCAGCTCCCTTTTCTATTTAGATTTTCCCAAACTGTAGGATGACTTCAGAACTTTTAAAGTAAATCCACTTCAGAAATAGAGATGGGAATTTTTCTCCCACATGAAGTTTAAATTTCTCTCCCAGCTTGAGATTGGCCTTTCTCTGACACAATCTCTCTCACTCAGCTAGCTCTCTCTGTTCTTCAAACAGTGTTTGGGAAATGAACTAACTCTGTTTTTAGAGCCCGGGCTAGGAATTCTTTCTCTAGAAGTTTATTTCCTTCTTTGGCTAGAGGAGTATTTTCCCCAAATACTCTTTCCCTGTCAACACTACATGTCTGTACACAGACACCAAACGTATCTTCACCCTCCAGTTTCAAGAGTTCCAACCTGTATCCCTGTCAGCAGCTAATATTATGCCCAGCAGATCACTCGCACAGGGCTTTGTTAGAAATGAACTCTTCACAGTCAAGTTTTTTTTCCTGCTTCTGGATGCTCCTAGCTTGGAAATAGCATTATACAGAATGGAGATTTTATATGTTGTTTTCCTTAGTTACGTCACAATTGCTAATATGTATTCTTACCTGATTTTTCACAAGAAGAAATATGGGTGGTTATCAAGCAGTGTTGAGAAAGCAACTGCAAGTTCCGATTATGGGATCTTTCTTTAGCAACAGGGCTTTATTGCATAGTGAGTAGAATTCATTTTTTTGTGTAATGTAATACTTGATTATTGCAGAGATCAGCTTGGGAAAGTGGAAACAGTAATGCTAAAAGGCTGAAAAGGGAAAAGCCCAGTAAAATCTTTACGATTAACAAGAGCATGCTGTCAACTACAACACCTCTGCATTGTCTGTATAACACTGAAATATAGGCCCTTTCCACACGGGCCTCTTACAGCGCCCTAGGGATGGCAAAAACGCCGTCCCTAGGGAGCTGTTCGCATGGGGGGCACAGCTGCATCACAGCTGCATCACAGCTGCATCCCTGAGCAAGGTTTTCTGGAAACAGTGGCTGGAAGGCGCCATCTGTGGCTGGAAGGCGCCTGCAAACGGCAGTGGCTGGAAGGCGCCATCTCCCCCTTTTCCGATCAACTTACCTTCCCTGTGACCTTCCGGCATGTCGCCGAGGCCTGGGGACATGCCTCCCCCGCCCTGCTTTGACTCAGGAATGGTGGCGCAGGAGCAAAGAGGCATTAATCCTCTGGCCTCATTGCGCGAACTAGGGGAAGGTATGTCGATCGGGCGACGGCGCAGCGCTGTGCCGTCTTCCCTGTCTTTACCGGGACTGTTCGTGTGAACGGTCCCGGGGGTGTGTGTCGGCGTCTTATATGCCGACGCACCCCCCAGCGTGGCCATGTGGAAGTGGTCATAGAGAAGTGGTTTCAGTGACTGCTTCAGAGCTACAGAATTCTGTTTTCTTCAGAAGCTTATCAGCGGAGATGTATCTGTTTTAAAGTAACCAGCATGCCCATCCTCCCACCCACAGCTGTACTATAGACCAAGGTATTTGGCCTTCACTAGCTTAGTGAAGGAGAGATAAGCAGTCAGGAAGCAGCAGAGGAATAGTTTCACACAGCAGATTCACACAGATCAGAGTTCCCATTCCCAAGTACTCAAGCCAACCCGACAGCTGGCTACTTTGGTAGAGCACCCCACCAGAGCTGATGAGGTTCCCATGATGGCATCAACATGTTTTCTTTCCTGTAGCGCCCAAGGCCCTGGATGGTCCAGCCAACTCCCTGGGGCTAAATACAGACAAACCACTTTTACACCTTGGGGTGTAAAAGTAGTTTGCATTTACTCAGAGCTCCTTGGGGCTGGCAGTCAACAGCCTGACATTGCTGTCCTAGCTGAGTGAGTTGCTGAAAGGGGAAATGGGCAGATATGAACAGCCATCAAAGGGGGGCAGGAAAGAGGGAGTGGGAGGGGTTGCTGGCAGCCCCCAAACAAGGAGAATCTGTGACCATAACACCTGACACCCACTGGACAAAAGTTTGATGTTGTGGCTGTTTACCACAATCGGGAGTTTGACCATGTGCATGATAAATCAAATCCTTCACCACTATTAGCAAACCCATCACCACCACCACCACTACCTGCTTTTATGAGACACCCTGGGCCTTGAGAGAGCATTCACACTTTTCTGCAGCAGGCCAAAGAAATCCTTCCAGTGCTTCAGGTTGGCCATCTCCATCTATGTAGCATGATCCAAGGCAAAGTGCAAAGTCAGCCTCAAAGATGCCACTGGACCCCTGCTGTGACTGCCAGCTGAACAACTGATGGTAGACAAACTAGTTTGGGCAATCCTGGGTTGGACTATATCTCTGGGACATTTGAGGGGAGATCACGGTGAGGGAGGGGGAGGTAAAGCAGCAGAAGGTGTTAAGCTAGTCTTATCCTCTAACAAGCAAACTGACGGGGATATTTGTAGAACAAGCCAGGCTTTATTAAACTGCAAATCATGATGGGATACAATTACGGAAATTGCCAGTTCTGTTTGTTGAGTGTGATGCCAGGGGGCATACACTGAAAATGCTGGGGGGGGGGGGGAAGGAGAATTAGGACTAATAAAAGGAAACATTTCTTCATGCAATGCGTTATTGGTGTTTGGAATATGCTGCCACAGGAGGTAGTAATGGCCACTAACCTGGATAGCTTTAAAAGGGGCTTGGACAGATTTATGGAGGAGAAGCCGATCTATGGCTACCAATCTTGATCCTCCTTGATCTGAGATTGCAAATGTTTTAGCAGACCAGGTGCTCGGGAGCAGCATCAGCATCAGAAGGCCATTGTTTTCACATCCTGCATGTGAGCTCCCAAAGGTATCTGGTGGGCCACCGTGAGTAGCAGAGTGCTGGACTAGATGGACTCTGGTCTGATCCAGCAGGCTCTTTCTTATGTTCTTATTCCTGGGAAAGCTGTTCCCAGGGGCTTTGATGATCCTTCTCTAGTGCAGCATGTTGCAAGTGAAATGGATTTCAAGGTAGAAAACTTCCTGGGGTGGGGTGCTTCAAGAGGCAGGCTTGAACTGGAGATTGAACAGGGAGGAGATTGATTGGGTGTTGGTGTCCCTGTTGAATCACCATCTGCAGAAGAGTAAAACAGAAAAAGTGCAGTGGTGACAAACTACACATGTTCTGTACTAAGCTTGGCTATGTGTGCAGTGACCCAGCAGGATCCTCGGTCCCATCTCCAGGGATGTGTGTTTGCTCAGATCTCTCCCATGGTGGATACGGAGCCTACCCAAATAATACCCAGTCTGGGTGGAAATCCTCAGCAACTACGAATCATTGATTTGTGCTGCTGTACTCCTGCAAAGCAATAAGTCACAGGATAGATTGACTGGCTGGTCCACAGAGTGAGGTAGCTTCCAGGCAGAGTTGTTTTTTACAACTGCCTGAGGGCAGGTTCCTGTTGAGCAAGGATGTTAATAAATATCTCAGTGTGGGGCTAGTCAGCTCCTTGACTGCTTTTGTTCCATCTCTTTGGATTGCCTTGTAAGTCCAGTTCACTTACTGATTCAGGCTGTGAACTCACATTCCTGTTTTTACCATAAAACATGTGGTACAGATGTTATGGATGGATGCCAATATGCACAAAATGCCAAATTTACTGATGTTCTCCCTTTCTTTGTAAAACAAGACGTGCACAGTTTGTGCTACTGTGCATATGGCATCTACGTAGCATGGCTGTATCACACTCTATGCTATGAGCATGGTGAAAGGTATGTGTGCACTTGAGGATCACAGTCTGAAGCCAAGGTACGCAACAGAACTGGCCACTAGTTTTATCCTCAGATTGAAGTACATTCAGTCCTTCTATAAGCTAACAAAATAAGATGTTTTGGTTTTGTGATCTAAACGTTTCAGTGTTCTTATGCTGTTCTGTGCAGCATTGTATGCCGTTGTCTTTGAAACGGTTAACCAGACTGAAGTTTTTCATAGTTAAGGACTAAACTGATTTTCTCAACATGACTGACAAATAAAATTAATTGAACATGCCTGATACAGCAGCATTTCTGGCATCAGATAATTTATTGGTAATCATATTTTCTTACTTTACTTTCTAATCTATTATACTCTTTTGAGTCCTTTTAGTCATCTGCATTCATGTTGAAGATCACTCCATGTGGGTAGTCAACAGCCTGAAGAAAGTGTTTTATTTTTTGTTTAATAGAGATTTAATAGGATACTGTTTGCTAAGTGATATTATTTACACCTGGATGGCATGAAAAGCTTCAGCTGCCCTTTTCCAAACATTGACCTTCTATTAAAGAAACAGGACATTTTTTCTCCAGGTGACTGGCATCTCCAGGTGACATATCCCATCTCACCTTTCTGTAGGCTTTCTTCTGCCTGCTGTATGCTACTTTGATTTACTTTGTGATAGCCTGCCCTGCACCATCCTTGAAAGCAAATATATTTAGTAAAGTTGCCACAATAATGTGTAGAGTACTCAAAAATTGAATGAATGAATTCTTGCAGCCTGATTCTATGAGTGTTTCTTAGAAGGTAAGTGTGCAGCCTTTGATTAAAAATAAAGTAGCTCTGTTAGGCTCTGACAGTTCATTTCTGTCATGATTGTGATCTTACGCTTATTTTGAAGAAAGTCCATTTGAAGTTTGGGAACCTGCTGCTTCTCAAAAGGCAAAATAAGAAGGGGTATCAGATAATAGAATTTGACCCTACAAAATAGAGATGGTTGACTGTATGCTTTCTCTAAAGCATATACTGTATATACTTGTGTATAAGCCAACCCGTGTACAAGCTGAGGCACCTAATTTTACTGCCCAAACCTGGGAAAACGTATTGATTCGCATATAAGCCGAGGGTGGGAAGCCAGGAGGCAGAGGGAGCTCCTTATTTGGACAGTGACATCAGGGGGAGTCAATGCCCAAATAAGGAGCTCCCTCTGCCTGACAGCTGGCTGGGCTTTGTCAAACCCAGCCGGCAGGCAGAGGGAGCTTCTTATTTGGGCAGTGACTCCCCCTGATGTCACTGCCCAAATAAGGAGCTCCCTCTGCCTGCCGGCAGAGGATCCTCGGGGTTCCCCCTTCACCCTCCCGGAGAGCAGCAACAAGCGGCTTCGCAGCCACAGGGAGGTTGTCCCAACCCTGGCCTGGTTAGAGGCCTGAAGACCCTTCGGGTGTGGGGGTTCCCCATTTGCCTTCCAGGAGGGCAGCAACAAGCGGCTTCATGGCCGCAGGGAGGTTGTCCCGCCCCCGGCATCGTTAGAGGCCTGAAGACCCTGCCGGCTGTGGGGGTTCCCCTGTTCGCCCTCCGGGAGGGCAGCAACAAGCGGCTTTGCGGCTGCAGGGAGGTTGTCCCGGCCCCGGCCTCGTTAGAGGCCTGAAGACCCTGTGGCTGTGGGGGTTCCCCCATTCACCCTCCGGGAGGGCAGCAACAAACAGCTTCATGGCCTCAGGGAGGTTGTTCTGGCCCCTCCCCCGGCCTCGTTAGAGGCCTGAAGACTCTGCCGGCTGTGGGGGTTCCCGTTCACCCTCCAGGAGGGCAGCAACAAACGGCTTTGCAGCCGCATGGAGATTGTCCCGGCCCCACCCCCAGCCTCATTAGAGCCTGCCGGGTGCGTCTTGTGATTGCTACAAAATGGTGGTCATGCGCTATAAGGCGGAGAGGAGGGCTTTAATGTGGTAATGAAGGCTTTCCGCGGCCGGAATCGCGGGTGCTGTATTATTGGTTTCCCGAGCAGCATGGCGGAAGTGATTTCTAGTAACGTCTCTCCTGACGTTTCGCCTGCATCTGTGGCTGGCATCTTCAGAGGATCCTCTGAAGATGCCAGCCGCAAACGAATCGTCAGCAGCGAAGGCATCTCACGGCTACACTTCTGTAACTCAATCTACAGCACCTATGAAACTTTTCTTAGCCTTTAAACAGGGCTGAAAAACTCGGCTTATATGCGAGTATATGCGGTAATGTGTGCAACATCTAATCACCTATTAAAAATGTCCTTGTTTAATTGACAACTAGTTCTTGATTTATGAATGTGCTTTTAAAAACCAATGAGTGTGAGGAGGAAAGAAATTTCACAGTAGTTACACAGACATGAAACAGTAAGCATACCTAATGAGTCATATTTAGACATAGTGAAGCCGGCATTGGGGAAGAACTGCAGCTGCTTCAACTAGCAGGTGCAGTTGGGGGTGTTAAAGGGAAATCTGAGACAGGGGTTGCTTGCTTTTCAACATAGATCTGCTTTCTGTTTGCCTTCTTACATAAACTTAGTCCCACCCATCTCCCATCGTTGGTAAAACAGAGAAATATTGTCTGTTCATCTGCTTCATAATCATGTACATGTTCTTCAACTGATAAGCAGAATTCAGATATTTACAACTTTGATTTCTTGACATCTGTATCACAAGCAACTCAAAAGTAATAATCATTTCACTCACCAGCGTAATATAGATAACCATACTTAAGACTGGTTCTCTAGGCCAAGATTCCCTTTAAGCCCATTTTCTGTACTAAGGCAAAGTCCGCAAACACCCAAAATACTATCTGTTTCATAACAGCATTTACCCCTTTTCTGAAGAAATCACATCTCACCTCTGTGTACACAGAATGACTGATTAGTATTTTCAGGTCAGTTGGTACAGATATCATGGAAGTATGAATTCTGGTACTACTGTGTTTGTCCTTGTTAATGTCTTGCAGTGACTGAATCATCACACCAGAATTACGTGCTAAAATAGCTTGAAATATTACTTAGGGGTGCTGAGGTGGGAGGTGTCAGATTTTTAAATCCCTCCCTGTAAATAAGTATAGCCCTCTTCTGCCTTTTTTCCTTACTTTCTCCCCACATTATTACATTAAGAAGGTGCACAATCCATTTTACTGCTTTCAGTATATGCAACTTCAACATAAGAAAGAGCCTGCTGGATCAGACCAGAGTCCACCTAGTTCAGCACTCTGCTACTCGCGGTGGCCCACCAGATGCCTTTGGGAACTTCTTTGAACATTAAATACAGTGGAAATAGAAGGCATGCAGAACCATATTGCCATGCCCTTTGTTTGATTTGCATAGTAGTATCCACTTATGCAAAGTAGAGGGGGAAGCAGATCGGATTCTTCTGTCCTGTGATGATCTTACAATCAGATTTAACTCTCATCTCAAAACTTTACAAGGGGCATTTCTGGACATATTATTCTAGAAACTAGAAAGGAGCAAGGTCACTTTGCCCTTTATCTACTATTTAACAGTGATCTGAACAAGATAGTATCTTTCTATATATATTTGGATGGCAATGTATAGTGTCTGGGCCACATGCCATTTGAATACTCTCTCTCCGGTTTATCAAACGTTCTTAACATTTTTAACCGCTGTACCTTTCCTATGCAGAACAGAGTAAAACGAGAATGGAACACATTAAGTTAGTACTTATTAATTCCTCTTTCACTGTTAATAGTCACAAACAGCAGCAAAGCCCACTTTCTCTCTCTTGGAGTCTCTGTATTTGCTTTGTTGGAAGCAGAGCCAAGACTCTGGGATGTGCCTGCGTGTTCTGATAGGGAAAACAGATTATGAATTGCTTTTCTGAATATATGTGTTGGACTACAGATGGGAGATAACACATTTTCCTGCACAACCCCAGCCAATTTACCTGTTGCTGTTTTCATATGCTTCCAACATTGCAGCTGAACCTAAATAATGGCAATAACCGTAAATATGGTGTTTGATATCAGTATCAACAATTATGGAACACTTTTTTCCAATAGTAATATTCTGTGATTTTTTTTCTAATCTCAGAAAGCCTGAGATTTTTGCATCTCCAGTAACATGGTAAGCCCAATTTGAAGTTAATCAATATATTAAACTCTGAAATGGTGCTTGCAGAACTTAGCATAAAAATATGTTAATATATATAGTACATATTTCACACAATGAGAGGCTATTCCTTGTGTTTATGGCACAGACTGTGCAGAATAATGTAAATTGTGCTGAATTTCTATGAAGGAATAAATAGGATTGAAAGCCTGATGTGATAGGCAGGCTTGGGGTCTGAACCTCTGCCAGCACTTTTTGAAACCATCTCCATCCACTTGACTTTCCTTCAGCAGGACTCAAACTGGGAGTAAAATGGGGAGAGTTGCTTTTGGTGGGGAAATGAGGAAGATATATTACAAGTGCACCTGGATTGCATGCAAACACTAATACCATGATTGCTCTCTTTAAGTATTTGAAGGGCTGCCACTTCAGGGAGCTGTTCCTGTTAGCAACAGATGATAGGATAATGGGTTTAACCTATGGACAGAAGTACTGGCTGGATATTTGGAATTTCTTTTAACATATGAGTTGTTCAACAGTGGAATCTGCTGCCTAGGAAGATGGTGAGTTCCCCCTCTTTGGCAATCTTCAAGCAGCTGCTGAACAAATGTGTGTCAGGGATAGTTTAGGCTGATGCAATGTTGAGCAGGGGTTGGACTAGATCAGAGGTAGGGAACCTGCGGCTCCAGAGCCGCATGCTGCTCTTTCCTCCTTCTACTGCGGCTCTTGAGGCCACCCCTCCATGAGGGGCACCGTCCAGGGGAGCCCTGAGGGGAGTCCTTCTGTCCCAGCTCGGCCGAAGCAACGGGCCTGACGCCCGGACTTGCCAGCCCCGCCAGCTGCCGAAGAGCCCCAGCAGAGGGTGGTCTCAGCCCCGAAGGCCTGGCGGGGGCAGCAATAAGCAACACACTATAATTGTTTATACAGAACGTAAAGGTAAATATATATAGTGTTATCTTCATTTTAAATATCAAAAAGTATTTGCCGCTCCAAGTGCTTTGTTTTCTGTGGGAAAGCGGGTCCAAATGGCTCTTTGGGTGCTAAAGGTTCCCTACCCCTGGACTAGATGGCTGTGTGGCCCCTTCCAATTTTATGGTTCTGTATATCTGCTTTGCTTGTCACACAATTGCATTTGTGGCTGTCACTGTGGTATCATGCCTGCTACCCTGCTTTGTAGCTGTCCCTGACTTCTGCACAATATGCACCATGCAACTTATATAAATGTCTCTACGTGTGTGCAGAATTCTATGCAGTATGGACTTTGAGTACACTGTAGGGCATGCACAGTTTTGAACCTATTCCCCCCCCGGAGTTATATGTAGAATCCTTGTTACTGAGGACAAAGTCACAATGGCTTTTATTTGTCTGGGCAGGAGAGGGACAGCCGTTCTCCATGTCATATAGTCATTTTAGTCCATGCACAGTTCTTATACACTAGCCTTACTTTCAAACCCTTGTTTTAAGGCAATTTTTTTATGTGGCTACCTAAACTGTGTAGTGGGTGCTGTAGGCTAATTTTTATGTCCTCTCTCATGGCAAGAAAATGGAAGATTCTTGGGCTCTATGCCCTGTGTCAAACTAGGAGTGCCTGAGGGTAGATGCTTTATGTCAGGAACACTTTTTTTGCACCTTTAAAAATAGCATGTGCACACAACAGCTGTAGGATTTTGTTCAACTTGAAATAGTAATCTTAAACAGAGATATTACCAAGCCCTCAATGAAAGTGATTGGTAGAAACTATTATTATGCACGTGTTACTCCCTTGTAGGGTGTAAAGAATTTTGCAGCCCTTTTGGAATTTGTTGGCTCTTTAGCCCTATCAGGGAAATTCTCTCATACCTATAATCTCTGTAGCATGTGTGCATATGCTGTGTTCTAGCTGTCCTATTCATCCTCTTGCAGCCTGGTGATGAAGTAGTTGTTCCCATTGGTAGAGAGGTGAAACTGGGACTGGTTTATGCAAAGTCATCTTGAGAGGTTCTAACTGGGCAGGGATTTGCAGCTAGGTTTTGTGCCTTGTATGTAATATTAGTTTTTGTTTAGAATATTTTCTCTGAGGAAAGTCATTATAGCAGAACTTTTAGGACAGGCATTTGTTGGCATCCAGTCCTCTGGACATCAAAAGTTCTGCTTACTGTCATCCTAATGTTACATAATCTCCCCCCCCCTCTTAATTTATGTTTACAGTGTAGTAACATCTGCAATTTCATTAAATTTTTTCCCCATCCCACCTTGGTTGAACTTGTACTGAAGGATTCTAGCTAAAAGGAAGAAGACATTATTGGGGAATAGCAGAACCCTTCCAGTTCAATACAAGGGAGTACTTTCAGCTTTGTATCTGTCTGCATGTGTATTATAAACTTTGCTAAGTGTTTAAATAGTAAAAAAGTTTTTTGCAAATGATTTCACATCTTGGTGTATTTCAAATAGTTAAATTGGTTTAGCTCTTTGGTTAAGTTGTATTTCTTTTTAAAAATATTGTAGCTGCAGTTCAGTATTTGTATGAGAGGCAATTTTCGTTTTCTAGTAACAACCTTTTCACGATACTTTTATAGAAAGGTCAGTGGTATATAATTATGTGGTAGACTAGTGGCAGGTGCTGTGTTCAGCAATTGCTGCCTTTCATGCTAAATGTAATAATTAAGCTAAGGGGCTACTTTTGACAATAAAAGAAAATATAACACTTTGGGGGGCAAATGAATATTGCACTAGTCATAACACCTAATTTAGTAATATACATTAAGAGTAAACCAGTGTTTTAATTTTGCATTGAAATGTTTATGCTGTGAAATGTTTTGCTGTGGCTGTTCAAAGAAAACACATTATGCCGCAGTGCTTTCACATTTTTCTGAATTCAACACTTTGACTTACACTTTTTTTAAAAGCAGAGCTTTGATATCTTTTTGCCTGACCTGTATGAAAAGGTAGCCACCATCTGCCTCTACAGTAAAGAAGCATTTACCAGTTAACAATAAAAGGAAGAGATCCTTTACTCACCATAGCAGGAAGGTATTTTTCAGGGAAAATATGTGATTCAAAAACACTTGAGATTTTTTTCCCTTTCATCAGGTTTGTAAAGACATCCACATATTACTTCAAATTTTTAAAAAAGCCTTATTTTTAAAAAAGCAAAAGAAAACAAATGATCTGAAGGTAAGCTGGAGCACTGCAGATTAGACTCCAGGATAGTTAGGTGGACAGGGAATTCGTTGAAGAGTAGTTGCTATGACATTTCATCTGATTGGAGAGAGGAGTCCAATGAAGTGCCTCAGGTTCCATTATGGACCAGGTTCTTTTCAATATTTTTATAAATGATCTGGGTGAGGGTAGAGGATGACTCATGAAATGTGCAAATTGGGAAAGTGGCTGAATGTGGAAAAAACACAATTTGACAAGGACAAGTGCAGAATTCTACATCTGGGCAACAAAAATGAGTAGCATACATACTGAATGGGGATATACTTCTGGGTAACATAGTGCGTGAGCAAGATCTAAGGCAGTGGTGGCGAACCTTTGGCACTCCAGATGTTATGGACTACAATTCCATAACAATTGCCATACTGGAAGGGGCTGATGGGAATTGTAGTCCATAACATCTGGAGTGCCAAAGGTTTGCCACCACGGATCTAAGGGCATAGGTAGACTGTAAACTGAATATGAGCAGGTAGTGTGATGCAGTGACAAAAAAATCTAATGTGGCCTTGGAGTGTATCTACAGGAGCATACCATCAAGCTGCAAAATGTCATAGTTCTTCTGTGCACTGTATTGATCAGGTTGCATCTCAAATACTGTGTGCAGTTTTGAAGACTCAGTTCAAAAAGAGTGCGAACAGAATGGTGCAGTGGAGAATGATGAAGATGAGTGGGGCCTGGAGACCAAGACTATGTGGAAAGGCTGAGGGACTTGGAGGAGGCCAGGGTGCTGTTCCAGGGACTCATATTGATTGGCTCAAATTATGGTCAGAAAGGTACTGGCTGACTATTTGAACTTTTTCTTTTACAGCAAGAGTTGTTCAGCGGTGGAATCGAGTGCATAAAGAGGTGGTGATACTCTAGGCTGATCCTGTATTGAATAGAGGGTTGCAGTAGATGGCCTGTATGGTCCCTTCCAGTTCTTTGATTCAAAAAATTGTGATTTGAAGTCTTTTCTTTTGATCCTGTGAACTTTAAAAGGTTTTGCAGTTTTGCTATATTATATTGCGCCCTACAAGAATTATTCATGAAAAATTTAAAATTTAAACAGTTCTGTTAGCTTGTGTATAAGTGAAAGACAGAACTGAAAAGTTTGAAGGGCAAGGTCTCTGGTTTATATTGTGCATGGATTGTTTTCAAAGGTTTAGGAAGCTGTATTCGTTTGTGTGTTCGTATTTTTCTTTTAGTGTGGTTGTATAAGATAGATTTGGTCAAGTCTTGTATTTGGTAAAATGTGATAAAAACTTGCCATGAATTGTAAAAATTGCTGTAACTTTGACTTTTAGAGTTCAGGACTGAACAGAAGGCTAGAATTGATTCAGAATGAGTTTATCCATTGTGATATTTTTAGCAAATTCTTGGAAGCAGCTCTTCCCAAAAATTATCTGAAATCCAGGAAATCCAGGGCTCACTCCAAATGTTTCTGAACAATTCCCACCCATTTTCTTCAAAACTTAATTTCAGGATGGAGCACATAAAGAAACAGTACTCCTCAGGCCTTGAAGTCTTGTCAGTAAGAAGTACTTGATACAACTTCTAGAGAGTTCAGGTTTTCATGGCTTTCTTCTGGAAGGAAGTTAGCATTGATAAGACTTTTTGGACTAATGAATACCAAGTGAGCACTATCTTTTTCTCATCTCGCTCACATTACTGCTGCAGGGAGGTAAGTTGTTCCTGAATGGGGGCAGCTTGGAACATCTTGGTTTTTTTTATAGGTTATGCCAAAACTGAAAGAGAATTTGGATTAGACAGTAAAAAGACCCATCTATGTTTCCCATCTCTGTGTGTACTTTTCCAATAAATTCTAGTACTTGCTATACAAAGAATTGTTTGTAAGACACACATTTGCACCTCTGGCTCTGTAACTGGAGTTTTTCCAATGAAATGATAAACTGAAGAGTTAAGCATGATGAGGAACATATTTTAGTAGACTTTGAGGTTAGGAAACATTTTGGATGACACTGTTTTCATCAAGAAAAAAGATTCTACTCTCTGCTCACTTAAGCTGTGCGTATTATTTTAAATATATAAAACTCTCAGTCGTCAGTTTCATCTAATCTTGTTCCCCAGAATAACATTTATGAATGGAGCAGCAGTTCTGGTAGGATCACCACCCAGGAAGATTCATGTCAGGATCAACACATCTGCATGCAGATGGCTGCATACAGAGGTCTCAATACATTTAGTGAAAGGTGAGGCATCACAACAGTGGGGCTAGATGGGAACCCCAGATGAATTCAAGCTCTGATATTACAAGAGAAAATAATAAAGGAACCAAGTGTGAGCAGATTTTTCCACACACATCCCCATGGAGCCTGGGGTACTGACAACTGAACGCTTCCTTCTCCGAGGGTGGGGGGTGGGAAGCAATATTGCAGGGCCCAAACATGTGTCTGGCCACATGGTCATTCTTAAGGCTGCAGGGCAATGCACGTCCTGGGTGCCACTGGTCTCCCAGCAAGCCAGGCGCAGCCTGTTTAAATTGTGCAGGTTGGGGTGAGGCCGGGGCTGGCAGTTTGGACTGCACCTGGGAATGTGTGCTTTTGGGACTGCTGGGGCTTTTCGGTGAGCTGGACATGGCCCACCTTTGGAGCAAGGGGAGATGGGAAGGCCAGTGGTCCAGAGGTGGGGTACTCCTTGCAGGGGCTGGTCTCGGGGCCTCGGCAGGGTCCTGCTTACCACCTTCCTGGCCAGATGCGACCTGTTCTAAGCAAGCTGTCAGGCCAGCAAGGATGAACCAGCATGACTGGGCAGGGGTATCCTCAACTGTTGGTCCCAGTGTTGGGAGAGGCAACAGACCATTTCTTCATCGGCCAGGAGCCAGTGGGGCACAGTTTGGCCCCTCTCCACCAGACCAGGGAGCTGCTGGGATGGGAGGTGTGTGTGGGCATGGATGGCGATTTTGCCCACCCCCCACGTGATAAAATGCATTGTGCCTGGGAACATGTGATACCACATGTCTCTCTCGGCAGTACACCTCTGAGTGTGAGGGAGCAGAATGAAAGGAATTTCTGGGCATTGAAACAACGGTTCAGGAACCTGGCAAGATTCAAGAACTAATAAGAACAAAGGTAGAGTTGAAGTGCTGTAATGACAGAGGCTGTAGGTAGGAAGCCATACATTTATGGGGAAGAAGATGCAGAAGGTAGCCAATCCTATAAAGGACATAGCAGTTAAAAGAATAGCTTAGTCTACTGCATCTCCCAAGTTTTTTTGTGACTAGCAGCCTGGCTTTATTCAGGGGAGGTTTGGATATTATAGGTTGGTGGGAAGGAAGTAAATGACCAAAGTCCCTGTTAACATGCAAAGTGTGTATTTACTCATCTGTCCTGCAGAGAAGTTGAACTGTATTGGTGTTTGGAACTTACTGTTCTTACTACAGAGGAGCTGTTCCAGTTTAGGATATTGTATAGGAAATTAAAAAGTAAAAAAAATAAAATAAAAACAAGATGTGAGCCATTTACTTCCTGGTTGTATATAACATCTAAAGCTGTTCAAGAAGTACAGTATTTTATTATGTGTTTTAAGAATACATGAGGTTTGTAATGAAGGTTTTAATGTAGTAAGACTGGCTATTTAAACAAAATATTGATCTAATGTCTGGAATTATATTTTACTTTAAGATACGTACCAGATAACATTCAGGATGCAAAAAAGCATTTAATTCTGTTTGTTGCAGCTGTTTGTATGGGTCTCCCTAAAAACATTATTTTAAACACACCCTTGTTTATTCAGTCATCTAAAAATTGTGCAAATATTTAGACAGCATGAACTAGTAATAAAACTGTGATTTTTGGCTATTCTGCTGTGGTTGAGTTGGGTTTTCCACCTTTTCAAATTCATGATGTTTCCAAGACCCTCAGGACAGTAATGACCAGTATTGGGGAAGGGAGAGAATAAATAGCCTAAGAGTGGAGATTTAGGGCTTCTTAAATTACAGAAACCTGAATTCTGTACAGGACCGGTGTTAAAAGTGTTGAAAGTTTCCTTCACCTTTCCCTACCCTCAAAATCACCTGTAAATTTTGCATTCCTGGAGTTGGGGTACAGGTAAGCTGACAAAGAGGCAGAGAGGGTCAATTTCACATAATCTGACTGTGTTGCATGATTTTTCTTCATGTGGGTTCCCTATCCTCTGGCATCAACTTTTATGGCTGCTGGGAATGGAGGAGGTGGGAAAAATCCACTTCCATCAAACATTCTTGATGCTGCATAGAATTTAACCAATTACATGATTCCTTATAATTTAAAAATAATCTAAATTGATTGTTTAATCTAAAAAATGTATATAGACAGGGAATTTTAGTAATTACATTGATGAACTAAATTGCAAATTCGATTGATCTGGGTAACTTTTGTAAGAGATTATAATGATCAAAAGATTCAGCTAGTTTAATGAAAGAAAGTTGAGTTGTTGAATAAAGTTTTAAATGAGGTATTTTTGATAAAAAGTAGATTCCTTGAACATTACCAAGAAGCTATCATAACAAAAGGAACGTACTCAGTGAATTCAACTTATATTAGAAGGGTAATCTTTTTATTTAAAAATGGTAGTTAAAAATTAAGGGAAAGGATGGATTGAGCATCAACTAGAAGAATGTAGAACGAAAATGAAATGGGAAGGCATAAATTAGAAGTCAGTAGTAGAAACAAAGAAACAGAAGGGAAGTGAACTCCTGTAATCAAGCATTATTGTCCAGACAACAAATAAGATAAGAGGTATAAAGAATTTGAGGGCAATAAGTAAGGACCTGCTAAATGATAATAAGAACTAAGTCGCTATATGGTGAGGTGAAGAAAAACGTTAAATTGAACGAGTAGCTGAAATTATAGACTATTGTTCCTCTTCCTGCAACAGCTGTCAGTTTTTTAAACATGTTTGATGTGTCTCATCAGCTTTAGACAAGAATCATAGTCAATCTAATCCTGCTTTTTCCTGTCTTACATTGTTAGTAAAGACTTGCTACTCTATTGCCTTGCCTGTTAAAAGCACTAAGGGTGGTTCTGTTCTAGGCACTTAAGGTACTGTTGCCCTAAATTATATGTACAGTTACTACAGAGTCAGACCGTGTCAGTAATAATTTGCAATTCTGCTATTTTGCTGTTAGTCCTGACTTTTTTCCAAATATGTGTGTTCTGTTCCGTGGAATAAAAAATACAATTCCTGTAGGCTGCATTATCTTACAGTGCAAGTGATTCATCCTGTTCACTGCAGCTTCCACCCCTATTACCCCCAAACTGTGTAGCAATATCTGGCAGAGTTGCATTAAAAACAAAATCAGTGGCATTCTGACACTTTACAGTTTGTTCCATTTTTTGTATCTTGCTTTCTGAGGGGAAAATAGGAGTATGAGAGAGAACTGAAAGGTTTCTAGCTAGAGTTAGTTGAAACTGGGGTACTGTACAACCTTATTTTGTGGGGAGAGATTGTGCAAGTTGATCTCTGAGACTTTTCACTTTTTAGAAGCAGTTTGGGGATAGAGGAGTAATGGTAGAGTGTTGTGAAGTAATAATGCAGATTATCTCTTTAAAAGGGAAAGGTCATGGAGGTATACCATTTCTGACATCTGTGAGCAATAGTAGGGTATTGAATCATGATCAAAACAGTGCAATCTTGTATGGATAAGAAAATAACAGCAGTTCAATGAGACAGATTCATCATCTGTTGTAATTTCTCATGCAGCTAAGCTAGAACAGAAAATGGCCCCAGTGCCATCTCTTGTCCCTTTGATTCTCCCCTGTCACTTTCACTATGCAGTTGGTGTGTGCAACATTGTTTTGATGGGGCATCAAGCAGCAGTGTCTCATTTTTTCATATGAAGCTATTTATTGTCTGCTGCTATTTAAAGGAGATCTGCAGTGTCTAGTTGCTTCTACATAGTCCTGGTGTAGAAAAGGTGGGGCTTGGTGCTTTGCTACCCCATCAACAGTGTTGGTTCCCTTGCACCCATCATGAGAGATAAACTATTATGACTTACTGCTGTTCACCGCCTAATGTTCATTAATGGTAATTTTCTTTAGAATATGTTCAAGTTTGTTCCCAGTGATTCCGGCTGTGAAAGCCTTTGACAATACATTTGAAATCTTGTTTGTTATGTACTAATTTTAAATGAAAAAAAAACAACAACTCCAAATATAAAAAATGGATTTTTAAACAGTAATTAATTGTGGATCAGTGTGATTTTCTTCCCTCCTTTCAATTTATTATTACATTTCAGTTTGGTGTTTGACTACTTAATGCATTGATCTTTTCTCTCTTTTTTGCACCTGATTGATTTGTTCATATTACATAGCAGATTGTTTGGTATGCATGAACAAGAAAGAGGGTGTGTTTCTTGCTATAGAACTGTGTTGCTGTTAGAGGCATCCAGATATGTGCTGTTATACCCTTGGAAGAATTGTTACACAGAATCATGAAGTAAAATTTCAATGTAGCCTACAGTTCTTTCATTGGCCTACATCTCATGCCAATTGTGAGATAAAGGAATCCCAGATAATTCAAATATTTGTTACTGCATACTGAAAGAGAAGTTCTTTGATGCATAGCTGCTTGGTCTTAACAGTCCATGTATAAACTTTTACATAGCTGGCCTGTGGTCCCACTGACTGTCCTTGGAGTTCCAGAGGCACAGTGAAAGTGCTTGATTATAGTGCCCCCTTTGGCCATTACCGGTTCTTCTGTTGTTGTAGTTTGTGTGTATAAAATGATACTTTTAAAATGTATAATGAAAGATAGAATGCAAATGTGATTAAAATGAAAAGTTATCTCAGAATGAATGAATGTTTTCTCACTGTAAATATCGAGATAAGAAGCATCACCTTATATACTTGCTTGCAAGTTACTATAGTATATTTGGTAGGATTAGAGTCAATAAAGTTAAAAGATGGTTTTGATTAGTGAACTTTCTAGTTCCTTCTAAAATGATAGGCACAAAGTGAGATAAGGTGAAGGCCTTAAGCTTTCTGGCTTTTTCCTCCATCCAAGCACTGTCACATTGTGAAGAAACAAACAAATCAGGAAACTTGTTTACTAGAATATGGGACATCCTTGATCCTTCTAGATAGAGTTGAAGCTGGAGATTGCATTTCAACAGGCCTTGTACTGATTGACAGAGGAATATTTTGCACAAGTAAATTAAAGATGAGGAACCCTGTGAGGCAAAGTGGTAAGTTGCAGTACTGCAGTCAAAGCTCTGCTCGTGACCTAAGTTTGATCCCAACAGAAGTTGATTTTAAGCAGGCAGCTCAAGGTTGATTCAACTTTCCATCTTTTTGAGGCTGGTAAAATGAGTACCCAGCTTGCTGGGGGTAAAGTGCAGATGACAGCGGAAGGCAATGGCAAACCACCCCGTGGATATAGTTTTCCTAGCAAACTTTGTGATGTGATGTCACCCCATGGGTAAGTAATGATCAGGTACTTGCATAGGGGACTATATTTACCTTTAAATTAGAGTTGAAGACTCTAGTGTATATTTTGCTTAGATGAAGCTACCCCAAATTGGTTTAATGGCTCTGGAAAAATATTTTTTTGCAAATAACTACAGCATAGGTGAGACAGTTTTGAAATGTGCATGTTCTTCTACTACGTTCGTTCAGTGATGGAGAGACATGCTACTGGTTCTGGTGATTCTGGGTCGTCTTGATTTATTGATACTGATTTACTTGTTCAGGTGACTTGAAAAAACAAAGCACTTACATTTCAGTTTGTGGCCTAGTGAGCTAGATTTATCACAGCACGGTACTGTTTTACCTATTGTAGCATCTTTTCTTCTCATCAGAAGAGCTATCATGTTCTTTAATTTTATCTGTAAGACCTCTGGCTAGTTAAACCCATGTATTTGTTGTAAAAATAACAAAATATTTTATGTGTATTTAAAAAGGCATTAGTGTTCTTTAACAAATCTTGTGCCATCTTACAAAAGTAAGCCAAACATGCTGATCTATTTTGAGAATTTTTACCAAACAAAGAGCTTTCTGATTGTATACCGTTCCCAACTATTGTGATTATGCTGTTCCTTTTTCTGACTTTTCCCCATATAGTTTTTCTTTAGAAAAGTATTCAGTTTAGGATCATTATATACATTGAACAGAATTCCGAGGTCATGCATACAAGGAAAGACAGCCCAGTGGCACATGTCCAAGATGATTTCACTGCTTTGTTATTGGAAGGCATGCATTTTTCTGGCAGGCAACTCTTTTTAGTATGTGATTGCCTAGGTTGTGGAACTTGTTCATTGAAGAAGAATTGTGCCAGGTGTTTAAGGTGTGCTTCATACTTTACACAGCAAATTTTGTGTGGCAACACGTTCTCCAAAAAAGTAGACAGGTGAGGTGTGTGGATTAGATGTGTGTCCTTAAGCATGCAGAAGATGTGTGCGTGGGAGTCTTTTACTGTGTCACCTGGCACATGTTAACTGATAAGGTAGTTTCAGAGGATAGATGTGTTCAGTCTGTGGTACGAGAGCTAGTTATGAGTCTGATAGCAGAGACCAACAGGATTTTTGGGGAGTGAGCTTTTAATAGTCAAAGCTCCCTTTTTCTGCTATGAAGTTGACTCCTAAAAGCGTATACCCCCAAATAAATCTCTTTGACTTTCTCTTTATTTCAGGAAACACAGGTATGGCTGTGGCAGACCTAATCGCTGTGTAAAATGAATATGTCTGTACACTTCTACATGTTTTGAAAAAATTGAAGGAATGAGTAATACAAGTAGCTAGTTTTTCTATGGTCAAAAATGATTTTTTTATATATTTCCTGAGGGAAAAGACTGTGGGGTTTGAAATGCACATAAGGGCAATTTTCATTAAAATTTCTTTCAAGAACCTTCAATTGTTCTATTTGTGTTTGTGGATTGTTTGTTGTGCCACATCTAGGAAGTCTGTAGTAACTGTAGTGAATTTATCTCTTGGAAGAAATGAGCAAAAACAAAGGAAGTAAGTTCCTTGAACTGTAGAGGACTAAGCAGGTTTGCAACCATTAAATCAGATCTCCAAAACACTTGAGGATCCCTTGAACAGTATGAGATGAAGCATGAGGAGAACTGCAGTGTGAAGAAACTGCTGAAAGTATGGATACCCTTGTGCAGGCAGAAGAAGAAGAGTTGGATTCATATCCCCCCTTTCTCTCCTATAAGAAACTCAAAGGGGCCTACAAACACCGTTCCCTTCCACCTCACAACAAACACCCTGTGAGGTAGGTGGGGCTGAGAGAGCTCAGAAGAACTGTGACTAGCCCAAGGTCACCCAGTTGGCATGTGTTGGAGTGTACAGGCTAATCTGAATTCCCCAGATAAGCCCCCACAGCTCAAGCGACAGAGCGGGGAATCAAACCCAGTTCCTCCAGATTAGAATACACCTGCTCCTAACCACTATGCCACTTCTATTCCTGTATCTTCCACTGACACATTTGGATCCAAGCCAAATCACTTGGATCCCTATCCTCAGCTAAGAGGCTGTGCCAAAGTGCTCAGGGAGATGGTGAGGTTTAAGAAGGAATTTGTTAGTGAGTGTGGTCTCAAGTATTTACCTCTGGGAAGTAATTGCAGCTTTGGAAAAACAACAAGTAATTTGAGGTGGCAGACTTGTAATGTCTGAGCATGATAGAGCTAGAAGATTGTGGTCCATGATTGGAATGTGTCCAAAAATGAGGGGGCGGGGGCAGAGAGACAAAGGGGGAAGGCTAGGATGACTTTTACAAATGTGAAATTTGTGTTGGATTTGAGATGGACAAGAAGTCAACATGGAGATGTAAGAAGGAAAATAATATGGTCACAGTGATGAAAGCAGTGAATAATTTTGGCAACAGAATATTGGTAATAGGGAGGGGGCTAAGAAGCTACAACAGAAGATAGCAGGTAACTGTGGTAGCCAAGACAGTGGACCAGAGTTGTTATGAAAGATGGAAAAATAAGTTACAGTTTTGCAGTTAATGTGCTGAATGTGGAAAACAAGAGTGGATAGTGATGTTGTAAATTTGGAATGTGTACAAAGACAGAAGGAAAGATTAAGTCTAGGATATCAGACAAGTAATTGGATATGTGAGATTGGAAAGAGGTGGGAAGAGAATTGAAGTTTGGTGTTCTCCATGTACAAGCACTGGCGTTCCTCCCTAGGGACATGGGGTACCCCTTGTCCGGTGGCGCATCGATTGAGGTCACGTGGGGGGCGCCAAAACATCCTCCTACACAGCGAGGGATTGAGCAAGCCCTAGAAAGCAGGCACTGAAGCAGCCGACTGCTCCCAGTGCCTGTTGTAGCCCCGCCCACTCTGTACGGTGGCCTGGAGTGTCCAGGGGGCGGGGGAGAAGTCCCACTGGGCTCCCAGGAGCAGGACTGGGGAGCTCCGCCTCCCCTCCCTCTAACCCAGCATGCCTTATTCGCCTTAAATTAAGTGTGGCATTACTCAGAAGCCTTTTCCCCGGCAGCCGGGCGCCGGCAGGCACAGGAAAAGGCAAGCTGAGCAGGGACCCCAGAAGCAGCAGCAGAACTGAAGATGATGCTGACGTTTGCTTGGTAAACCTTCAGATGGGGGGTGACTTGTGAGAGATTTCCATGCTTAAAAGTTAATTCCCACTTGCACTGGCTTGGAGCTGTTTCTCAGGCTAGCAGCCTACCTCACAGGGTTGGTGTGAGGACACAATTAGGAAAGTGGTGGGGAGAGAGCCATGCTTGTTTTGCTGGGGGTAGGAGGTGATTTGTGAGAGATGATGCTGATGTTTGCTTGGTAAACCTTCAGATGGGGGGTGACTTGTGAGAGATTTACATGCTTAAAAGTTAATTCCCCTTGCACTGGCTTGGAGCTGTTTCTCAGGCTAGCAGCCTACCTCACAGGGTTAGTGTGAGGACACAATTAGGAAAGTGGTGGGGAGAGAGCCATGCCTGTTTTGCTGGGGGTAGGAGGTGATTTGTGAGAGATGATGCTGATGTTTGTTTGGTAAACCTTCAGATGGGGGGTGACTTGTGAGAGATTTACATGCTTAAAAGTTAATTCCCCTTGCACTGGCTTGGAGCTTTTTCTCAGGCTAACAACCTACCTCATAGGGTTGGTGTGAGGACACAATTAGGAAAGAGAGTTGGTGGGGAGAAAGCCATGTATGTTTTGCTGGTGGTGGGAGGTGTTTTGTGAGCTGGTGCAAAAAATCATTGTTTGGTCGTTGTGGGGGAGGGTGGTCGTCCATACCTGGGGTGGGGGTGGGGGGGCACCAAACTCAGATTTTGTCCCCGGGCTCCAGTTTGCCTAGATTCGCCCCTGTGTACAAGAGGTGTTGAAAGCCATG
Source organism: Sphaerodactylus townsendi (assembly GCF_021028975.2). Classification (NCBI taxonomy): domain Eukaryota; kingdom Metazoa; phylum Chordata; class Lepidosauria; order Squamata; family Sphaerodactylidae; genus Sphaerodactylus; species Sphaerodactylus townsendi. The sequence goes on along the minus strand of NC_059426.1, from coordinate 91,468,051 downwards.
GAATTTGATGGGATCTTTCAGTGACAATGTGTAGAAAGCGACTAGAAGTGGGAGAAAGATTTATTGGACCATAGTGGACAGAAGGAAAGCTGAAGAAGAGCTTCTCCAGCTAGAAATATTGAATGAGTACATAGGTAGGCAGACAACTGGCTGAGAATAAAGTTTAGGGGGTAAAGGAAGTCATACATACATAAGCCTTTATTGGCATAATACATAAGCCTTTATTGGCATAATACATAAATAGCTAATAAAAGCAGAAGGCCCCGCAAGGACCATATCAAATACGTGCTACTGGGAGCTCTCAGCTATCTGCATAATAAAATTAGCGACCTCTTCACAAAAGCCAGGGTCTGGGTTATTCAGCAATAGAGATAACCTAGTCAGATCAGGAAGCCCAGATTGAAAGAAAGAATATAGAGTGGTATATTTAGATCTGATTTTATCAAATCCGGTGCAGTGCAAGAGTTGGTGGGCCAGGGTTTTGACCACATTAGATTTGTAGCTGCACAACCTTGCAGATTTATCTAGGTTATTGTACCTACCCTTTAGTAGGGCAGAGGGCATAACGTTAAATCGCGCAATGGTAAGGGCTCTCCTTGCACTTGGGTTCGTTAGGGCGCAGAGGTAATAGGCCATATGGCTCTGCTCAAATGGGATTGAGAATTGTGTTGGAGAGCAGGTTCGTTTGGCCGCTAGATGTAAATTTGCAAATTCCAGATCTAAAAGCCGATCTCTAATCCTATTGTACGCTTCTGAACAGGACATTAAGTAGAGTGATTCAATAGGCAAGCCAATAGATATGATCTTTCTCTCAATTAGAGAGAACCAAGGGTTAGCCTACGTGTCCTGTAATATCAATGAAACAAGGGAGCATTCGAATGGCAGATAGTGGAGGCGGAGCCAGAATCTGAAGGCTCTAAGCCATGCTTTGTGTTCAAGGGTGTTTTGCCCCAGTTCTAAACACAGGGCTGCGTAGGGGACGCAGTTTGGAACTCCCATTGCTTGGTGGAAAAACTTAGATTGGGGAACATTCAGAGTATGGTTCACTGTTTGGATCCAGATGGGGACCCCATAAAGTAGTTGGGATTCAACCTTTGCATTGAAGATCTTTAATGCAGCTGGGACAAATGAGTGCCCTCTGCTATGAAAAAAACGAAGGATTCCAGAAATACTGGAGGAGGACAGAGTGAGCGCTGCCTTTTGGTGCAAGGTCCAGGAAAGATTGTGCGAAAAGGTGATACCAAGGTATTTAAAACAATAAACCTGTTCAAGAAGGACATTGTTTAGTTTCCAAAAGTATTTTTTGCGTGATCTGGTAAAAACCATGATTTTGTTTTTCTGATAGTTAATTGTTAATTTATTGGTATCACAGTACTTGGAAAATTGTTTTATGAGCTGGCTTAGACCCACCCTGGAACGTGATAGCAGGACAGAATCATCCGCATAAAGCAGGATTGATAAATAATGTGAGGAGAGCTTGGGAGTGTGGAAATTGGGGCCTGTCAAAAGTGAGGGGAGGTCACTCAAATAGAGATGAAAAAGAGTGGGGGCCAACACACATCCCTGTTTGACTCCTTTGGTAGCCTAAGAAGGCCTTGGTAAAGGAAGTCAATGAGGCTTAGGGACTGAAGGAAGTCAAGAAGAACAACTGAATCAAAGATGTTAAGTGACAGAGAATGATGGGAGATCATTAGATTCTGGTGTGAGGAACTCATTGGTAATTTTTGATTTGGTAGAGCAAAGGGAATGGAAACCAGATTTTCCAGATAAATTGTAAGGGGAGAATGTCAAGAGATGAGCTAGATCAGTGGTTCTCAACCTTCCTAATGCCACGACCCTTTAATACAGTTCCTCATGTTGTGGTGACCCCCAACCCTAACATTTATCCATTTTACAGATGGAGAACACTGATGCAGAGAGTCTTAGGCAACCCCTGTGAAAGGATCGTTCGACCCCCAAAGGGGTCGCGACCCACAGGTTGAGAACCACTGAGCTAGATGAATGAAAGGCGAGCAAGGAGTAAGAAGTGTGTTTGTGTTTGAGGGAAAGAACAGAAGGTAGACTAGGTGGTATTTTGGAAAGAGAAGATAGAATCATAGAGTTGAAAGAGACAACAAGGGCTATCAAGTCCAACCCCATGTCATGCAGGAATACACCATCAAAGCACCCTTGACAGATGACCATCCAACCTCGGTTCAAAAATTTTCAAAGAAGGAGACTTGTGTTAAGGAATGTTGTGTTAAAAAATGGCTATTTGATAATGGGCGAAAGCAGTGGTGTGTCTGAATGCAGCAGGGAAGCAGAGGGATAAGTTGATTATATGATGGAGAGGAGTCAAATTCCAAGCTTCAATTCCATAGGGGATTTTCACTGAGAGGGAATTAGCAGATACTCCTCATACTTCCCCTTCTGCTGTAGCCTAGAGTGCCCCCCCCCCCCCCGAGGGGCTGCTCCAATGGAACTGGGGACTCCCAGAAAGAACAACTGGAGTGAAGTAAAAAGTAACAGTGAAAAAGAGAAATCAGTGAAAATCATTCCCCCTTCCATTCATAGAAATGCTTCACAGGATGTAGCCCATTTAGTGTTGGGAGAGATATCAGTTAGTAGAAGTTGGTGATGTGGTATAAGATATAGTAGAATTTGAAGAGATTGGATGATGTCAACATCTTGATAATACCAAGTGAAATGTTGGGGAAGAATGGAAGGGAGAGCAGGAAGAGAGGTGGAGAGAATAGTGTGCATTGTTTCACTTTTATCATTGAGTGAATATCGAGTAAGGAGTAGGAAGGTAGTGATTGAGACTTTGAACATCAGAGGCAGAGAAGAGATGTTAAGAATTCCTTGATTGGTGTGAATCAGGAAGATGTAGTGTTGCTTGCCAGGTTTTTTGAGAGACAAGGAAGAGAGGATGAACTGGGTACAATGTTCCCTGTAAACTGTGCAGCTGCTCAGACACCGTATTGGTGCTGTGCAAATCGGGCAGCCGCTGGGAAGGGATGCTCTTGCAGGCAGCTCTGTGCTGCTCAGTGGTAGGGAACTTGCTTGCAGTTCCCTATCACAGTTAGAGAGACTATTGACTGGTTATAAAATTCAATGTTGTTGCAAAGACAAATGATAAATTAATTGATTGATTTGCCTTAAGGGATATTCAAACAAATGAGAATAAAAATCCATTTAATGTGCATTTTTCATTTGAGAAATTAAAAAAAATATCAGACACAAGTGTTTTCAAATTTATCTATAACACACTATAGTTTTCAGGGATCCAGGACTGATTACAGTTCTATCTTGAGCATGTACTACGAGTCAACTCCACATTTCAACTTAGGTGAAGTGCACCCATCTTGAAACTCCAGGGAGGCTGTCCTTTATCATTTTTTCATAAATAGTTCCAATCACTGTATGTTCATTTCTCACTTTAATTTCTCACTTTAATATGCAACTTATCCCTGAAATCAGGCTCCATCCCTGAAGACTGGAAGATGGCCAATGTCACACCAATCTTTAAGAAAGGATCTAGGGGGGACCCGGGAAATTACAGGCCAGTCAGTTTGACATCTGTTCCTGGTAAATTAGTAGAATCTATCATTAAAGATAAAATTATAAAACATGTAGAAAAGCAAGACCTGCTGAGAAAGAGTCAGCATGGCTTTTGCAGAGGCAAATCCTGTCTTACAAACTTACTAGAGTTCTTTGAGGGTGTAAACAGGCATGTGGACAGGGGTGAACCGGTGGACATTGTCTACTTGGATTTCCAAAAGGCTTTTGACAAAGTTCCTCACCAGAGACTGTTGAGAAAACTCAGCAATGAAGGAATAAGAGGGGAAGTCCTCCTATGGATTAAAAACTGGTTGAGAAACAGGAAACAAAGAGTGGGTGTAAATGGGAAGTTCTCACAATGGAGAGATGTGGGAAGTGGTATACCCCAAGGATCCGTTTTGGGACCAGTGCTCTTTAACAGCTATTCATAAATGACCTGGAAGTAGGGGTGGAGTAGCGTGGTGGCCAAGTTTGCAGATGATACCAAATTATGTAGGGTGGTGAGAACCACAAAGGATTGCGAAGAGCTCCAGGCTGACCTTGATAAATTAGATGAGTCGGCCCAGAAATGGCAAATGCAGTTCAATGAAGCAAAAGGTAAAGTCATGCACATAGCGGCAAAAAATCCAAATTTCACATACACGCTACAGGGGCCACAGACCAGGAAAGAGATTTAGGCGTCTTAGTTGATAGTTCCATGGGAATGTCCAACTCAATGCATAACAGCTGTGAAAAGGCAAGCTATGCTGGGGATCATTAGAAAAGGAATTGATAATAAAACTGCAAAGATTGTCATGCCCTTATATAAAGCAGTGTGGTGCGACCGCGCCGGAGTACTGTGTCCAGTTCACAATTGCATCTCAAAAAGGATATTGAGGAGATAGAAAAAGTGCAGAGAAGGGCAACGAGGATGATTGAGGGACTGGAGCACCTTCCCGATGAGGAGAGGCTGCAGCGTTTGGGACTCTTTAGTTTGGAGAGGAGGCGGCTGAGGGGGGATATGATTGAAGTCTATACAATTATGCATGGGGTAGAAAAATGTTGACAGAGAGAGAGACATTTTTTCTCTCTTTCTCACAATACCTACTAAAGGCCAGGGGAAAATTCATTGAAAATGCTGGGGGGAAAAACTAGCACTAATAAAAGGAAACACTTCTTCATAGCGTGTGATTGATTGTTTGGAATATGCTGCCACAGGAGGTGGTGATGGCCACTAACCTGGATAGCTTTAAAAGGGGCTTGGACAGATTTATGGAGGAGAAGTCGATTTATGGCTACCAATCTTGATCCTCCTTGATCTGAGATTGCAAATGCCTTAACAGACCAGGTGATCGGGAGCAACAGCCGCAGAAGGCCATTGCGTTCACATCCTACATGTGAGCTCCCAAAGGCACCTGGTGGGCCACTGCGAGTAGCAGAGAGCTGGACTAGATGGACTTTGGTCTGATCCAGCTGGCTTGTTCTTATGTTCTTACACTGTGTACAGACTTCTCTCTTATAACAGACTTCTCTCTACTAGACCATGGTCACACAGCCCGGAAAACCCACAACAACCAGTTGAATCCATCTGTGAAAGCCTTCTACAATACTTTCAATTTTTTAAAATCTAGGGAGCCAAGATTCTCCCTTTAAATCCATGCAGAAGGGGGAGGGGTGATTTAAAGGGAGAATCTGGGGGAAATTGGAAGGTGCCTGTCAGGGGAGCAATGTTTAAGTTAGCAGTACCAAAATTTCAGGCTACTTTCAGGAGACTCTCTTGATGATGCCACCCAGGTTTGGTGAAGTTTGGTTCAGGGGGCCCAAAGTTATGGACCCTCAAAAGGGTAGCCCATCTACTATTAGCTCCCATTTAAAACAATGGGGGATGGGGCATCCCCTTTGGGGGTCCATAACTTTGGATCCTCTGAACCAAACTTTACCAAACCTGGCTGATATCATCAAGAGACTCTCCTGATGATACCATCCAGGTTTGTTGAAGTATGGCTCAGGGGATCCAAAGTTATGGACCCTCAAAAGGGTAGCCCCATCTACTATTAGCTCCCATTGAATACAATGGAGGGATGGGGCACCCCCTTTGGGGGTCCATAACTTTGGATCCCCTCAACCAAACTTCACCAAACCTGGCTGGTATCATCAGGAGTGTTGTCTGAGGGTAGCCTGAAATTTTGGTGCTGCTAGCCTAAAAACTGCGCCCCCTGCCGGCCGACAAAATAAAAACACAAAAAAAAGCTTTAAAGTATTTTTTCGATTTTGGTGCCCCCTGCAGGTGCGCCCGGTGCATCATGAACACACACACCCTGTCCCCTGGTAGCTTTGCCACTGTTCCCAACAGATGACTGTGCGGTGTGCAGCCTCTGACTAAAGGTGTAGTGAAGTAGCAGCCACTCCCCTGGCAATTGTCAAATTGGTCTTGGTGGTTGAAAATGCAATCAAGCTGTAGCTGTTTTCAAAGCAGAGGTGGTTTTCCATTGACTGCCTCTGTGTATCAGCCCTGACCTTCCCTGGAGATCTCCCATCCAAGTACTAACCAGGGCCAACCCTACTTAGCAGCCAATATCTGCCAGGATTGAGCTAGCCTGGGCTAACCAAGTTGGACAAAGTGGTCTTACGTTTTGAATGTTTCTCCTAACATGCAAGTGAAACCTAGCCTCTTGTAATTGATCCTGTTAGATCTAGTCTTGCCTTCTGGAGCAGCAGAGAATGGTTTTTGCCCTCCTTCATGTGATTATAGTTTCAGTTTTTTCTCATTAAGGCTAAATATACCTATTCCACTTTTCCTCATAGGATTTATTTGCCAGTCTCCTTGACCATTTTCATTGCTTTCCTCTGAATCAGTTCCAATTTCCCTACATCTTTCTTGAAGTGCTATATGCAGAAAAGGACACAGTATGCCAAATTGTTGTGAGGGGAGGGGGCAACTGCCATCAAAGAAAATACACAGAGATATCCTGTTTCCCCAAAAATAAGACATCCCCAGAAAATAAGACGTAGTAGAGGTTTTGCTGAAGTGCTAAATATAAAGCATCCCCCGAAAGTAAGACGTAGCAAAGTTTTTGTTTGGAAGCATGCCCATCAAACAGTACACCAGAGCATGCAGCTGTGGAGCGGAAAAATAAGACATCCCCTGAAAATAAGACATAGTGCATCTTTGGGAGCAAAAATTAATATAAGACACTTATTTTTGGGGAAACACAGTATGTACAATCAATTATATTTTCATTTGGTGTGCTCAGGAAATAAACTTTTACTTTTATTGTGACTAATTTATGGGAAAGCAGAGACAGATGGGTAGGTTTTAATATCTTGTCAGCTATAAAGGACAGTGGAACAAGAAGTCATAGGTTGGTTAGTGGAGCTTTGGAGGGCTTCTAGCGACTCAGCCCTAGAGATGGTAGTGGTCCAACAGCAATCTATGCAACTGGAAGGGAAAGGGTTAAAACAGACATGGAGGACTGGTGAGTATCATCCACGTGCCTCCTGTTATTCTATCATATTCTTCTCAAAAGACAAGAGCATCCTGAGAATACAAGGTTTGACGTCTAGATGGCTAATATTTTTTCTGTTTTATTTCTTAGAAATGGTATGTTTTGCCAATTGAGGTAATCCTAGCTCATCTGTATTGGTATATTTGACCAGAATGCATGTTAGTTTTAAAAAATCATCTTCTTAAAGTGTGTGTTGACTGCATCTTTACTCAGTAGGAACTACAAACAGGAGTACAAATAATACTAAATAAATAAAATCCCCAAGCTGCTTGGTCAATCTAAACCTATTTGCCTTCTTGGTGACTTCAATCTCCATGAGAATTTGAGAGGAGTAAAGTCTTGGAAAGAATTTATTTTTAGAGAAATCTCTTGAGAGGCATGAGTATTTTCCCTTACCAACCTGTGCATTTCTGGGTGCCAACTCAGCTCTCTCTACCCTTTGGTGTCTTGGAGTAAGTGACAGAGGAAAAGATAAAGGGTGAGAAATCTGACATGGGGTTGCGATAAATTGGGTCTGATTAATACAGAGGAGAGCGGAACTATTTCTTAATATAATCTTATTAATTAATATTATTAAGTTAAAATTGCATTATCCTTTTTGCAGCCTCATATACAGCTTTCAAATGAAGCAAAAGTCCAGGGACACATTAAAGATTAACAGAATTTGTTCCCACATAAGCTTTTATGAGTCAGAGCTCATGTCGTCAAGAGGTATAAATCATTAGGTATATTTATATACACAACAGAATGGAAGGGGGAGATGATCATTAAAAAAAACCCAGTGAAAAGAATAATCAGTCTGCTTAGAGTGAATGAGAACTAGTCTGAACTTTTAACAGGCAGCCATAAGTAAAATAACCATTGAATAAGTTTAGTTTAGGGTGAACCAAGATGAACATATCCAATTAGAACACTACACAGTTATACTTTAATTAACAATGATGAGGAGTGGGATGTTTTAAGATATTAGCATCAATAGCCAGTGAGAAGTGACAGGCTGTTGGTTAAAGTTTTTGGTGAATGCTAATTCAGCAATTTCCTATTAGATTCTGCAGGAGAACAGCGACTTTGAGATTAGCAATAGATTGCTTGAAGATAAAAATGTTGAAGATAAAAATGTTCTCCCACTGGTTTCAGAATACTGCAATTTTTAAATACCAACTTTTTTAAATACCAACTTATTCATTTGTATAAGGACTATGCTGTTTTTCTAATGTTGAGGCAAATGTTTCTGGGTACCATTCTGGCTGTGTTGATTTGTTTCTCTACTTCATTCATTGGGAACAGTAGTCTTAGACTTCCTATTGTAAATTCTTAAGATGAGGGAGGGTCCATGTCAGAGGGTTTGGAGTGGATGCTTTTATAACATAGTGCTTGACTGTAAACAATGGATTGTTCATCATGTTTTTGATTCCTCTCCCATTATGTATAATATGGTCCTCCAAGTTACAAACGCAGTAGAAACAATTTCCACATAATTCAACCCCACCTCATCCCTTTTTGACTGTTCTTCACCTCCAGTATACAAACACCTTCTGCTTTTATGTTACCTTTCAGGAACATCTCATGCTAGGTTCTCCTGCTTGGTGCCTATGGGTGACATGGCGACCACCAGTACTTGTCCTGGTGTCCACCAGTCTTTTCAGAAAGTGGGACTTTTGCAAGGCAGAACTTGTTATTGGCTGCCCTCATTTAAATTAATAATAATAATAAGCCTTTATTTGGCATAATACAATAAGATCATAACACAATACAAAAACTGTGATAAGGAGTATACAGATACAAAAGTGTGAGATAAAATATAGACTATTGGTTATGCATCACCTCCAATTAAAAGCATGCTACCAATTCACAAGTTTCATTATCAGAACTGTCCAAGAGGAAAGGGAGTTTACCTGACTCTCCCATTTCGCTGGGTATCCTAGAAAAGATATTGGAATATTTTAATCTGATGTTTGCAGATTTAGGGCAGCAGAGCAATTTATGTGCCAATGTTTCAATTTGTTGTTCACCACAAGAGCACACCCTTTCGCTCATTTTCAAGTTGTTAAATCTACCACGCAATAAAGCAGAGGGAAAAACATTGAAACGAGCAAGTGTGAGAGCTCTTCTCTGAATAGGATTAGTCAGAAAATACAAATAAGGAGCCATCCTATTTTGATGTTGAGGTATTGAAAGATGTAAGGGTGAACAAATTTTCATAGCAGCCCTAATTAAATTAATTCATTCACTTTCCAACAGTTTTTGTTTTAACAAGTTGTAAGATTCTGAACTGGATAGCGGGAAAAGTGAGTTGAGGGATATATCAAGTGATTCAATCTTTCTCTCTATTAGAGAGAACCATAGATTAACCTGGGTATTAGATAAAAGCAGGTGAACCAGCGAATGCTCGTTGTATAAGAAATGCAGATGAAGCCTGATTTTAAAGGCTCTCGACCAGGCCCTATAAACGAATGAATTTTGGCCCAGCTCTAAACAAAGGGCCGCATAGGGTGCACAATTTGGCAGGCCCATAATTTTACGAAAAAATTTGGATTGGACCATATTCAAGGAATCGTCAACTGCGCTAAGCCAGATAGGAACTCCATAAAGTAGCTGCGCTTCTATCTTGGAATTAAAGATTTTTAGTGCTGCTGGGACAAGGGAGTGGCCCTTTCCATAAAAAAAGCGTACAATGGTTGAATAACTGTTGGTAGTCATTTAAATTAAAGGGTTTCCATGGAGGCAGTAGCAGCAGCAGCCACTGGAGGATCAGATGCTGATAGACACCAGGGCTTCTAGTTCCATTTCAACCTCAGGCATTCCTTCTTTTTATTTCCACTTCTTTTTCTCCTTCTCACCCAGGGCTTTCCTTCATTTCTCTTCAGTCGACTTCTGTGACTTTTTTGCGAAGTGAGGAAAGTGGGATTGTGTTTGACTCTGCTTTCTATGGTACTCATCTCAAAATTCCAAAGATGACTGAAAAAGGTTGGGAAGCCTTGATCTAGTTCAGGGGTAGGGAACCTGCGGCTCTCCAGATGTTCAGGAACTACAATTCCCATCAGCCTCTGTCAGCATGGCCAATTGGCCATGCTGGTAGGGGCTGATGGGAATTGTAGTTCCTGAACATCTGGAGAGCCGCAGGTTCCCTACCCCTGATCTAGTTTGATCAGGATACTGTGAATTGTTTTGACAATGACTTTCAGAATGGCATCAGTGTGGTATTGTTCAGAACTATGGCTTGGTGTTTTTCAGTACAAAATCCCTTGCAACCCTGTTTGCTTTCTGCCAAAGTGGCAGAAAGTCCAAATGAGCAATGCATATACACCCTAAAAAATGTTGGGATACAAAGGACAGAAATCAGAGAAAAAACAGCACTTGGTAAATCTCTTCATAAAATTTTGAGGGTCTAGATTTAGAGTCTTGGATGTTGTGAAGTACTACTTCAACAAATGGCAATTGGACTGTGGCCTTGCTATGGAGTAATCCCTTATGAACAATGAGTGAGACATCAAAATTGAAATAATGCCCATCCAATCAGAAAGCAATAAAAAGCCCTGTCAAAGCAGCTGCATAATTCAGCAGACATTGTGATAAAACAGTGAACAGCTTTCTTCACATTACAAATGCAGCTGCCAGGCTTGGTAAAACCTGTAGACAGGGTAAGGGGACAAAACAAATAACAGTTGAGTAATTAAGCACAATGCATGAATCTAGAGGGAAGCAAGGCAGGGACAAAGGATGCCAGTGTCATTCAGAAAGGGAGCCAAGAACTGGAAACAGGCAATTCCCCACACAGTCAGTTTTAAAAAGTGAGCAGAACCACTATAAGAAAAGGCCATGACCTGTGTTTCAATTTTTCTGATTTTATTAATAGCGACATGGTGAAAGCAACAATGTACTATTTTAAGGAATGAAGACCTAAAACAGTTCAGTGCCTGTTAGTAGTGGTCCTCTTCTTCTATAGAGATAAATGCTGCTTCTCCTAGTATAAAGCCCAACTACAGCTAATGTAGATTGAAAACATGTAATAGTTCACTTTAAAAAATGAAATATTTTAATATCTTTGCAAGCTACTTTGATTCCAAATTCATAAGACTTATTTGACCTAAATTAATTTTAGGAGAGTTTTTTGCTCGTTAAAAATGCCCCATTGTGGGCACAGGGAATGCTTCGGTACAATGGGAAGTTCCCCACAGCACTCGGTGCTGCAGCGTTTCTGCCATGCTGTTGCCCTGCCACCGCTCCGCAGTAGTGGCTTTGCTATGGGGTTTTCCAGAACCTCAAAGGTTGAGGACCTTTTGGAATGCCCCTCTGTTGCTCCGGTGGCTTCCACTGCTGTGGAAACTCCTCGGCAGCAGAACAAGGCCATTTTTCCTACTTGCCGTTCTGGCCCACCCCTCCAAAGAACAGGCACCTCTCCCCCTTGCAGTGGAATAAAAAAACCACAGAGGGATAAACCTTGCAAAATCTTGAGAGACTTTGCAGAAAAGCAGCATGTGAAGGCGCTGCGAATGGGAGGGCAGCGATTTCCTGGCACATGCAAGGAGTTTAGATGGGGGGGGGGGGGTAAGGGCTCCGATTCCCAACACCTGTTTTGTGCAGAGTCAACTAAATTGGTGAAAGTGAGTGGGGGGAGCGAGGGAGGGGAGATTCAGCCAATCAGAACGCGGGAAACGGAAGTTGCCTATGCATGCCTGGAAGACATTGCCGAAAACCTCACAGTGTAAGTGGAGGAGAGCCGGGGAGCAGTCCAAAGTTAATAGCAGGGTAAAGATCACCATGGCAGCTATGCTCCCAGATATAGCACGGGGCACGGGGCATTTTTACTGTGCAAGATCATCCTAAGATTAGAAGCTGCAGAGCCATATTGCTTAAAAGCAACTCTGCTTTAGTCAGGAATGTGCAGTTCCCAAATCATTCTCATTCTTTGTATAAGAAAGGCATCTGGTCAGTAAACTTTGTGCCTTATGTATCCGACCTAGATGATACCCTATCAACTTGTTATTGATCACTATGTATAGGAAGAGGGGAGTAATCCTGTTGGCAGCTCTTCTTGTTAGTAATTTACAGTAAAGTCCTAAGCATGTATACTCAAAAGCAAGTCCTAATGAGGTCAGTGGGACCTCTGTCTCTCAGAAAGAATATCACAAAGCTAGTGAAAGTACAGAAGAGGGAAACAAAGATGATTATGGGGTTGGAATAACTTTACTATAAGGAAAGACAAAAGAGCCTGGACTTATCAGCTTACAAAAAAGGATGGTTGTGTAGGTATATGATCAATAGTTCTTCTAAGCAGTCCTGGCTGCTGTGTGGAACTTCCAAAATGCTGCCAGGCAGCTCTTTATCTGCATGGCACAAATATAGTGGCCATGAGGCCAAGCACATGCACAACTTACAGGGAACTTTGGATATGATAGAGGTTTATAAAGTTAAGCATGATATAGAGAAAGTCAATAGAACCTTTTTCCCCTCTCCCATAATTTTAGCACTCAGAGCACCCAATAAAATTGATGTGAGGCAAAGGCAAAAGGAAATACTTCTTTACTAGATAAGTATTTAAACTATGGAATATTCTGCCAGAAGACATAGCAAAAATTCTGATGATAACTGTCTTTAAAATGAGATTAACAAAATCCATGGAGGAGAAGGAGAAGTCCATCAGTGGCTAGGAGCCATGGTGACTAAAGGGAACCTCTGTATTCAGAGGCAGAAAACATCTGAGTAACTGTGCTAGGAAACACCATCAGACAAAAGTCATGCATCTATTTCTGTCTTTGGTCATCCAGGGCAATGGGCTATAGGGTTGACAACTCCAGTTTGGGAAATTCCTAGATATTTGGAAGTACAGCCTAGTGATAGTGGAATTTGGAACAGCAAGGGACTTCAGTATGTTATAAAGCCATACAGTCCACCCTCCAAAACAATAATCTTATCCAGAGAAAGTAATATGGAAATCAATTGACTACCCTAACTAATGCATGGAGGTTGACAACCCTAACTGCTACATGAAGCATGTTTCCTAATTAGGCAAACCACCAGTTTGATCCAGAAGTCTTATGCGCTAAGAGTGTTTAGGATGCCATCCTCAGCTATCCTTTTTCAAGGTCCTATCCTCATTACATCCTTTAGAAACTTCAGCTTATGTTATATGGACAGTGCAATTGTACCAGGTCTGCTCAGAATCCTACTCATATTTAACAAAGCTTAGACCTACAAAAGCATTCTTAGAATTTCATTGGATGGTAAGTTGTGCTTAAATTATCATGGCCTACATCTGAGTAGGAGAGTTTAAATAGAGATTGAAAAGAGATTGAAGGATAGGATCACACTGTGTGGTACTCCACATAATAGGTCCCACAGTAATGATAACTAGCCTCCAATGGCAATTCTTTGAGTCAATCCATGAACCAGTCTAATGCATGTCTCCTCATATTTAATTTTGCCTCCAAGCACATCAACATAAGGGTATGTGGCACTATACCAAAGGCTGCAGATCAATCCTGTAGCAACAATGAAGAAGCATAGTCTTTATATATATTCATACAGAAGTTTTCATTTAAAGCCACCAATGCCATTTCTGTCCCATAGCCCCACCTGAAGCAATACTGAAAAAAAGAACTAGTAATCTCAACTGGTCTCTCAAATACTTTGCCTAGAGAAGCAGCTTTGAGACTACATGATAATTGGTCATGTCACTTTTTTAGAGACAAGATAATGGATAATTACCTCATTGAGTGGCTGAGGGAAGGTGCTTTGGTTTAGTAACTTGATTTATGCTAGATACTCAGGGATTGATGATGTTTTCATTTCATGGTTTTAGCAGTCAGGATGGGCAAGGATACAGGACACAAGTAGTGGTCTTCCCAGATCCCAGGATCCTGTCAACATCCATCTTTCATGTGTTCAACCTGTAATGATTTTAGAAAGATCCAAGGCAATAAAAGAAGCTTTAAAATTTTGGGTCATCCCTGGTGAGGTATCCTCAGGATGAATGTTACAATCCCAGAAGTCCCTCAGAACAAACCATCCTGTCTCCATCACCTAATCCAAGAGTGCCTCTGCCAACTAAGAGAGGGCGTCACTGGGAAACAAGGCAGCCAGTAAACAAGCAGAATGCCTAATCTATCCTTAGTCCCTAATATCAGGAGAATACATTCAATGCAAGAGATAGTTTGCATTGGAAAATGTCTAGAGACCATGTTGGAATAGTTGAAACAAAGTTGGCTGAAACTGGATCTAAGATGGAGTTCCTGTGGATGGGCTGGGGGCATTCAGGATTGAATCACCAGCTTCTGATTTTGGATGGCAAGAAATTAACACTAGCACCAATAATCAGGAGTCTGAGTGTGATTGTGGATGGCTCTCTTCCCACAGAGGCCCAATTCACAAATATAGCTTTTGGGAATGTTTAGCTTAACTGGCAGAGTTAAGAGTAGGTTTAGTGAAACCCCAGAGCTTATTCTGCCCCAAACCAGTGTGAGTTCCTTTTTGGAGTAAGGGTGGGAGTTTTAGGAGAGTGTTCAGAACTGTGGTGTAAAGAATTACCGTACGTAAAGATACCTGTGCATGTGTGAACCTATGTGTGAAGTCATCTGTAAAAGTGTGAAGTCATCTGCCCCTAGGGCAGTTACATCAGGGTCCCCTCATATTGAGGGGTCCTGCCATCCCCCCCCATGGGGGTAGGTTTTAAATTGGGGTCGGACGCCTTTTATTATGTATTATGGTTTTTTGCTGTTTTATGAGTTTTAAGCTATTTTATGGGATGGAGCCTATGTGTTTATATTTGTACGACCGCTCCTGTTGATGTTGTAGTGAATGTTGTTCACCGCCCGGAGCCCTTCGGGGATCGGGCGGTATACAAATTAAATAAATAAATAAATAAATAAATAAATAAATAAATAAATAATAATAATAATAATAATAATAATAATAAATGAAACTACGATCTCTAAGTAAAGCTAAATCTTGTAACTGAAACAGTCATATAAGTGAACCTGCATTTGCTCAGTAACTTCTAAGACGTATCTGCCTAAAATAATGCTTAAGTGCCTCTCTGAAACAACAACCTGAGAAGAGAACTTTGTAAAATAAAATCTAGTTTTTTTTAATCTTTCAAACACCTCTCTAGGATATATTTTTACCTCAGTTTCTGGTGGCAGCAAATATAGATTTAAATTTTCCTGACCGGATTTTGGTTTAGAAAGGCCTGTGTGTGTGTGCACGTGGGAGTGTGGGAGGGCCAAGGCCAACAAACAACTACCAGTCATCTTATCCTTAGCAACAGGATTTCCTCCCCTTTTGGGGCCTCTGTCTCTCCCCAGGGAGTGGGTGCTGTTGCAGGGACCATCATACCTGTGGGTCCACTTTTACTGATACACCCCGAAAGAGTATTATGTTCAGCTGGTAATAACTTCCTGGGAGTAGCATCTGGCTGTCCTCAGCTTTCTCATCTCTCGCCCAAGCCTGCTGGAACTCTCTATTACGTGAGATGTGAGCTCCACAGAATCTGACTCAGTTCTGCAAGTCTGCAAGACTGAGATGTTCCACCAGGCCTACAGTTGATGCAGAGATGGTTGCATCTTAGCTGGTCTCCCTACCCCTATCTTTGTGTTTCACAACTGTTTTTCTTTTTTCTTTTTGGATTTGCTTTCCTTTTTCTCCTTCCCCTCCCTGCCCTTACCTGTTGACCCTATCATTGTATTGAATTTCAAAGGCACTGATCAGAATTTTAAAACTAGAATTTTAAAATTAGTAAGATTTTAAAATATTATGTGTAGTTTAAGCTGATTGTATAAATCTGGATGTCAGGCACCCTGAGCCTGACTACAGTTAGGAAAGGGTGGGATATAAATCTAATAAAATAAAATAAAAAAGTTGAAAGATGCATGGAGAACAATAGCCAGGCCTGCACACCATTACCAGAGTGGTGTTAGTTGGGATAGACATATACCTTTTAAGGCCATCTAAGCCATGGATATCACCACAACTGTAGCAGGGAATTCCATAAATGAATTATATGTTTGAAATTCTGTGAAAAATACTTTATGTTTAGGGTTCAGCAATACTGAAAATATTTGTTAAAATTCTGATTCAGGCTTATTTGGGCATAAAATTATCTATATACCCAAATAAGATGAATATCATATTCGGTATCCCAAATAATTCAGGTCCGTCTAATTTCTTTTTATTTTTTTGGTGTTTTTTCTGGTTTTGGCCAGCAGGGGCACATTTTTAAAACTAGTGGAACCAAACTTTCAGGGTATTTTGCGGAGACTCTCCTGATGATACCACCCATGTTTGGTGATGTTTGGTTCAGGAGGGTCAAAGTTATGGATCCCCAAAGGGTGTGCCCCACCCCCATTGTTTCCAATGGGAGCTAACAGGAGATGGGGGCTACCCCTTTGAGGGTCCATAACTTTGGATCCCCTGAACCAAACTGCACCAAACTTGGATGGTATCATCAGGAGATTCTCTGGAAAATATCCTGGTGCTGATAGCTTTAACAATGTGCACCCCATAGACCCCACCAGAAATTCCCCATTGGCTAAAATGGAGCCACTTCAGAGCACAGAATCTCCCAGCTCTTCAGTAAGTTATATGGTGGGAAAAATTAATTGTTTTTTCCATACATTGACTTCAAAGGAAATTGCTGTTATGCCCAGCTGGCTCTGTTCTGGAGATTTTATTGTGGGCTCTGGGAGAGGGGTCGTGCTTTGGGTAGGGGCACCTATTTTCTGCAGGGCTGCTGATGTGTCGCCTGAAAGGAACCAGCCTCTTTGCTGAAGTTTGGATGGTTGGGCATTCATTCTGTGGACATCAGGTTCACCTTCAATCAGATGCCCACAGCATTTGCTCCTCCCACGCAAACTTCAGCAAAGTTGGGTGCTGATTCCTTTCAGGAGACTCACCAGCAGTCCTGTGGGAAATTTGGTGTCCCTACCCAGAGCAATACCCCCAGCAGAGCCCCCTCATTGAAATCTCTACCACAGAGACAGCTGGGCTCACCCCAGTCCACACTTACCACTGCTTTTTTGTGCCACTGCAGTGCCACAGAGCATGGGATGCGTGATTGTTGTATTCAAACATGTGGCCAGGGTCATGAGCTGTTATGCGATGGTGCTTTTGGGATGACCAAGTGGAAAAATCAGGAGGATCCATGAGGATCTGTGCTTATTATCCACATTTTTGTGCCATTGTGCCATGACGGAGCATGGGATGTGTGATTGTTGTGGGGAGTGGCAAGCAGGGCCACTGGGAGAGGAAGGTGGTGGTGCAAGCAGGGGCAGCGGGAGCAGGAGCGGAAGGTGTGGGGGTGCAAGCAGGGGAAAAGGCAGGGGAGAAGGGATAGAGAGAGAAGGGACAGAAATGCTGACTGGAGGAAGGGAGAGAAAGAGAGACCAATTATCATCTAACCCTTTATCTCCCTTCCTCTAGCCAGCATTTCTCTCCCTTTCTCTCCCTTCGCCATGGCATGGGGCATTAGTTCAGGCCAGTGATCTTTAAAGTTTAAAGATCACTAGCCTGAAGGAATGCCGATTTGGCAGTGCCGAATCTATAAAAGCCGATCCAAATAGCTTGAATTCAGATCAGCTTGCATTTGGGTGGCTTGCCTTCAACCCGAAAGCAAGCCAAATTAGCTCTTTTTGCGATTTGGCATACCCAAATCACCAAGCCTATTTATGTTCTTTATTCTGATAAAAAGCACTTATACTGCTTTTAAGTTTAGAAAATATCATCTAGAAAATATCACTATGAGGTACTGATGTTGAATTCTTTCCTAGCCTGCCAGTGTTCCTGCTACAAATGTGCATTTCTCCTCCTCTAACATTTCAGATTAATGGTAACACATATCACTACATATAAGGGCCAAGTTAAATTTCCACCATGGGGCCAGTTATGGCTACCAGCTGGGGTTCTGGAACCCTCAGGTATGCAGGAAAAATCTAAAATTATAAAAGAAAAATATGTTGTAACCATCTTATCCTTAACTATATTATGTATGCAGAAATTGTGGTATAATAACTCTAGCATGCATACCCAAGGCACTTGCCTGGAAAACCAAGATAGCTTGGTTGAGCCACAATAATGGAAGAAAGAAGAGGTAAATGGCAGTGCTTGGGAGGAGGGAGCTATTTGGTGAGGGTGAGACAACAGGGAGCAGGAAGTGAGAGTAACTACTGAATTTCCCCCCATTATGTTTGGAATTATTGGGGATGGGAAAAACCTGGAGTGGTAAAAAAATGGGAAAGAAGGCCTAAGAGGTCCCGTCTTCTCATTGCTTTTTTGTTCTCAGTTGCTTTCTCTTGAAGATATTTTTTTCTCAAAAAGTATGTCAGGAAGGAGAATCTAACCTAATGATTGTTTGTAATGTGTAGTTGGCCCATTTCACCTAAAATGCATACAAATACATACAGTTGCATTTGTAACTTGTGTCAATCACAAACCTACCTTTTAACGAAGACCTCAAATTTTAAAAATACATTCACTGGAATTAATGCTCTGATACTCATATAGGACTCACAACCCTTGCCTTCATCAGTGTAGGCAATGATGACAATATCCTCAGCTATCTCTAACAGCAAAAGGTTCTGACTAATAGGGTTCTGCCCTGCCAGAAATTGCTGCCAATTGGTGTAGAGCTATTGTTAGTCCTTGCTAAGGACAAAATTGGCACTGGGACTTGGCACAGCTAACTTATCCACCCTCACCCAGTAATGCTTGATACTGGTCTTTGCTGCTTATCCCAGCATATGTTGCTCTCTGTAATTAATAGGTACAGATAGTCATTCTGACTAAGATTACACTGTTAGAATGAAAATTTCGCCTGCACTTCACCACATGGAAAAATTTTAAAAATTGTATTTTTAGGGCCAACTATAAAGACATGAGAGCTACAAAATAACAGTTTCCTAATTTCATTTCTATACTGAAATGGGGAAGTGCGCAAATTTATCAGGGTAATTGTTAAGGAACCTACAATTTAATTTTTCCACATAAGCCATTTTTTTATTGTTCCCTTAAGCCTTCTTATGGGACAATATGGAGTCTGCATATATTTCCATTGTGAAAGAAGAGGCTGCTGGCGGAAATAATTATGATCAAACATGGCTGAAGGCACATAGCCTTTGCCCCTTGTAGCTGAATTTCAGTATTTTTTAAAAAGAAAAGCACTGTGCATTTCACACACCTACTTCTTGCTCTCAAGTATGTTTATAACCTTCCTCCCCACAAAAATGCCTGTAGCCTCCACCCCATTTGAAATCTTGCACAGGAGTCATCAACGCTTTATTTAATGAAAGCTACTTCTGAGTAATGAAAAATATGTATTTATTAAATTTAGTTCTGAAATATGTATATCCCACTTTTCTCTAATCTACATCCAAGGCAGCTTACAAAAATCACAATAAAATTACAGTAAATACATATATCAAAACAACAGTTTAGAACTGTCAGGCCTGGCTCCTGCCTGGGCCTGGCATTGGTGAGCTGGAGCCAAGGTCACACCTGCACTTGCTGTTATCTGAGTTTTGAGGCCCCAGTCTGTTTTCTATTGCTGTGCTTGTAACTAGAGAAGTATGCATACCTCACTCCTACCTCCGCTTCCTGGAGAAGGGAGTGAGCCCTATCACTGTCCTTGGGCTGAACACATAACAATACTGTCATCACACTATCCTTTTCTTATGCAAGGTATTGTGGGAATTGGTGGGAGGGAAGAACAGCCAAATGGGCAATGTTTGAAGAGATATACCTGCTGCAAAAGCTTGAGTGCCAGCTGTGGCTTTCTGCAGCAAAGGTCTTGACACAGTTCAGTAAAGCTTTTTCTAAGTCTCAATTATTTTCCTAAGTCTCAATTATTGACTGGAGTAACAGACCCTTACATTAAGCTTCTGGATTCCCAACCTTATGCCCAGACCTACTACCCGGCTGGGTCGAAGTGGACCCTAACCACTTCCAACAGTGGTTCAAACTCCAATGATGGAGCCCCTCCACCTGACTGACTGAAGCAGGAACCCCTAACTGCCCTCCCTTGGGAATGTGCCCAGCCCAGCTCCCAAACGTGGCCAAGGGACTCTGGCTGGGGCCTATGGCTGGGAGTGAGGCTGCCGTACCCTGGGGCTCTGGGATTTGTGGATGATGGAGGGGCCCCTGGCCTGTGACTGGCCTGTGACTGGTGGGAGCTCTGACAGTTCGAGCATGGCCCCAAGCCAAGGCAGTGTGCTGACGCCAAGAGACGGAAGAGCTCCATCAAGAGAGTCGACCTCCAGAGGGAGAAAGGTGAGATGTGCTTCGAACTGTGGGCTATGCCAAAATCCTAGGCTCCATCTTATGGAGAGGAGGGGCACTGCTCTGGCTCTCAGCTGTCTCAAAGGCTCCCAGCTGCTTTGCTCATGCTTGTC
Organism: Sphaerodactylus townsendi; assembly: GCF_021028975.2. Taxonomy (NCBI): domain Eukaryota; kingdom Metazoa; phylum Chordata; class Lepidosauria; order Squamata; family Sphaerodactylidae; genus Sphaerodactylus; species Sphaerodactylus townsendi. The sequence continues at coordinate 91,447,647 of NC_059426.1, read as the reverse complement.
CTACCCAAACACTGCAGGCTAATGGCCAAGAATATGAACAGGCATCCCCCAGCACTACTTGCAGGAAAAGGTCAGCCAGAAAAGGCTGGAACCACTGTAATAGTGTCCCCAAGGCCTAATTCATCCAGGGGAAGGATACCATGATCCATGGTACTGAAAGCTGCTGGAAGGTCCATCAGAACCAGCAGGAATGCATCCCCCCTGTCTAGTTCCTGGCATAGATAATCTAGTATGGCAAACAAGGCTATTTCCTTCCCATACCCAGGTTTGAAACTAGAGTGAAATCAATCCACAACATCTGCATCACCCAGTCACCTCTAAACTGGGGTATTCCAAGCTATACTTCCCACCAGAAAGTTTTGTTCTGACCTAGAAATGGAATATACGCTAGGCAGAAATGAATCTATTAGCTCATCAGTGCAGAGAAAATTGCAGTGAAATATATATATAAAATATAAAAAAGGAGGGAAGACAGAAAAAAAGTCTAAAGTAGATGTTTTTCATAATCCATCGCAAGAGTTGTCCAGGGGGTGCATGAGTTACTCTACAGCAGCCAGTGAGTTACTGGCAGTTTTCAAACTCACTGGTGCAGGTGTCTGCCCTATCAAATAAAATGGCTTGGCAACAGTTTGTAAAAACTTTCAGAAATAATTCTCCCCCACCTATTCAGGAAGTCCATGCATAGGAAGAGACAGTCATTTAGATTTATGAGTTCTAAGCCATGAAGGACTTTAAAAGTCATAAATAGCACCTTGAATTGAAAAGAGCCAATGTGGTATAGCAGTTAGGGTGTTAAGAACAGAATCTGGGAGACCTGGGTTCAAATCCTAACTCTGCCATGGAATCTTGCTGTGCCAGTCACATGACCACAGTACCTCACAGGGTTAGTGTAAGGATAAAATTGAGGAGAGGAGAATAATGTTAGCTGCTTTGGATCCTTTTTGGAGAGAATTTGGGAACAAACTGGCAGCTAGTGAAGCTGTTTTAGAATAGCCAAGATAGTTCCCATGGTCCATCAATGGTCCATCATGGTCTGTCAATAGTTGGACTAATGTATTCTGATGCAGTTGTAGTTTTCAGGCTGTCTGGAGGGACAGCCCATCATAAAGCAATTTAATCATCATGTTACAAAAGCATGGATTAGTACAGGCAGGTCGGTTGAGTCTAAAATAACAAGAGAGTTGGTGAAACGAGAGTTTGTGCTTTGATTGTGTGATCCTGCAGCAGGGGGTTGAACTGAATGGTCCTTGTGGTCTCTCCCAACTCTATGATTCTATGGTTCAAATGTAGCTGGTAGAAAGCACTCTTGGCTACTATACAACCTGCTACTCAAACATCAATGTTGGGTCCATGAGAACCCCCAAATACTTAACTTGCTCTGCAACTGCCAACTCTTCTCCATCCAAGAAAAGTGGATCTAATCCAAAGTATCAGTTGTCCCAACAAACATAATCTATGTCTTACCTGGTGGGATTCAGCTTCACCTTAGCCACTTTTCTGTAATTACAGATAGGAAAAAAAGGAAAACATTCACATGCTATATTATTAACTAATGGAAGTTGCTGCCACATATTTGATGATTGCCACTGCTTTAGATGGCTTTAGAAGAAAGTTATAGGAAGTCATTAAGAATGGGAGAAATTTTAATTTTGACTGTGAACATGAATATTAAGTGTTCAGCGTATTTAACAGTATTAAAGAAGAATAAATGATTTTGATGTTGAAAAAAAGAATGGGAGTAGAAAGCACTCTTGGCTATCAACCTCAAGGCTGTTAACCTTCAAAGAACCAGGACACGTACAAAAGCAGTTGAAAATGGACTCCACCTGGATACTTGCAAATGTGCTTCACCCACCTGGACACATACTAATACAATTGCAAATGAACTCCACCAGATACCAGCAAATGCATCTCATCTCCTCCCACCTGAGAGAAGGCCAAAACAGATACCCATCCACAGAAATCACTCTACACAGTGCCATGGAGAGAAACACATCTGACTATGGTGTACCTCTGAATATGCCAGTCATAGCTGCAGATGCAACATTAGGAGCTAAAACCACACAGCCTGGAAAATGGCCACACAGCCTGGAAAACCCACTATAGCCAGCTATTATCCAGCAAGCATTGCAAAACTGGCTCTTCAGAGTCAGAAGGCCATGCATATCTGCCCCAGGCACCCCCAATGAAGACACAAGACAAAGCATTGGTTTTCACTGGTTTATTTAAATAATTAATTGTGTTAATCTATCATTAACATATTTAAATAGTCAGGCTATGCTAGACAACCTGTCAATAAAACCACCCAGACACCAAACTCAAACTGCTTCTACTGCTGACATTGTTTATTATTGCTTTAATACAATATGCAGAGAAATGTTGTTCAGCACTGAGGACACTCCTTCCCAGCCACAGCTCACTGCACAGCCAGTGATGTGCTGTTCCAGACATGCCCTCCATCACTATTGAAGTTTCAGTGTGTTTGCTGATAATTTCAACCCATCATGATCAGCCTGCTCTATCCCTGCTGAACTAGTTATGGCCTAAAACTGTCTGAAAGACTAGGCCTATTTAACCATCTCTGCCCCAACATCGCAAAGCAAAAAAACAAAAAAAAGAGGCCTCCACAAGCAATCAGAGAAACTCCCAAAAATTTCTGCTTGGGTCCAAGGTGACACCCTGTGATGTTAAATGGAGGGTGAGAGCATCAGCAGTGAGGAGAAAAGTCTGCATAAAGAAGATGTGGCCACAATTTATGTGATAAAATCATGCTTTCTTATTGGCTGCTTCAAATGTGGCAACCTAATTAAGCTTCATGTCTTCCTTATCTCCAGGAAAGTGCAATGAGACAAACCAATCCCTGGCATGAAACTGAAATCATGGCCTTAGTTTCAACAAAGGACCGAGAACTCTCCCCCATGTTCTGCTTATGGGCTTCCCAGAAGCATTTGGCTGGATGATGTTGGAAACAAGATAGGGATGCCAGATCCAGGTTTGGAAATACCTGGAGATTTTTTGGGTGGAGCCTGAGGAAAGCAGGGTTTCGGAAGGAAAGGGATTTCAATGGGGTATAATGTCATACAGTCCACCTTCCAAAGTGACCAATTTCTCCAGGTGAATTTATCTCTGCCCCTGGAAATCAACTGTAACAGCGGGAGATCTCCAACTATCACCTGGAGGTTGGGTACCCTAAAACAAGAGGTTGGACTAGATGGACAACTTGTTATTACTTTACAGTTTTGCCACTTGTATTAAAACCTACATCTTCATGCTTTCCCTGAGCATACCACATAAGCCATTGCATTCATCAAGCACTGTGACAGAACCATATTTGCTCCAGCTGCTTGGGCAAAAACTCACACTGGAAAGATTTACAACAGGCATTCTTTGGCTTAAAATACTTACCCAATGAAGAAATCACAAGGCTAGACTGGTTTCTCAAAATAGCCTTGTACAAAACCAACCCCAAAGAGATACAGAACAGCAGTGGTTGTTACCTACAATTCCAAGCTCAAACATATTTATTTTATTTATTTATTTATTTATTTTTTCAATTTATATACCGCCCGATCCCCGGGGGGCTCCGGGCGGTGAACAACAGGAGCAATCATACAATTATAAATACATAGGCCCCATCATAAAATAACTTAAAACTCATAAAAACAGCGAATACTATAATACGTAATAAATAAATAAATAGAAGGCGTCTGGCCCAATTTAAAACCTACCTCCCTGAGGGGGGGGCCAGTGGGGCTCCTCATGTGAGGAGACCCTGATGCTGTAAATCAGCCCCAGGTGCATAGAGCGGTGAGGGGGGCACCATATTGGGGCAGCTGGACACTCCAAAGGCCCGGAGGAACAACACGGGCGTACAGGCCCTGCGGAAGTCACCCAGGTCCCGCAGGGCCCGGACAGCCGGGAGGGAAGGGGTGTTCCATCAGGCCGGGGCCAGTGCCGTAAAGAGGCCCTGGCCCGCGTGGAGGGCTACAGCTCGCGATCAATAGAGGGGCCGGGGACCACCAGCAGATTGGCCTCCTCTGCAGAACGCATGAGGCCGCATTTGGGACCATATGGGGTGATGCGGTCCCGCTAAGATACGATGGCCCCAGGCCGCCGCGAAAGCCTTAAAGGTCAAAACCCACACCTTTGAAGGTGATTCCTCCGAATTCAACCCGGAAGCCAAATGCAGCTGCCGCAACACAGGCTGGATGTGGTGTTCTCTGAAGGCTTCTCCTGTGAGCAGGCGTGCATGCCGCATGTTGGACCAGTTTTAACTTCCGAATCAGAACGCAAGGGGAAGGCCGGCGTGAAATGAGAGTTGCAATAGTCCAGCCTGGAGGTGACCGTTGCATGGATCACTGTGGCCAGATCCAGCCTGGGAGAGGAAGGGGGCCAACCGCGGGGCCTTGCCGGAAGATGGAAAAATGCAGTCCGGGTTGTGCCATGGGCCACCCGGGTCTCCATTGAGAGAGAGCGAATCCAGAGTGGGACCCTCCAGACTCACCGAACGGAGGAGGGTCCCTGGCGCCTAATAGAGACCCCCCTCCCACACCGGCGGCTGGAAATCCCCTTAACCTCACCCCTCATTGCCTAGCCAGAGCAGATCTCCGATCTTCGATGGATTCAGTTGCAGCCTGCTCTGCTGCAACTAACCAGCTACCCGCCTCCAAACAATGCTGGAGAGCAGCGGGCTGCAACCGCCCCTCCATCAACAGAATGAGCTGAGTGTCATCGGCATATTGATGACAAATCAGCCCAAAGCTCCGCACCAGCTGAGCAAGTGGTCGCATATAGATGTTAAATAGCCATAGCCCGGGGATAGCAGCGCTCCCTGAGGCACTCCGCGACTGAAGCGGGCACTTCCTGGAGGCTTCATCCCCGCGACCACACTTGCTGACTCCCGGTCCCGGAGGAAATCGAGGCAATCCACCTGAAGGACAGTGCCCTCAGAACCCCCCGGAAGCGGCCAGATGGGTGGGTCAAAAGGTCATGAGTCCGTAACCATATCAAAGCGCTGCTGTAAGATCTAAATGGCAAAACCTAAAGCAGCCGATCCGGGCCTTCGGGTCAAGCTGGATACGGAGCTGTCTGGCCCTGTGACGGCGACAAGGAAGCGGTCTTCCGTCCCATGCCCAGCACGGAAGCCGGATCTGGAGAGCGATCCGAAGGCGTCGATGCGTCATCCAGGAAAACCCCTGAAGCTGCGCCAACACCACTCTCTCAATTACCTTCCCAGAAACGGTAGCGACATTCGAGACGGGGCGGTAATGGTGGCCAGATCCCCTGGATCTAATGATGGTCTTTTAAGAGTGGAAGCGGACCACTGCCTCCTTCAACCCATCCCGAAAGACCCCTTGCTCAAGGGAGCCATTGATGATATTCAACAGATGGGGTTACGTAGCTCCCACCCGGCAAGTTTTTATGCCGCCAAGCCAGGAGGGCACGGATCCAGAGGAAGGGACAGGTAGTAGGTCTAACAGCAGCCAAGGCCCTGTCAACAGCGGGCTTCGGAGCAGCAGGTAGAACTGGGCCAAACTTGGGCCCGAAGACGCGCAAGGGAGCCTCCAGTTTCCCCTAATTGTAGATAACGTGGCGGGAAGCGTCCTGGCCGAGGGCTTAACAGCGACTTTATCTGCAAAAAAAAGCTCATAAATGCCTCACAGCCAACAGCCAATGCGATGGTTTGTGGACCTCTTCCGATAAGGAGGTCAAGGACCCGGATTATGCGAAATAATTGTGCCGGGCGAGAGCTAGCAGACGCAAGAGAGGAGGAGAAGAAAGCCCTCTTCGGGCCTCCCTTCATTGCCATCTCATAGAGCCTTCATAAACGTCCTATAGGATGTTCGCGCCCGCTCCGTCATGAGATTTCCGCCACACCGGGCTTCTAGTCGTCTAAGCACCCACGTTTCATCTGGCGCAGCTCCTCGGTATACCAGGGCCTGCCTACCACGCCAGCTTAAGAGGACGCCGAGGGAGCAAACAGTCTCGGATGGCATCGGAGAGCGGGAATTCCAGGTCCTCCACCTGCCTTCATCGAGTGTGCCGGCGGGTTCAGGGTCCCGGCAGAGCATCTCAGGAACCCCATTGGATCCATAGAGTCTCCGAGGCGAGGGCATAAATCAGCCCTCGCCTAGAGCGAAGGGTTTTGGCGCTGCAGGTCCATCCGAAATCTCTTCAGGGCGTAATGGTCCAGACCATGGCACTTCTATCCATAGAGGATATGACCATATTAACCCCCAAACCGAAGACCAAGTCCAGCGTGTGACCCGCCCTCGCCCAAGAGTGGGGCCCAGAGACTTACTCAAGGAGGTGCGCTCCAGTGTCGCCATGGATGGACACTAGGTCCGCTGACCATCGCGTGCATGAGGCGGCGTCTACATGGACATTGAAGTCCCCCAGAACAATAAGTCTGGGGAACCGCAATGCCCAGTCCGCCACCACCTCCAGCAGCCGCAGCAGGCTATCCCCTGGTGCGCTAGGCGACCGGTACACCAGGAGGACCGCCATCCTCTCCGCAGCCAACCACTCTAGGCCGACACATTCCATGCCGGTGATCTCCGGGATGGGGGCCGCCCTGAAGGGAATAGAGTCACGGATGAACATCGCCACACCTCCCCCCCGGCCCTGTGTTCGTGGCTGATGGAAACACTCAGGTAATACCCTACAGGATTACCATAAGTCAGCTGTGACTTGACAGTCCCCACCCCACCCCCAGATACAGCTATGCCATGCTGGGGTAATCCTCCAATATGATATATGCCACCATAAGTCACCATTGCTCTTCTACTCTTATGCAGGGGAAAATACCTTACAATAAAACAAAATAATTGGTCAAAAGAATAACAATCTGACATGGCACAATACATAAAACCGGTACACACCGGTTTTATATAGTACTGTTTTAATTGTTTTTTAACTGATGTTCACTGCCCTGAACCCTGTTGGGAAGGTACAGGATACAAATTTAAGAAATAAACTAGTGGGAGAACATTCAGTCTCCCAGCACTTTTGTTTATCAGTGTCCAGCAGATCCACACTGGGTCAGGTTTCAGGGATCAGACTGCTGATAAACACATTACAGTAAACAAAGGTAAAGTACCAGACAGCCATTAGATCATATCTTGACTTAGCCTTCTTTGTGATGTGTAAAGGTTATACCAGCACAGTACTCTAGGAAAGAGGAAGAGGGTGTCAGGGGAAAACCAAACAGCTTCCATAGATTCAGTGTGATCTTAGAAGAGTTCAGTCAGAGTTTGGTGGTTTTTCGCAGCAAAATTGTACCAATGTTAGCATGGGGAATATCCCAGTACAGCCTGGAATTCTTCATGGTCCTCGAAGCTGCTCTGGGCCTGCCCATACATTGCACTGCCATTTTCCCTTTTCCCCACGGCTTAAAAAAACCGCCAAATTGGAGGTTCTTTTGAAATGCTCCTGTGTGACTCTGCTTGCTCTGTGTGCTTCCACTGCCATGAAAGCACCACGGCAGCAGAACCAGGATGATTTTTCCTGCCTTGCCACTCTGGCCCACCCCACCAATCAACAGGTGCTGGGATTTTGACAGAATCAGCGCCCTGCACCCCACCCCCAATCTAAAATCCTAGTGCATTTGAGAGGACCAGCACCCTGCACATCCCCCCTTGTCTAAAATCTGCATCCATTTGAGAGGATTGGCACCCTCCACCCCCTGTCTAAAATCCACGGTTTCTCCCTCTGTGTTTTTTTCCACTGCAATGAAAGCCATGTCTCTTCTCAACTTGGAAGGAGTTTTGGGTTCAGACTAGAGTCATTTAAAACTAAACCAGTGAAAGTGAGTGGAGGGAGAATCAGCCAATCAGAACGCAGAAAATGGTTGTCCACGCATGCATGGAAGAGATTGTGGAAATGCTCACAGTGCATATGGAAAATCCCTGGGCTCGAGCAGAAACAGCTGGGGCATATCACACTGGCCCTGTCTTGACTCCTGAGAAGAACCGGGTAGCAGTGGAGAATCAGAAACAGGGAAAAAAGCACCGGGGCATGTAAGTTCCCTGGGGCAATATGTTTGTGCCCTGCGCCCCTGCCCTGCCCTCATCCTGCCCCCACATCAGAATGCCCCCACCCTGGAATGCCCCCCCACCCCTGCACTGGCGCATGCCCGGTGCAAGACGCCCCACCCCACTCCAGGGCGCTACGCCACTGAATGTACTATTAATCAAATTCCAATTACATAGTCCAGTGGTACTAGAGAAGATTTTATGGACTCAGATACTCAGTTACATATTAAGAATTCCTCTTTTAAGCAATAACCTCTGTTCCTTGCACTGCATGCAAAGATCTCCCCTCCAGCCCTGCCAAACAAATGATCACAGCTCTCAGTGTAATAGTGTGGGTGGAACTCAGTAAGAATTAAGGAATTAAGAAAGCAGACAGAATATCTCAGTGATGCAAGGGAAGACAAAGAATGGGAAGACAACATCTGGAAAACAACAACAAAGTCAAAACTAAGAGGGATCCAGAGCAGGAAATGATAAGCAGACATGCCCCCCCCCCCCACCTCTGCAGCCATAGGGCCTTGCTGCCAGCAAAAACATAAGGGAGTCAAAGTGAACAAGAGCACCCAAAAAGGCACAGAACACCTTCTCCCCAAATAAAACCCTCACCCATTCTGTTGCAAGAAATCACGCCCCCTGAGAGGATGCCAAGGAGAAATCACCAATGATCATCTGCAGTGGCCTCAGCACCAGGCAGCAATTATATTTTCAATGTTAATGTTTATGGAATGTTTTAAACTTTGTTGTAACCCATACAGAGTCCTTCAGGGATAGGGTGGGATATAAATCCAACAAAATAAAAATAAATAAAATTGGAGAGGCCATCCCCTCAGTGGGGGCTGTGCCCATGGGACCAATGCAACAAACAAACCCAGTTCAACCCCCCCCCCCCATACAACTGGACTGATTGGACAACCCAGAGGACCTGGCATGCACACATGAGGGAGTTTCTGGTCTTCATCTGCACCCATGTACATGACCGCAACAGAGATTAGCCGTTCCCCATTTGCTTGACCCCACTTTAGGAATGACAGGGGTAATCATGGATAATGGTAAAAATGTTCACACTCAGTTCCAATGTGCCTTACATTAGGAAAGCATAAGGTTGGTCAGAACATAAGAAAAGTCTTGCTGAATCAGACCAAGACCCATCAAGTCCAGCAGTCTGTTCACATAATGGCCTGCTTGGTGCCTCTGGAAAGCCCACAAACAAGATAATTAGCAAGGTAGTTAAAATTTGTTGCTGATGAAAGAAGAGAAAACAGTTGAAATGTAAATCCTTTTTGCAGGAAAGAGATTATGAATTGAAAATATGATACATTAATAAAATTAATTCTTAAGGGAGGCAGGAAAAATGAATGAATTTTTAATGTTATCAGACACAGAATGACAATTGGAAATAATAACAGTGCTTGGAACAACTGGAACAAAAATTGCTGTCCGCCTTTTCAGGAAAATACAGAAGCAGAACTGAACACAATATAAGGCAATAGTAAAGATGATTTTCATAAAATCAGATTAAATTAATATAGACGTTAACCTAAAAGTACAGCATAGCAGTATAAAGTTACTCAGGGAAACAGTGGAATTCCTTTCCATTATGGTTTACAAGCACCAAAACATGAAAGAAATTCCTCAGACTGTTCTAGTATCATGTGGAGATATTTTTGTACGTTGCTTGCCATGATTGAATAAGGTGGAAAGACTGCTGTGCACACTTTCTATATGATCTAGCCAGCATATTGTAAAAATACAACCTTCTCTCATTAAGTTACTACCGTGTTGAAGCATTTTTGGCTGTTTCAGTACAAAACAGATCTTGAGAAAACACTGCATGAGCAACTGCCAGGAATACAAGCCCAACACATCCTACTGTTGAATGATTTTAAATGTAAATCCTTGGTTAAAACTCTTGATTTAGTGCTTAGGGAGTAGCCTGAAGTGAGCCCTAATATTGTGGGTGTAATTTTTGTGCTCCTAAATTATTGCATCCTCAGTAAACCACAGGTACTGCCAGTGGCTTCTGATGTCTAACAGCTTGTTAATTCACTCGGCAAATTACTATTTAATTCATTGTGGTTACAGAATTACAGGCTCAATTTATTAGAGGTCATTGCTGAAAATCAGGTGCTAAATGAGCTTTGTATGGGAGCCTTCTAATTTAATTAAATGTCCAGGAACAGAGCAATTTCAGAGGCCTTGTTGCTGATTTTAGCCTTGCTCAGGTTATCAGGAATGCCTAGAGATTGCTACAGTACAATTCTGAGTATTGTTCTCAAAGTGTTCAACTGGAAACTTTTAGTTTATTAACAGCATGAGTAGTTTTATTAATGGCTATACAGATACCATATGTTCACGCACAAGTAGCTATGATTATTTATTTGTATTGTTATTTTTAAGAACCCCAAATAGTATAACTGGGACCACACCATGTTTTCCTCACACCAACAATGTGAGGGAGTTTTCACTGAATTGGGATCTAATGAAGTTAATGCTAAATTGAAATTTGAATCCAGATCTCACTGTCCTAGTCCCACACTCCATCCTTAACACCATGATAGATCTAGCATTGAATCACTTTTAAATCATCTGTTAAGTACTAAAGAATAATATTTGCTACTCAGAATATTTAATCTGATTAGTTCAAGCAAAGTAGGAGTAATTTAACTGTGCAAGATTATGCTTCATGGCACTATTCCCTCACTAACATCAAACCAACTGTACCTCAAACTGTGCTTATTTATTACAATCTTACATTCACTATTCATAAATAAAGACCTCTTCTAGATAAGTAGCTTGCCACCTAAGCAACTTCATGAAACAAGACATATGTAGTTGTGTGGGTTCTTTTTGAAGATATAAACATCTACATAAACCTCTCTGTTTATAACCAAATAGTAGCAGTGTAACCACGAAGAGATGGGTTAAAACTAAATAAGCTTAAGAAAGCTCAAGCCGATACAGAATAAAATCAGAGAGAATTTTATTCGGCCAACAACAGGCTAGATAGTATCAAGGGAGCCACACAAAATGGCAGTGTGTTCTCACTTTTATAGTATAAAGACAGGTTACATCAAAATGGCAGAAAAGAACACACCCCCAAATGCCCACATCATCAATCAATCATACAAAAAGGTGGAGATCTTTCTTTTCCCCAAAACAATTGGGGTTGTCCAGAATCCTTATTGGAAGATGTCAGCATTTCGTCCTTTGACGTTGTGTGAACTAAAGCCCTGTTACTTTCTTATCGGTATTGTTCTTGTTGCCCCCTTTCCCTAGACAAAGCGTCTAAACAATTTCATGTTTCTTTCTCTTGTCTCAGGAAAAGGGCAGCTTCAAGGTATCTTTCTGGGGACAGTAGGACCTCGAAAACAGTTTGTTTGCACATTTTGTATAATTGTGAACAAGGGGCATTCTTCAGGGTTATCAAGCTTGCCTAGTAACAGTAAAAAAAATAGATCTTAAGGCCTGCATGATTTCTTTTGTCAGCAGCTTTCTGGTTGCCATCTCTCCACCACAGGAAAAGTAATGGAGGGAAAGAAGAAAGCTTTTATAGTAAGCAAAACTAAACCCCTCTTTCTATCTTCTGCGCCTACAGCAGTATAGTCACATAGTGTGTAACAAGAACTGAGTTTCAGGTTTTCAGTTTGAGGATGTAACAATGTCATATGAAGACTATTGTTAGGTCTAAAAATAGTCTTCCTTTCCTTTCCTTTTCTTCTCCTTTTTTGCTGTCAAGTCACCATTGACTTATGGTGGTCTGATAGGATTTGCAAGGCAAGAGACCTGCAGATGTGGTTTGCCATTGCCTGCCTCAGTGTCACACCTCTGATATTTTTTGGAGGTCTCCCATCCAAATACTGGCCCAAGGTTACACAGCAAGTTTCCATGGCATGAGTGGGGATTCTGACACCTTAATCACTATGCCATGCTGACTTACGCAAGGACAAGTCTTGGCAGTGAATAATCCAAAATGAAGGCACCCTTAATTTCTATCTCATCTGGCAACCCAAAGTCTTCATAATCTATCTGCAAAAACAGAGGTTTCATAACTTGTTTCCTCACTGTATTGGAAGAAGGATTTGCAACAGAGCCCTATACAAAAGCTGCCAAGACAGTCAGTAGACCAGGTCCTATACTCTTGTTGCAAGGTCCAGAATTCCAGATTAAAGGTCATTAGGTTCCAAAGGAGCAATGATTTTGTAAGTGGAAAGTAGTCACCACTTTTCTTAATAGGAAAATACTACTCAACTGCTTACTTTACAAGGATTATCTTGTTAACTGTGACTGCAGAAATCATTGTAGTGTCATAGAAAAATGGATCAACAGGCTGCCCATCTCAGGAAGAGAAAACAAATAACAAATAAACATATCCTTTTCTACCAGAAAAAAAAAACTAGTAGAAAGCTATAGACACCACATCTAATTCAGCAAGGGCTACCAGGTTCTTTTTGGCCATTGTGAAAGATTTGAGGGGGAGGGGGAGGGTGCCAGATGCAGGCTGGGAAACTCCTGGAGATTTGGGGATGGAGCCTGAGGAGAAAAAGGACCTCAATGGGATACAATGCCATGGAGTCCCACCTACCTCACAAGGTGTCTGTTATGGGAAGAAGAAGGGAAAGGAGCTTGTAAACCACTTTGAGTTTCGTTTCAGGAGAGAAAGTTGGGGTATAAATCCAAACTCCTCTTCAAAACATTCATTTTTCCAGGGAAATGGATCTCTGTCATCTGATAATGAACTATGATTCTGGAGAATCCCCAGGTCCTACCTGGAGGCTGTCATCCCTACAGCAGATCATGTAATGTGCCCCCAAAATTACATTCATAAGCATCTCCACTTTCATTTCCCAATTCCTCTTCAAGCAGATTGACATGATGATTGCTTTGAACTGTACTGCAAGGCCTGACCCTTGGCAAATTCACAGAGCATCACTCAAGGGGTAAAAGACTGCTCTACAAGGAATTGTCCAAACTTTTTCATTTTCCTGCACTGTTCCGTGAGAGCAATCTCTGTTCCTGCTGTTACTGAGCAGTTGCAGCAATAGAACAAGGTCTATGCTCTAGATTTTCACATGCCAAATCTGAAAATGTCACTCTCTAACAGATGGTGATGGTGGTGCAATAGGTCACCAAACACCAGCTTGAAAAGGCATTTGGAGAAAAAAATAAACATGTGAGGGTGGAACATTCTACCCTGAGATTATTCTGGCAATTTTAGGAGGAAACTATGCTAGGAAAAATATATAAACAATGCACACTATGGGCAGAGGAACATTTTGCATGTGTTGCTTTATTTTGTTTTAGCTGTTCTGAGTTTGCTTTAGATTAGAACACAAAGCCATCTCAGTTCTTTATGGTGATCCAAACGTAAAAATATCTATGAAGTTATATAACCTTATTATTTTCCTCTGAGGTGCTTCAGAACAAAAGTCATAACATTTTGCGGGAATTTTGACTTGTTCTGAACACTACAGATTTTAGGGCCCCCACCAGTTACACTCCCTTTAGTCCATTGAGGTCAATGGGGTAAGAAGGATGATACTTTTGTTAAGATTCCCTTGCAAGCTGCTTCATAATCCTAGAGTGATTTTGACCCATCACACTGAAAGCTCAGCATATTCCTCTCAGCCTTGCCCTATTCCAGATTCATTGTCTACTTTTGTTCCCCTTCCCCAAGGCTACGTCTACCACTGTCATTAGTACAATCACTAAGGAAGAGCAGATAAGTGCCAGTGAATAATCCATTTTGTCAGATTCCTGTTTCTTCCTTCTCCAAAACTGAATCTACTGTTTTTAGAATTCCATTGACCCCCAGGGGTACAATACAGTAAGACAAAGAAGACTATGATAGGAGGAACAGACAAGAAAATTGCCCTAGACCAGTGACGGCGAACTTTTTCAAGACCGAGTGCCCAAATTGCAACCCAAAACCTACTTATTTATCGCAAAGTGCCAACATGGCAATTCAACTTGAACACTGAGGGTTTAGTTTAGAAAAAATGGTTGGCTCCGAGGTACGTGTTACTTGGAAGTAAGCTTGTTGGTAGTCAGTGGGTTTGCTTTGAAGCAACCGTGCAACTCTTCAAACGGGTGAATCATGACCCTAGGAGGGTTTACTCAGAAGCAAGCCCCATTGCCAGCAACTGAGCTTACTCTCAGGTAAAGAATCACGGTTTAGTTCTTCCCATGAAAATCAGTGGGGTTTAACAGTGCTTCCCCCCCTCCCCCCACATGACGCACTCTGTGTGTGTAATCCCCATGCCCAGAATGGGTTGAACCAGTAAGGGGGTGGAGACTCAGAGCAGCAGAAAGGCTGCAGAGCTCTTTGGAGAAGACAAGGCTACCAGACTCGGACCTTGATTTCTATAAGCCCTTAACACCTTGTTAAGGTAAACTGCAATATTATTGGGAACTACTGGGAAGGTAGTTGTTTGTTTTTGCTATGTTGTAAATGTTGGAGTTTATTGTTTCAGGGTTTCCTTTTGTGGTTGTAATGGGTGAGAGTTCTCCTGGAAACCTTCATCATGTTGCATCCTGTTCATCAAGCCCTTGGAGTCTTCAGGAGCCAACCCACTTGCAAAGAGGAATTGGACTTGGCAGTATCAGTAGACTGTAACTAGAAGGACTTGAAATGCAACCTGAACAGGACCTTGAATTGTAATATTAAATGTTGATGTTTAAATGTTATTTGTAAAGAGAAGTAAACTGTTTTGTTTAAATTTGGTTCTTTGCAACTCCTTCCAAGTACTGCCCCACAGAACCCACAAGCTGAGGTTACATGTGCACATGCCCACAGAGAAGGCTCTGAGTACTACCTCTGGCATCTGTGCAATAGGTTCGCCACCACTACCCTAGACAACACCACATGCACATTTTTGGATCCAGGCTAGTAGTTTTTGTTACCTGAATTTTCCATAAAACCACATCTTATTTTACCTATCAGCAGCCCCGTCTAGTCAGGATTCTGATTATTAGAAAGATGTGCAAGTTATTTCCTGTTACAAAGAACCTCTTCAACTTAATTTTACATTCAGCATATGGTTGACAAAAAAGATACGATCATATCCATACAATCTCTTTTGAAGAGTTGGAATTGATTCTGGGGCTGCTTAACACAAACTGGAAACAGAGCCCGATCTCTCAGACTATGTGTGTGCAAGGTGCCATCAAGTTGCAGCTGACCTATGGAAACCCCAGCAAGTGGCTTTTAAGCAGAGAAGAAGAGGTGATTTGCCACTGCCTTTCTCTGCAGAGTTTTCCTTGGTGGTTTCCATTCCAAGTACCGACCCTGCTTGGCTTTCAGAATCTGATGAGACTGGGCTATACCATGCTACCTTCCCTCCCACTGAGACCATAAACATTGCTTAAAGCCATTTTTTCTACACAAGTCATGTTGGCAAATGTTTCAGAGGTCAAGTGCTTGTAATGGATTTAAAACTTACTTTTTCTTGTACAGTTGCACTTGCACCAGAGATATACAAAAACTGATCGGTCTTGATTACAGAACAGTGCTTCAGGTATCATTTTTTAAAAGGCATTGTGAAAACATGGAAACAATATACTGGAGAACTATACAGAAGAAAAGAAATAAAAGGATGACAGATTCCTTCTGAGAAGAATCTTTTGAAGAAAAACCTACAGTTTTAGAAAGTGAAGTAAAAGCTGCACTGAAAGCAATTGACAGAAACAAATAACCAAGAGTAGATGGAACATCAACAGAGCTTTTCCAAGCCACAGAAATTAAGTCCATCAAAATCTTGACAAGAATATGCCAACAAATACGGAAAACAAAACAATGGCTCACAGACTGAAAATGGTCAAAACAATTACAATAAATTGTCGAAGGCTTTCACGGCTGGAATCACTGGGGTGCTGTGTGGTTTCTGGGCTGTATGGCCGTGTTCTAGCAGCATTCTCTCCTGATGTTTTGCCTGCATCTGTGGCTGGCATCTTCAGAAGATCTTCAGAAGATGCCATCTTCAGATCCTCTGAAGATGCCAGCCACAGATGCAGGCGAGACATCAGGAGAGAATGCTGCTAGAACATGGCCATACAGCCGGGAAACCACACAGCACCCCAATTACAATAAAATTACTATAAGTATGTATAACAAAGCAAGAATTTAAAACTATTTTATTTATTAAAATATTTAGATCCCCAGATTACAAAGATTTGTTCCCCCTGAAGAAATTGCACCTTTGGAGGCTAAACTCTATGGCATAATATTGCTGGTGAGTTTTGTTACTTCCCAAAACTCTGTCTTCCCAGGCAACCCCCCCCATCTCCAGGAATTTTCCAGGCCAGTGTTAGTAATCCTATTGTACCTTGGCCTGGCTCAGTAGTTGGCACCATGATACTGGGCTACAGTTTTCGCAGACAGAGGCTTCCAAGAGGGATGGAAGGATGGAAAGCTGAAAAGAGAGACAGATAATGGTAAGTTGGCTAAGTGATGGGAGACACAGAAAGAAACAGATAAGGCTGAGGATATGGAGGCTAGCAGGAGAGAAAGAGGAAATAGTATAGGGATAGGGTACATGAGAACTTGAGAAAGGGATGCCAGTCACCAGGGGCTTTCAGGGGAGTTAAAGAGGAAATAGTGAGGAGGAAGAAAGGTTAAGAATTTATGGCACAGAATTTGTAATCATTTTGCTTTAGGAGAGGAAGAGAATAGTTATAAGCTTTACCTACCTGTGGAATATCCATATGTTTATAGTGTATGGGTTATTTATTCTCTGAATAAAGCTTATCATTTGAAATGAACATTCTACCCATCACCCTGCTGAATCAGATTAGTAGACAATGTAGTCTGGCATCCCGTCTCACACTGTGGACAACCAGATGCTCTGTAGGGCATATAACCGGGCATAGAAGTTTACTGTTGCCCCCTAGCACTAGTGCCCATTGGATAAAGTGGCCCCAAATGCTATACAACAAAATATCAGTAGCCTAGCTGCCTTAGCAATACAAGTCTATTCTTCATCTTCATACCCTTATTCTCACTGAGGGGAATACTTCATTTATTTGTAGTGACATTGTCACATAGCTAAATCTAATTTGATGCATGGTTATATTGTCACATTCACATTGTGATTCCTGATCAGCTGGGATCCTGTTTGAAAAAGGAACTCAAAAATGGTGCTGCGGGAACAGCTAAAAGGGGAGATGTGGAAGCTATCAACCAGGAGAAAACTGAAAGAAAAGAACGCTTGTGAGGATTGAGGGGTGATTTTATCTCTACCTAGTCTTCATGTTAAAAATGTTCGATTGTGAATCTTTCATGCAACTCCACTCCACAGGATAAAGTTCTTTAATGAGATGCTTTCTGCTTCAGGAGCTGTCTTTCTACTACTTTCACTCTGAGCTGAAATGTCTCTAAAAACAATAGTTAGACTGGATTGCACCTTCTTCTGAATCACAAGAGAGAATAACTGAATGCCATCACTAGCCCATGTATTATTCCAGGGAGCCATGCATTTGAAGACTATGTAGGCAAGCCAGAAGGGAGCCAGAAATGTAGGCTGGCCACCTGGTCTTTCTACAAAATAGCAGCTGGGGAGTCACAATGAGGGGAAAAAGCACTTTCCACCCCTGACTAAAAATGTTTCTACCCCCTCTTTTTTTTGGCACACGTGGAGAAATAAAGTTCTGGAAAAGGCCATCTAGACATCATTATTTATTTTATTTTTAATTAGATTTAATATTCCATCCTTTCCCAGCACATGGTCAGGCTCAAGGTGGCAAACAAGTAAGAATATTCTGAAGAGTAATATTTAAAATTATTCAAAACACATACAACAATATCAATAAATATCAATAAATAATTTTATAAACTTGTTAAAACTTCTCCACTAAATGATTGCTCTCTTTAAGTATTTGAAGGGCTGTCATAAAAAGGAAAAAAGGGAGCTGTTCCTGTTGGCAGTGGAGAACAGAACTTGCAATAATGGGTTTATATTATGGGCAGAAAGGTACTTTAGGATTTGTTTTTACAATAAGGATTGTTCAGCAGTGGAATCAGCTGCCTAGGGAGGTGGTAAGCTCCCCTTCATAGACAGACTTTAAGCAGTGGCTGGACAAACATTTGTCTGAGATGCTCTAGGATAATTTTGCATTGAGCAGGGGGTTGGACTAGGTGGCCTGTATGGCCTCTTCCAACTCTATGATTCTATCATTTTACTGAAACTCTTATGGCCTTACCACATTTTAATCATTCATTGTTTAAAGGTGTATTTCCTTTTGTTCAATTCTGAATCCACTTCCCATCAACTTCAACCTCTAATATTTTGGAGAAGGTGAAAAAATTCTCTTTGTCAACTCTCTCTGCCCCCTGCATAATTTTATAAACCTCTATCACAGTGATAGCGAACCTTTTCGAGACCGAGTGCCCAACTGCAACCCAAAACCCACTTATTTATCGCAAAGTGCCAACACGGCAATTTAACCTGAATACTGAGGTTTTAGTTTAGAAAACACGGTTGGCTCCGAGGCGTGCGTTACTCAGGAGTAAGCTTGGTGGTAGTCAGTGGCTTTGCTTTGAAGCAACCGTGCAACTCTTCCAACGGGTGAATCACGACCTTAGGAGGGTTTACTCAGAAGCAAGCCCCATTGTCAGCAACCAAGCTTACTCCCAGGAAAAGGATTGTGCTTTAGTTCTTCGCATGAAAATCAGTGGGGTTTAACAGTGCTTAACAGGGCTACCTACACTGCTTCCCCAAAAGTAGATCTTAGGTTTAATGCTAATAATCGAGCCCAGCGGCCCAGGCCAGCCTAGATGAGGGGGGGCGACTCTGTTTGCGTGTGCCCACAGAGAGGTGCCACCTCTGTAACCGTGCCACAGGTTTGCCACCACTGCTCTATCATGCCCCCCCCCCTTAGTCATCACTTTTCTAAACTGAAAAGTCCCAGAAAGTCTTTCCTCAGGGAAGGTGCTACAACCCACTAATCATCTTGATGGCACTCTTCTCTGCTTTCTTCAGCTCTGCAATGTCTTTTTTGAGATATAGTGACCAGAACTGCACAAAGTATTCCAAATGAGACTGCACTATAGATCTATGCAGGGGCATTATAGTATCAGCATTTTATTTTCAATCCCTTTTCTAATTAACATACAATTTTCCCTTTTGGCTACAGGTTCTAGCTGTACACAGCACACAGTGTTGACACTTTCATTTAATTTTTTAATTTTTCCATATTAGCTCCCATTGGAAACAATGGGGGATGGGGGCACCTGGGTGGTACTGGTATCAGGAGAGTCTCCCAAAAAATTCCTGAAATTTTGGTACTGCTCACCTAAAAGCTGCACCCCCTACAGGCCAAAAATTGAAAAAAAACCACTAAAATATTTTAAAAACCACGAACAGGAGGCAGAGTTTTGGACATGTAATGGGGGGGGGGGGTTGAACGCAGGAATCCCCCCCTTACCTACATCCTTGGTTATGATTGTATCCAGCTGGAAATCAGAGTTCAACTTCAAGTATTATATAACATAAAGACTTATTTAGGCATATACATAGTTATTTATGATGTTACTAAGAATAATGCCTACCTTTTATACACACACACACACACTCACTCACTAGATAAGTTCAAGTTAATTATAAATACCATTCACATGCTAAAGGGGTGGATCCCACCCAACACATGCAAATCAGGCTTGCTAATCGCACCCTTTACACTTGTTAACAGACAAATGGTTATTTCTCCCACCTTGGACATTCCACAGGTATATATACTCCACTTGCTTTACTACCATCAGATCCTCTGAAGATGCCAGCCACAGATGCAGGTGAAACGTCAGGAGAAAATGCAACTAGAACATGACCTTACAGCCCAGAAACCACACAGCACCCCAATGATTACTGCCATGAAAGCCTTCAACGATACCATTTTAATAACCTGATTAGAGGAAGACTTTCATGAACTATCATAAGATTGTTTTCTTTTTGTGTACAAAAAAGTATATGTATTTGTCTAATGATTTTTGAAAATATAATCAATAAGAATGAAACAAGAAATAACTAGATTGCTTAATGACTAATGATTAAGGTTGTTCCTATCCAGTGTAATATCTAATGTTAAACTATTTTTATTAATATCACTATGAAGTAAACAAGATTATAAATGCAGATCCATCTAATATAATCACTCTAAAATGTAACATTACTATTATCATTATCATTATTATTATTACTAGCATTGTTATATTTGCTCATTTTTATTTATTTTGTATTAAATTTCTTTTCCTTTCTTGTAACTTTTTGTTGATAAAATAAAAACTATTCTAGCATGTATTCTAGTAGTCAGTTTATCAGTTTATGTGCCCCCAAAGAGTTTGATGCGGTCACATTATATGCATGCATACATACATACATACATACGTACATACATACATACATACATACATACATACATACATACATACATACATACAGTGGTGGGATTCAGCAGGTTCGCAATACTTCGGCAGAACCGGTTGTTAAAATTGTGCTTGTAAACAACTTCGGCAGAACTGGTTGTTAAAATTGTGCTTGTATTTGAATCCCACCACTATGCATGCACATGCGCACGCATGCATGCACGCATGCACGCACGCACGCGCGCACACACACACACACACACACACACACACTAGATTCTGACTATTTTAAGACCAGCTGATGTAAATAGAAGTCCAGCTGATTTAAATAGAAGTCCAGCTTAACAGTCCTGTGAAGATTTATGAGACTTCAAAGTGCTTAATTGTGGCTGCATCTTGACCATTGTCTATCACAGTACAAAAGTGGTTGCACCAAACCTAGATTTTTCTTTAGGCAAATTCCAGTGCACTGTTATGGAAAGGAAGCAGAATAATCTACTGAGGATTCCAGCAGTTATGGTAGGGTCTACATTTAGGGTTTTTGTTTTTTTGGGATCACACAGTCCTCATTTCAGATTGTAATACCAAAGCCCTTCTGAGTGCATGCAGCAATATGTACTATTGCCATCTAGTGGAAAGGTAAGTTAAGACTGCAAGTGTTTAATTTTGATAAACCAAGCTTTTTAAATATACATTTTAGCACAGTCTGAATGTTAGATTTCGTTTAGAGTCATGGATATGCCCAGTAGTGTGTGTGACTGCAGTTTATAGAAAGTTCTCCAGAGACATAAATGTAAAAGGTAAAACTTACATTTATTCAATCATCTTCAGTTCACAACTTTGTTCCAAGAAAAGTAAATAGAAAGAACCCTAGTCTAAAGAGATTACTTTCCCTACAACAAGTGGGCACAACTAACGCGCCATCACGTGTGTGGAAGTGAGTGGATGCTGCAGTGGGAAAGGCCCCACTGAGCAGGCTGCCATTGACCATGCTACTACTGTTCAAAGGCTAGAGCAGGAAGTGAAGCTAGCATGGGGAAGAAAGGAAGTTAGTGGGATGGGTCTCCCTGGCCCAGACAAGCGAGTGGCAAACAAGAGAGGCAACATCACAGAGTGAGATACACAAAGGCACCCCCCTGTGTCCAGGTATAATGCAGAAGTCGCTTATTCCAACAACACTCCCTCTCGACACTGTACATGCAAGTTTCCAGGTATACAATGTTCAGTTTGTCACGCAGGCTTTGGAACTTGTCTCTCTTGGCAGTGGTTTGGTCAAGATGTCTGCCAGTCAGCTAAGTATCTGTCATCATATCAGTAGGACTAGTAGCTTTGGTTTCACAGTTCCTTTCCTTGGCCTGTAAGAGTCTTACATATTGGATCCTTAATTCCAATGTGTTTAGTACGTGTACTGTTCTTTCTGGAAAGAGAAAAGAGCTATACAAACTCTGGTTATCTCTAGCATTTGTACAGGTAAAGGTTCATCAATACCAAAAAAATCTCTCTAACAACATTAAAAAAAGCTATTGTAATTCTCTACATGCCTCTAGAAACTGATACTCAATTCTGATTCAGTAGATGAGTGAGCAACAACACTTTGTTTCACGGCTCGCCCAACTTACAGCACTTCCCCCATAGAAAAAAAACACCATTATTAGCCACTGGTGGTAGATCTTTAGATCTGTTCTTTCCCAGCCCAATCTGCATCAGCATATCCCAAATAGTGTGGATCTTTAGTTGCTGGAAGTTTCCAGTTTAAAGTCTAAAGTGTCTCTTTAAGTACTCCTCACCACTCGCTTAACAGCAGTCCAGCGTCTCCTTGTGGTGGGTGTGCTAAACCCTTCTGGACAATATACTCACAGCTAGGCCAGCAATGTCAGGTTCTGGCTTGTCATTGCTAAGTACAAAAGCTTGCCTATTGCAGTCCTTGTAATCATTGTTGTCAGGTAGCAAGTCATCAGGTAGTACTTTGTCTGTAGAAATCAGAACTCATTGGGGTAGGTGGCATTTCTGATTGACACCTCTTCCAGGTTCAGACTCTGTAGCAGTTCCAATATTTTCTTGCTTCTGGCTATTAAGAAGATAGCTTCCATCTGGTTCACGTTTCTGATTTGGATCCCCAAGTAGAAGCTTTCGGCATCTCCCAGGTGCTTGACTTCTACTTCCCTTGTTGAGTTGGGATATAATCCTCAGCACAGCCGCTCAGTTTCATTTTCATGGTAAATAATCAAATCATCAAACATATGTCAGGATAAACTGTCCATCTCCCATTTCTGGGTGTCTTGGGCTATAAAGACAGGGGTCTGCATTGCCTTGTTTGAAGTCCCTGACTTAGTAGCATCTTGGTTGGGGCTTTATCTGGACTCAAGCTTTTAGCTGCTTGTTTCAATCCATAAAGTCCCTTTCTCTGAAGTTTACAGACTAAATGTTTATTCTTTTCATCTATGAACCCTGGTGGTTGTTTCATATAAAGCTCCTGTTCAATTTCGCCATGCAAAAAATGCGGTTTTAAACGTCCAAAATGCTCAGTTCTCCCATGTTTCTAGATGCAGCAATGCTTAAGAGCATTCTCTAATTGTAGAATATTTTACAACAGGTGCAAAAGTCTGATCATAATCTGTTCCATAGATCTGAGAGAATCCTTTTGGTAGCAACAAGTCTGGCCTTATATCTCTCAATCTGACCTTCCACATCTTGTTTAGCTTTAAAAACCCATTTACAACCTGGAGCAACGCTTCTTACCCTTAGGGTAGTTCTGTGGAGAGTCCATGTTTGGTTTTTAAGTGTAGTGCAGCTGATTTCTTCTTGTGCTGCCTCTTTCCACTTCTTTGCTTCCTGGTTCAGGTATCTGCTGTAACTCCTTCAGACTCATGAAGCTGGAGTTCACATGCAGTGATGGCGCCCTTGTGGTAGGTAAGTTTCGCTCGGCTGGAACTCCCCTTTGTTAGGCTGCACATGAGGAGCCTGAGGAGGGCCAAAGGTCTGTCTGCCTCCACAGTAGTCTGTGACTCCTCTGCCTCACCTGTCAGGGTCTGGGATTTCCAACTGCTCCCTCTTCAGGTTGAGCATTTGCTGGTATCTGCACCGATGATGTCATCCTGGGACTTCTGGGCCATGTAGGATCAGCTGGTCGCTATCGCCCATCTCCCTCTGAATGGTCATCCATCACCAGCAGGCTTGCCATCTCTGGGTCGCTTATCAAACTCGCACAACCTCTGCATATAGTAATTTGGTGTTAGTTTCCTGGATCAAAAAATCCTGTATCCTTTTACTTTCTGGAGAATAGCCCAAAAAAATATACCTGCTTAAGCGTAGGGTAGGGTCTAGCTTGGATCTCTTTTCTTTGGGTATGTGAGCATATTTACATCCAAAGACTCTGATGTGTTCTAGCATTTGGTTTCCTGCCATGCCATAACAACATATGGAGTTGCTTCTGTGGCTTTGGTTGGCAATCTATTTTGTAGGTAAACTGCAGTCATTGCATGCCTCTCCCCAGTAGCTTGCGGGGAAGGCCTGAATCAATGAGCATGCACCTAATCATGTCCATTATATAAATCGCATTTCTTTCTTTCTGAAATTCCATTTTGTTCCATGGCTAATGGGCTACAGTAAGTTCTATGTTGGATCCCATGTTCCCTCAAGAAATTGTTTATAGATATGGAATTGTATTCTCCGGCCTCTATCCATTTTGAAAACACCCTTGGGTTTCCTATTAAAACTTATTAGATACTCATAGCAAACATAACTTTTAATTTCTGTTCAGTCTGAGACTTTTCTTTTTAGCAAATAACACACAGTGTATCTCGAGTAGTCACTACCAATAAAAGACAAACAGATAGGTGTTAAGCATACTTCAGTTGGATGCTGGTTTGATTGGTCCACATTAGGATCAGAGTGAATTAAGTCAAGAGGCTGCTTAGAGCATCTTTGGCTTTGCTTTGGGAATGAAGGCCTTAGTTCTCTCTCCTCTTAAACAACAATCACACAATTGGTTATCATTGGGACAGTCTTTTATGGAAATACCTGTTACCAAGTCCTTGCTTTCAGCTTCTCTTCCAGGATGGCCTCTCTTTTATCACGTGGGCAAACCTCCCATGCCAGGAGCTCCAAAGACTGTTGGTGGTAGAAGGGTTACCTTGGCTGTGCAGGCTTGTAGTTCCCTCACAAGTCCAGTTCAAAAAGACCTCCATTTCTTAGGGTACCTTGTGGAATATAGCTCACCACCACGCTGTAGATAGTGCACACATACCATTCTCAAAAGTGAACAGGCAAATCCTTTTTCTGATAGTGTAGGGACGCTGATCAGATTAGCCAAAGCAAGGTCTGTAAATGTACAGTGACATTTTCAGCCACAATCTCAGTTCCATTACCATCTAGAAGTTGGCAAATGTAAAGTAACTTTGCCCTTTCCATTCACACTGGAATCTGTTTTTCCATTGGCTAAATACATTGCATCCAGTGCATCTCTGTCTAATTCCATTGAACAAAGCAACATCTGGAAGCCATGTGCCTTAGGAAGCACCGCTATCAATAATCCAAGGCTTATATTTTTTCAATAATTAGTTTTGTATCATGTGGGTTGGTGCAAAAGTTGAACGAATTTTTAGGAGTAAATCCCTTTGTCTCAGTGTGGAATAAGCAGTGTGAGATGGCTCTGCTGCCAGTCTCAGCATTCTTATTGCGCTTCGACACTCCCTCTGAGGTGACCCAGGTTTCTATTACACTTGAAACAGATGGGTGGCCTCCTTTCCCCTGTGGGATTGTATTTTCTGTATTCAAATGATTTAGTTCCCAAATTCTCTGCCTCTGGCTTCTTGGGCAATGTAACTTGAGCTCATTCTTCCCTCTGCCTCTCTAGAGAGATACTCTTGCTGCTTCATGTAAATTCAGACCTAGTTAGTCCTAGAATTTCCTCAAATGTGCAAAGGCCTGCCCTTTGAAGCATTTCACAGGTAGAGACAAAAGCTGAATATTTCTCTAGGCAATGAGCTTAAAAGTAGTCCAATTTTCTTAAGTTCTTCCTCCAGAACTGTGCCAGTGGTTGCTAACTTATCAATCAGATTCAGCAATTTCTCTATATGGCAATCAGCATCTCCACTTTTCTTGCAATTTGGATTGGAAAATAGTTGTTTGAATAAACTCACTTTGCTATTTCTGTCTCTTGTATCCAAAGACCCCTTTTAATGCTTCTAGCATGTCTCTTTTGGCAGAATCTTGTCCTTTTAACATACACTAGTTGTGAGTTTGTGAGAGTACTAACACCATTACATTCATGGCCTTTCATCTGCTCTTTGCCATCTGGTCTCTTTCATTTCCACTGTTTGGTTTCCTTTGGTGTAGTTAAAAAACAAAACCTATGCCCCTCTTTCCCCTTATTTGGGATTGAATTCTGTAGAGCCATGAGTTAAAGTTCAGGCTCTGTAAGCTTCCTCAAGAATTGCCTTAATGCTTGAGCCATTTTAATCGCAAAAGGCTTTCTCTGGCAATCTCACCATAGTCACACACACATAAGAAAGGGGGAGCAAGCTTTCAGGCTATGCAACCTTTTGTTACTCGCTGGCCTGTTAGAGCCAGGTGAGCAAGAAAACACACAAGAACTCAAGGCAATGGCATGTTAAGGCTTCATGTAAGGAAAAAATTTTGTCTCTAACTTTAAAAAAATATCTGGCTTCCAAAAAATAACCATCCCTCTGCTACCATGTTAGATTTCTGCTTAGAGTCATGGATATGCCCAGTAGTGTGTGTGTGTGGACTGCAGTTTATAGAAAGTTCTCCAGAGACATTACAAATGTAAAAGGTAAACTTACATTTATTCCCAATCATCTTTCTCAGTTCACAACTCTTTGTTCCAAGAAAAAGTAAATAGAAAGAACCCTAGTCTAAAGAGATTACTTTCCCTACAACAAGTGGGCACAACTAACACGCCATCACGTGTGTGGAAGTGAGTGGATGCTGCAGTGGGAAAGGCCCCACTGAGCAGGCTGCCATTGACCATGCGCTCGGTTCAAAGGCTAGAGCAGAAGTGAAGCTAGCATGGGGAAGAAAGGAAGTTAGTGGGCGGTCTCCTGGCCCAGACAAGGAGGGCAAACAAGAGAGGCAACATCACAGAGTGAGATACACAGCACCCCCCAGTGTCCAGGCATGCAGAAGTCGCTTATTCCAACACTGAAAAGCACATCTCATATTTTATTTAAGCTGCTCTTATGTTTCTCAGAAAAGATTACTTGAACAAAACAGGTCCTTCTTGGAAAAAAATAGACTATGGACTGTTTCTTAGGGCAAGTTCCCAAGATATTCTGCAAATGCATTTGCAAGATATACACTGGGAGCTGTAGTGGCAAGCACCATACATGCTTAGAATGATTATTGTATTTATCAACAGCAGTGGACTTATTCCTTTCCACTGCATATAACCATGCTTCCAAATTCATGTTCATACTTTTCACTTTCCAGTGCTTAATGGGCCAGACACTTGTGTGTACATATTGCAAAACTCTTGCTTCATATAGTGGGAGTTGGCCCTTAAGATGGACTTTGTGTCCAGCAAAATGGTCCCGCTGTTATATAAACCCTAAACTGATCAGTATCTAGATACATATATAAATGACATCATTACTGTAAATGACACATGACCCCCTCCAAGGAACCCTTGGACATATGAAGGAAAAAACAGATGCTTTCTTCATCTTCTTGGAGTTCCTAAGGCTGAACAAACATAAAACACTTCATATGCTACAACAGCTCAGTCACAGAAAAGGTGGAAAAACCTGCCCAGCATAGTTAGGAGGATGCCTGAGTCTGCCACAAATAGTTAGGAGGGTGGAGCGTTGGCAACAATGGTATTTTTCCAACTAGCATTTTGAAAATATTTTCTTCTATTTGCAGTCATATAATGTTGAAATATGAATCTTTAAAAATGCCATCTGTGGCACAAGTATGTTGGATGCATGGAATGCACTTATTCAAGAAGGGTTCCACATGATTTAGCATTATGTTTAAAGAGTTCTTAATCTATTCATTAGCCTGTATGTGCACAGTATCTGGGCCCTAAATTGCTTCTGTGACTATAAAACACCTAGCATACTGATTAAGGACCTGTTTAATGTGACATCAGACCATGTGGAACAGTGCATGATGACATCAGGCCCAATGGAACCCTGCATTTAGAGTAGGCATTTTAAAATGGTGTTACTGGCAGATCTTAGAAGAAATTTCACTAGGAAATAGGTCTTCATTGGAGCAGCAACTGATCAAGGAAATGTTATGAGCTGTGGCTTTATGGTGGCAATGAAAGCTGACCCAAACAAAGCTTTTCAGTGTAGGTCTAGATAGAGTTATATCCTTCTGTCCATTAAAGCAATGGGCTTAGAAGGGTATATTGTCAGAATTGCTATGATTTTAACTGGTTGTTTCAAGCACAGCGCTGAACAGAGAAAGTATATGACAGAAACATAATAAAATAAATGTTGCAGGTATCCCAAAGGCCACTGTAGCAAATTGTGTTGTCTTGCATGCCTAATATTTAATAGATATATTTACAATGCAATTAGAAATGATAGGCACCATAACAGATGGATTTTAAGTGCTGTGGTAACTATGCCTACAGAAGTCACTTTGAAATTAGAGCTGCCCATGGCTTTAAGAATATGAAAGTTCTAGATCGTTATATTAAGGGCTAATGTACATTGTATTACTTCAGAATACAAACAGGCAAATCCTATGATTGGAAGTTTGGGATAGGCTTTGAATAACCACGGAGTAAAATAAAAATTGATTACACAAAATATTCAGGAAATCCAACTTCAATCAAATCAAAAACAAGCTAAGCAACCATGACAGTAATTTTATTCAGGTGACAATCTGCAAATAGGCTTTAGTTTTTAAAGATCACAGAATCTTAGCTATCTAGATAATCTTTGCCAAATTAGATAGAACAACTTTGCCCAATTATCAAGTTGGTATTCAATTAAATGGATGAACTGAGATCATCAAGAGTTAAATAGAACTTCTTGCTCATCAATAGAAGGCTTTCTCTGACACAGGAGTAGCATTGCAACTCCTGGTATGCTAGAAGGATGTCTCCTTTGAAGCTTTAATTAACACCAAGGCTGATGTAAGAAGTAAGAATATGAATATGAGTTCATCAGTTCAAATTATACCTTAGCAGTAAACTCAGTAGATAATACTGGACCAGCCGCTGTATCTCAGCCTCAGCTGCCCTTTTGCACTAAGAGAGTAACAGTGCTGGTATATTTTACTAAGGTTTATCTCAGGTGTGTGAATGAGACTTCATACATCAGGTCACAATACTGTTCAATAGGTGTGGTGGAGCATGTGAACAGAATCATCCAATTATACAAAGCCAAATGATGGACTTAACATGTAAATCAACCCTTTGTAAGTGAGCACTGAGTATGTGAGTTTATTTGTGAAATGCAGGGGTGGAGTGAGGGTGGGGGACTCATGCTTCTGCTGTTCTAACCCAAATCAAACAGCCATTTGATGAGTGAGAAGACTGGAAGTATGTGCTGACTGACTCTTACAGCTGATGCAGGTTCACTTTGGAATAGCATAATACTTCACGTGCGATGTTTAAAAAATCAGCTTAGATGCAAATTTATGGTCAGAAAGGGTTCTGATCTTATGTTCCTCTGCAGCACTTTACATCTCAGTATAGGCAGTCTGGGCCACATTTTAGGGAGGAAGTCCATTACTCACTCGGATCTTTAGGAACAATGAGAAGGTTTAGGAACAATGAGAACATTTATATCAACAGTGTAATGCTCAGGCTTGATTCCCCATCCCCCACACTGCTTTTGTGACAGCATGTAACTGCCGGACATATGGCAGAAGAATATACCTCATTAAAAAATCTTATCTATTGCTTTGGAAGTTTATTGCAAAAGCATACAATTAAATATCTGAGTACTATGATGGAGAAAATAGTTCTGTCACTATGAGATGGTCTGAATGTTTTCCTTTCCACCAAGCTGTAACCAGTTACCTTCCTCTTCTGAGACTTCCTTTGATGGTACAATGCATCCTTCATTCATGAGAAAGTTCATTGGTGGGCTTCCTCCTCTGTTGGAAGAATTCTTTTCCCCTTAGAGAAGGTTTTTTTCCCTCAATCAAAGTAGAACTTACGGGGAGGAAGTCAGCAAACACAACTTTTATAAGAAATTAATTGGATCCAGCCCCATGTGAAGTATCTCTACTGTATACTATTTATTTGTCCACATCATTTTCAATAAGTCATAGCATTGTATGGCTATTGAGTTACAGTTTTTACCCTCTAGGAGCTCCATGCTAAAAACGAGTATGGTTTGCATGGCACAGAATTGTGAAAATGCAGCCCGGGCCATAAAGCAAGTATAATGTTTAGAGATAAGGCACACTGAGTTCAGTTGCATTTACTTCTTAGGAACTGTCCCTAAGATTGGAACCTCATGAAACCCAGTGAATAGTGCCTGAAATACTGGAAAAGTTTTCATGACTCGATAAAGTATATAGGATTCAAAACACTCTCTTTCATTTATTGATACCAGTGTTTGCTACTTCTGTTTTGCAAATGAGAGTGATTTCAATGACATGGCAAGCAACTTGGCCTGAGAGATAAACTGCTGTGGTTTTTCTTTCCTTTTACATTCTTTCATGGAATTATTTCCCTCCTTTCATGATCTCATAAAATTTTACAACTGATCTAATATCTCTTCCTTGTAAAATGTGTTCGTGTGGAAGCCAAGTTAATTAAAACTTTATTACTAGTGTAGTAAGCTCTGACTTGCATTGCATGTGTGTATGGAAAGTATAACTGTATGCAAGTAAAGACTTAATAATTAACAATGTTCAACCATAGATTCTGTTGCCCATATGACACACTTGGGTCAGCCAGTCTCTAGTCCTGTTTCTCCCTGGATTCTAAGGCTGTTCTCTGATGCTGCTTTTCATATCATGGCACTGAACTTTGTTTCTATCTCCTCCTCTCCCAGTCTAAGCTGTAACTAGATATTTATGCTTGTAGTAGTAGTAGTAGTAGTAGTAGTAGTAGTAGGTTATTATTACGGCCTTTAGGCCAGCCAATAATTTAAAGTCAGAATACATATAAATACATAGCATTCCATTTGTACAAAAATTAAAAGTATAAAATCCAATTTAAAATCTATTCATTAATAACATTGACTTCAGATATTATTACAGTCGTCATCACACAATGCGGCTCTCTGTCTTAATAGTAATCTACGCTTGTTGTATACCAGTATACAAAATTTGGCTACCTTCTGTGATGTAGAAGGAACACGATCTTCTAATAAGCATTCTTACAGAGTTTTTTATGCTTGTTTTTTCTAATTTTTGTTTCAGTTCTGTAGTTGCCATAATCATTCAATCAGGTTTTCTCTAAACTCTCAGTCTCATCATTGTTAGCCCTTCCTCCTTATAAGAGAGGCCCACTCCCCCTATTTTCCAGAAAGGGATCATTCCTCATGGATTGTTGGGAAGAGATATAACATTAAAAATATTATATACAAAACTATCATGATGGGTTTTTTTTGTCTCTGGCTACTACAGAAAATTGTATTAAGGTGTGATTTGCTTTGAGTGTGTAAATCAATGTAATGTTGGGTACTTATAACTTGAAAGTTGAACAGCCAATTTTGAATCCTGCAAATGTCAAATTGTATTATGTAACATAATAGCACTAAATAATCGATTTTTAATTAGAAGATGCAGCTTTGATCAGCATTGTTCATTTTTAAATGAGGTATCATCTCAGCCCGACTGATTACTTTCCACTGAAAACTCTGAATCTTAGCATTCAGTAAAACAGCACAGAATAACTTTTCAATAACCGTAATTATACTGGCTTTGTAAGATTAATTTTCTTCTGATTTGTATTGCGCAAACCTCAAAGGTAAAGAATATCTGAAGCAGACTATCTGATGCAGTGCAAAACTTAATCTGACAGAAATGGTTGCCTAGGACAAAAGGATTAATTCCCAAATTGTTTAGAGAGCTGGCCAAACCATTTCAAAACCATCACAATGCTCTGTTGGTTATGCGATTGGGTGTGGTTTAGGGATTTTTTTTTAGCTGCTCACAGGTAAGTCCATTTGTGAAGTTAATGTCTGGGCATGAAGAGAATTGGTGCAGTACAAAACCCAATAGGTATATCTGGTTAGAATGCACTAGTCATCCAACCTTAACACCCTATTTAGAAATATAGCAAAACGTCCTAATACAAATAAAAATATTTCTGACATTTGGAAACACTTGGAATTTTGAGTGAACCATTATTTTGGCATATCATCGTCTGATTTCATTTTCCCGTACTCTGAAGCAGGAGGAACTGGGCAACAAGAAGGGAAGTGACAGCAAATACATATGTGCCTGGGGATATCATCTAATGAGAATGTTCCCATGAAACATGATTGTCCCAGTTGGCATTTTTAGTGTGGGCCAGACATAGAGATATTGCTGTAAAAGGAAGTTATCACACTGCTTCAGCAGTGGTAAAGTTTTTTCATACCAGGGGAAGGAGATATATCCCAGCAGCTCTAAAGGTTTTCAACTCCAAGGTAGTTCAGCAACTTCTCTATGGAGTTCCTTTATGGATAACTGCATGGAACAATTCCATTGAAAGAATACAATCTGGCTTCCTCTATAAAATACTCGGATTACCACACTCTGTACCATATGCTGTACTATGCTTAGAAACTGGTCAGAACCTACTTGAAACAAGAGCATGGCTGAATACATTCAAGTATTGGATCAAATTATGTTTTAACTCTGATGTGCGCAGTTTAATATACAATGCGCGCCCAGACCTATTTGCCTCCGAATGGTATCAACTTCTCAAATCAAAAATTTACTCAGTAGGTTTATTATTTGAAGATCTCTGTATGCTGACACCCAGAGAGATTTTCCGAACCTTAAAAAGCAGACTTTTAGAACAGGAATATCATATCTTGTTGGGGCAAGCAAATAATTCATGCTCACCTCTCTTTGTCGGAATAATACCGGAACAGGGGCACATAGCCAAATATTTTGAATTATTAGCTGAACCCCAACAGACATGGATTATCACAAGGGCAAGATCCAATACCTTCCCATCGGCCATTACAAAGGGTCGTTACTTATCCATCCCTCTCCAGGATCGGGTTTGTCCACACTGTAAAAATCAAGTGGAGACTCTTGCTCACATTATTCTTGACTGTCCGAGATATGTGAGCATTAGGAATTTGTCCCTCAGGCTGGCCCTAGACAAATCTGAAAGAGACTCTGACTGTTCTGTTGTGGAGCTTCTGTTAAACAATACAAATGTAATGCTCTTGGAAAAAGTAGCAAAATTTCTTTTACAAGTGACAGAACTTTCTAAGTAATGTATACTGCTATATACAGTCTTCCTGTCTGCGTTTTGAATGTACTCTTGATTTGTATTTCAAAAATGTCTGGCAACGGTCTAGAATCTATTTTAAATGCCAAATAAAGGTTGTCGTTGTTGTTGGCATTTTTAGTGCTCAGTGTCTTCACATTTTTTAAGTTATTGCATGCCCTTTGTGACAGATTCCAGGACTTTTGCTGATTTGGAACAGAGCAGAAGCTCCTGAAACCAAAGAATTAACAACCAAAGCTTCTGAGTGGCTGGTGGGAAGAATGCCAGTTCTTCAGTTAGTGCTGCTGGAAAATAGAAGTTAATTTGGGGCTGCTTTCCCTCCCTTTCTCCCCGCCCCCATTCTGTAACACCTTCTCATGGATAAAACCTAATAGTATCGTCCCATTTTGACACTGTTTATGCCCTCCTCCTCTTAATTCTCACTGTGGAAAACAGCACCCAAGGAATACCTTCCTCTTCCCACTGCCAGTGCACACCAACCCAGCGGCCTGCATTGATGCACTACTTAGGTAGCAGTTGTTACATACCATACTCTCCAATAATACCAGACAGTTCTGGCTGCTGACAAATAATGTTATGCACAAAACTATTTCTGTCTCACCAGATATTACTCCTTTCAATTGGCAAAAATACTTTTTAGGCATATTTGGCAATGCCAATCCAGATTTCACTGACTCTAGGAAGTACCAGGCAGCGGAACCTCCCACATGGTCCCCAGGGATGCATCCAGAGATGAAAGAACTAATCTACCAACTAAAAACAGACAAAGCAGCTGGCCCTGGTATGTTAATTGCAGAAATGCTAAAAATCGATCCAGATTGGTGGGCCCCTCTGCTGGCTTCTCTATTTACAGCAATACATAGTTTTATGCAATCACCAAAGTCCTGTCTAAGTGCCATTGTAATTCCCACTTACAAAAAGGGAGATCCCACCTGCCCTTCTAATTTCAGACCTATTAGCCTTTTGTCAATAATGGGCAAACTACATGCCTAATACTTATTAAATAAACTGATGTGCTGGGTGGACCAATATCAGATTCTCAGACCTGAACAAATAGGCTTTCACCCAGGTTATTCTGTCCTGAATCACTAGTATTCTAGTATTCCATCACCCAGAAATCAAATATGCAATCAAGAAAAAAGGCAGACTATATGCGGCCTTTCTTGACTTGAAAGGAGCATTCAATTCAGTGGACAGAGCACTACTCTGGCATAAACCTGATCTCTAATAG
The DNA here is from genome assembly GCF_021028975.2 of Sphaerodactylus townsendi. NCBI lineage: Eukaryota > Metazoa > Chordata > Lepidosauria > Squamata > Sphaerodactylidae > Sphaerodactylus > Sphaerodactylus townsendi. The sequence goes on along the minus strand of NC_059426.1, from coordinate 91,413,643 downwards.
ATGGATGGCCAATTTCTGGAGAAGGTCAAGGACAATGACAACAACAACGAAAAGACCTGGCTGTGGTTAACAACTGGAAGTCTGAAAAAGGAAACTGAATCCCTGATTTTAGCCATCCAAGAGCAAGTCATTAGAACAAATTCGATCAAGGCTAGAATTGAAAAATCCTTGAATGATGCAAAATATACATTGTGTAAAGAAGCTGACAAAACTGTAGATCATGTCCTCAGCTGCTGCAAAAAGATTGCCCAGACTGAATACAAGCAGAGGCACAATTCAGTGGCCCAGATGATCCACTAGAATTTATGCAAGAATTACTATTTATGATCAGTTAAGAACTGGTGGAAACATTGTCCAGAGAAAGTAATGGAAAATGAGAAGGTCAAGATCCTGAGGGACTTTCAAATCCAAACGGACAAAGTGTTGAAACACAATACACCAGACATCACCGTGATCGAGGACAAGAAAGTGACCATCATTGACATAGCAGTGCCCAGTACAAGCAGAGTCATTGAAAAAGAACACAAGAAGGTCATTAGATACCACAATTTGAAAATCGAGTTTCAGCGTCTATGGCACAAACCAGCTGAGGTTGTCCCAGTGGTAATCGGCACACTGGGCGCCATCCCAAAAACACTAGGGCAGCACTTGAAACATGTTTGAATGGACAAAATTAATATCTGTCAAATTCAGAAGGCAGCTCTGCTGGGATCCGCACGAATACTATGCCGATACATTACAACTTCCTAGGCCTCTGGGTGAGGCTCGAATTGTAATGAAGGCCAACAACCAGCTGTGAAATTTACCATCATCATCATCATCATCATCATCATCATCATCATCATCATCATCATCATCATCATCATCATCATCATCATCATCATCATCATCATCATATTTTGGCTCAAATATCTGACCAGCCTGCACTCAAAAATGGCCAAACAATTCAATGAAATGCTGCAAACTGGAAACATCAGTGAATGAGTGAATGGATAGTAACTGGGAAAACATATTTGATACAGAAAGATTCAGCAAAAGGGCATGCTAAGTTCATGAACAATGGACTCCACCCAAACACAGGATTTGCATTCACTAATACTGCTGCTGCTGCAGGGCATGAAAATGTGAATCACTTCCTGGACTGATATGTGCTATAGCTATATGCATCTGTTTGAGCCATGTGCAACTGATAAGACACCTGCATCTGATAGATAAATGTTTTGTATATATGTAGCACACAGAAGGCAGAGGAGTGGTGCCTTGAAACACCTGTTGCCTGGCGAAGCATTTTGTTAGTTAGTATTGCAACAATCTTTGGAGCTGACTGCGTGTCTGTGTTCTGTTCCTGGTTTGCATACTACTGGGTGATCTACTGGTGTGTAACACATCTGCTGGAAAATCTGTCTACACCCCCCACGGTCTTGACAAAACCAGTGTTAGGCAGAGTGGCTACCACCAGGCTCTGCTCCCTATCAAGGTTTTTGACGAGGTGCACAAGGAAGATGTCTTCTTTGCTGGTATCAAGAAACAAATAGGGGAGTGGGCAGACAAGACTATCTATGCCAAACTAGGCTGCAGGACGGGGTAACAAATTACAGTATGTAGCATTACCTGGTGAGAGGCAGTCTGTTAAGCAACAGTGAGCTGGAAGTCAGCAACAAAGTCTGCAAACTGAGTTGGTTTTTTCAAAGTCAGAGCCAGGTTACCAGTACAATAAGTCAACTGTTTGCCATAAGTGTTCATGCAGTCCACAGAGTTCAATATGGTGAATGGAAGTGATGCAGCAATCAAGTTGTCCTGTTGGGTCGAGGCCAGTGTGCCTTGCAAACCCCCACGTTATAGGTCTTCACAGGAGCCTAATCTTCTTCTGTGGGGACTCAGATTCTCCATGCTGAAGAAGGTACTTCCTTTGAGCCAGCAACTGTGCACTTTGTTTTTTTGCTTGCAATGCCTCTCTAAACCACTGTCTGCTTTGGTCAACTGGCTCAGGTAAACTAATTGCTTGAGGCACCTTAGATGGGGTTGGGTCAGGTAAACAAGCTGCTTCTGAAGGCACTTTGGCTCTGAGCCCTGGCTAGTCCGCTGTTCAGGACCACCCTGCAGGGGTCTGGCTGGGCTGAACTCTCTTGGCCCAGCTCTTCCCCCAAGGGCTCACTTTCCAGAGGCTGGCCCATGACAATGTCTTGATTGACTTCAGGGTGACCAATGTAATGCAAACATTAGGACAGCAACCCAGGCATTGGGCCATAAGGACATTTACTATGCAGCTCACAACCTCTGCCTCATCATTTAGGATGCCTTGGGTCTGGGTTCTGCAGAGAATCCCAGGCTGGACACTGAGATTTATGATTTCTGGCATTTCTTCCAGAAATACTCCCAGGCTGTACTACCACTGAGCCCAGCATGGCTCCTGAGCTGTGCTGCTGTCAGGAACAACTGACTAAGGAAGTGTGTTCTCTGTGCTTGTGAAGAGAATATTCTTTTATTTTAGGGGGAATTGAAACCCCTCGATGTGAGAACCAGCATGGTGCAGTGGTTAAGAGTGGTGGACAATTTTCTCCCCATCTTTTCAGTAGGGCTGGGTCTCACTTGGTTGAGAGCTGTCTATCTGAGTAGGGAGTATGGTCTGTCAGGTACTGGGGTGGAAGTGTAAATATCCACATTGTTGTAACCTCATACACTGGTTACTCAATTACTCTTGATTTTTGACTGCCCCTAAAGACAATCCAGAAGTAAAGCTAGTGTAAAATGTAGCTCAGTGTCACACTGGGTGCCGTGCCCCCTCCCATAGCTGCACCCCTTCTCGGAACTCCCTGGAAGTTCAAACCCTGCAACCCCCCCCCCCCCCCCAGCTAGGTCACTGTCTACATCCTAATAAGTATAGATAGGCGAGAATATATTCAGCTAGTTTTGGGCAACTGCAATGGCTGCTTGTGGTATTCCAGAGCTGAGTTCAAGATACTGGTGCTTAACTTTAAAGCCCTTCATGAGCTGTGTCCAATACACTGTACATACTTCCTCTTCTCAAATGACTGTCTGCTCCAGTGAATACATCTGCATCATATCCTGCTCAGTTTACCTTCATCATGTGAGTGAAACTGTAAAAAACCAAGCGTGGGTTTTTTTTTTTTACTGCTAGTGACTTGCACTAATGGGCTGCTTGCATATTACCCAGGTAAACTAAACATATGAAAGCCATAAGTTTGCCTGGTTCAGTAGTTTCCTAGCGTGACTGGGCCCTGTCATAATCTTGCAACCATAGTCCTTCCACCTTGGTGTCCCAAGGTCCTGCCATAGAACTATACAGAGATTAAGAATAGCTTCTTAATGACAGACATGATGACTTTTGTGGATATTTTGACGGATGAGGGTCTAGTCTGAATAGTATAATTTTGGCTGCTGAATTTGAATCTGTTGCAGCTTTTAAATTTGTATTGCATTTTTATATAAACTACTTTAATCTAGTGAGATAAACATTTCACACAATAACCAGATTTGTTCACATTACTTGCTTCCTCCAGAGTAGTGAGAATCCTTACCTAAGATATGAAAGACAACACTGAAACTCAACTGGTGCTTAACATTCATTAATGCTATCATGATTAGATCTACAGGGATTTTTTTTCTCTTGCATTTGAAGAGCCTGTTTACAAACTTTATAAGTGCTTTTAAATTTGTAGTTGAGGCATTCTAGTTAATTTAGACAAAATATAATCAAAAGCATTCTGTCACAAAATACACGGATGACAAACTAATAAGTTTAGATTCAAAAACTCATTCATTTGTCAATTGTCAGTTCAGGGAAAAATGCATCAAATATGTATATCTATCTAATTTTCTGCCCTGACCTGAATGGCCCATGTTACCCTGATCTCTTCAGATCTTGGAAGCTAAGTGTGGTTGGATGAGACCACCAAGGAATACCTGTGTGTTTGTGAAGAGAAAGGCAGTGGCAAACTACCTGCTAGTTCTTGCCTTGAAAACCTTATGGGATTTCCATACGTTGGCTGTAACTTGACTGCACATTTTCTAATCTGAAGAACTGCAGAGTTACAGTTGCTTGGAACCAAACATTCTCTCAAGGGAAGGAGGGCGGGTGGCAATTACAATTTATTCTTCTCCCAAAGCAGACAATCCCCTCATGCCTCTCATTCATCTATTGGGTCCTCTGACCAGCTTGAAGGCAGCATTTTCAAGGCTACAGAAAGAGACAGAAAATTTAATTTCTGTCAGTGGGCTCTGCTTGTACAGTGTTTGGGTCTAACCAAATTTCACAGGACATATCATAGAGATAACTTCACCATATGCTTCGCTCAGTTCAGTGGATTAATAATATGTAATTGATTATAAAACTAACTAGTACTCAGGATGGTAGGTAAACCTCCAAAGTCTAATTTTCATTTATTTGGTTGAGAAAGAACAAGCGTTGAGAATTATGACAAATTATCCACAATTAATTGGCAAATAAATTCCACAAAAGACTATAATTTCAAGGTGCTGTTTTACTGTATAACATTCAGCATAATCAGGAAATAACTGTTCATACAGAAAAGCCATAGTAAAAAAAACAGAAGAAAAAAACTTTAAATGTGAGGTGTGTTACATATTGATACAACTTTCTGGCTACTGAATGAAAACCATTTTTAAAATAAATACTTCAATTTAGTATTGTTGGTGTTGTCTTAAAAACAAAGCACTGTCAAAACTAATCAAGAATAACTGGACATTACAAAAGATCTATTTTTTGACATGAAGGAAAGGTTAGGCACGCTGATCAAGTACCGTTTATTTTAATATCCATGCAAGCTGTTTTGATTATAAATCTGGTGTATGAGTCTCTGATAAAAATCCCTACCTGATGTAATATTTGAACATTTTTTAAAAAGATACATGGATAAAATGTTACAGGCAGCTTGTGGTAGGAAGGATGAGTGGGACAAAAAAATCAATCTTCATTCCTGTCTAATCTAGCATAGTTCTGAATATTCAGATTTTTTTTTCTTTTCTGTAACTGCGTGGACTAAAAACTTTCTCTCTGTGTTTGAGAAATCAGGTTCTTGGAAATCTAATTTCTAATCCTTAAGATTCAGCAGCAGCTTTGTCTATGAAGGTACACAGTACCAGGCAGGATGTAGCACCAAACAGGAATTCACCCAGATCCTTTTTTGTATATTCCTTTTCAGTTATCTGACTATAAATCTCTATAGACAAGACCATAACATATTTAATGTGGATGGCAAGCTGGTCATATTTTTTTTGGGGTGGGGGGTGGTATCTTCCCAGATGGTTAGAGGCAGTTGCAAAAGGAACGTAATAATCAATGAATGCGCGTGGAAATGAAACTCTTTTTAGGATCAACAAAGCTAGTGGTCAAGTTCAGAGATTCAACAGACTCCATAAGTTTACCTGGAATTGTGTGGTACTGCTGTGGGCTCAGATCAAACAGAGTTGCCATCTGTATTATTTAGAGCCTCAAGGTCATTGGATGATAAGCAACATTCGTTCAATCACACCAACATTTTTCAAGCTTCCAATATTGTGCAAATCATGGTAACCATGTGGTAGTAATTCATAACAATACCTTGTGGGATTCTTCCTGGGTGGTGACAGGACTACAGCATCCCACAGGCAATTGCTTATGGGATGCTGAGAGTCTGAACAAGGATGTATGGAGCAACAGTTGGAAATAGATAAAAATGCTGCTCTGTGTGGCACCGCACAGTATACCATGACAGAGTTTTTGTTGTTTGTTCCTCATCCTACCAGCATGAGGTCTGGGCCTGGATGAATCTAGATGTTATGCTGTGCTGGCCCAATCAAGACATAATTGCAAAGCCACTGCAATTCTTTTTATGAAACACAAAATCATTTTACTTTCTAGTATTATAAACAAGGCTGTGCTTGGCGTTAAGTTCTCCAACAACCAAAGGGATGAATTTTGGATGAATCCGAACTTTATGCTAATCACACAATTTTACTCAACTATAACATTCATTTTCACATCTTAAAAAAGGACTATTTTATGTGATGGAGACATAATCCTACTATGGCAATATAGCATTGTTATAGGATATAGTATAGTATATATGTCTATATTTTTCAGCTCTAATATATAATATGTAGATTCTATTTCATATTAAATTCACATAGGTGATAAATCTGTTAGAAATATAAACTAGGATGATTTAGGACATATAAAGCTTGGTCTTTGGTTTGACAAAATAAATGTTACTCGTGATCTCAAAACACATGTATTTTTTAGAAAATGTAACCAGCTTCATATTTACTCACAAGACATTTTGTTGATTCTTGAAGTAACATACCGGAATTTGGACAGAAACAGTTCCAGGAAATAAAATGCTATCACCAAATTATTATAAAATGTTCAAAATGTAAGCAATGCTTAACATAGGAGCAATTTAGCAATGGAACACTTGAACAGGATTTCCTCACTGCAAATGGCAAAAGGGATTAATGCATGTGTAAAGTACATTGTCTAAGAGAGTGCATAGATCGAGCCAGTCATTCTAATCCAGATAAAGACCTTATCCATAGCTAGATGAGTGCTGCACATGCAGTTCAATCACTGATCCAGTTGAAACCTCTATGAATACAGGACCAATTTTTAAAAATTAGCAGAGCTGATGACATGTTCTGAAAAAAGAATGGAGCAGCTGGATTCAGTTCCTTTCCTCCTGAAGCACTGCAAACATGTTACTGTTGCATTTTGGACTGTTTTAAACATGTACATCCACATTTCCTCTTAAAAAAATATATGAAGAGCAGTATATTTGCAAGAATATCTAACTGGTCATCAGTACTAACATGTTAGCCTCATATTTGTTATATCTGCAAATAAATGCAGACACAATTTTTACAAATTGAGCATTTCATAAATAGAGACTAATTGCTAACAATTGTCAACAAGTTTAGAAATGAACTGATACCCTTGGCACAGACCTCTGAGCTTTGTTGAGGACTGTTTCTGACTTCTTGGTTAAACATTGGACAGAAAACTGATCTCAATATGCTCTTCTCAAACTCTCAATTACTTCTAAAAATAAGATTTGTTTATTGTTTCAGATACACCAGAGAGCTTCCCTATTGTTCAGAGAATTCTATTTTTAATCTATTAGTTGCATTCAGTACAAAGCTAACTGATATGAAATGATAATCTATGTAACTTCATATTTAGCTAATGACTGGAGGGAAATCATACAAAGTAAAATTAGTGCCAGAATTCTATAGCTTGTTGGTGCTACTCTGTGAAGGGTAATCCAGGAATTTTGGCTGCAAGTTTTCCCCTTGTTCATAGAATAACTATAAGCTAGATATTGAATTACTGTTCAAGTGATGAAGACTTTTCTGTTTTTCTTTGCTAGCACTAAACTTCAATAGTCTCTTAATTTTGACAATCTCAGGGAACTCCGAGTAGGATGGGAAGGGGTCTGAGCAGGTTTAAACAGAGAACTCAACTTTTGTTTTAAAAGTTTTTGGAAAGGCTTTTTTGGCCAACACTTACAAAGACACAAAGAAAAAAGGAGGGAGTATTCTATCTTAACCTGAATTATCTTAACAAATGATATTATACAGGCTTTTCTTACATCCATGTGATTTGAAATAGGTTCTTAATCAGAGTAGTCTTTTATAATACAAAAATGGAACCACACTGTTTGCAGGCATCCTTGTAGCCAGAAATAATTGGCCTTATTTAAATACTTCACTATATTACAAATCATCACAGACACATTAAATCCTAGCTGTTACTGAACATGGGAGTATTCAGACCATGTATTTTACACCAAAAAGTATTGTGGGACAACATAATTCTGCAGCTTCACCACATTAAAGGATAAAATGAGAATAGCTTCTAGGATTCTGAATATCTAAGTACAGTAGATCAGAATGAGAAGGGTAGCCAGTACGTTCCTGTATAATATGAGCAATTTTATACATACTCCAAAAAGAAAAGAAAAATCCAAGGTGAACTAAACTAAGACGGATTCCTCATGGGCCAAAAATAGCGGTGTGAAAATGGTGTAAAATGGTTTTAAATGGTTTCACACTGCAGTTTTTGGCCCATGCGGAATCCGTCTAAAGTAGGGGTAGGGAACCTGCGGCTCTCCAGATGTTCAGGAACTACAATTCCCATCAGCCCCTTTCAGCATGGCCAATTGGCCATGCTGAAAGGGGCTGATGGGAATTGTAGTTCCTGAACATCTGGAGAGCCGCAGGTTCCCTACCCCTGGTAGGGAACTTAGATACAAATTCATTATAAATTTGCATGTCAAATATATACAATAGAGAGTTAATGTTTTTTTTCTGTAAATTAAGTCACGTCCTCAAGAGGATTACAGAATTGCTTTTTCCAAAATTTCAGTATAGTACTAAAAATGAAATAGTACTAAATACTGAGCATAGTGCATCACAGTGTGATGTGCTGTGAGCTTTCATTTTTGCATACAGGTACTTTTTACCAAATCCTGATAAAATTCAGACACTTTAAAATTTTAATGTCAGGCCCAATATAAATAATGTTGCAGTTGCATAGCATGATTTTCAGTAAACTTTCAACACTCTTCATTAATGATAAATCTGTAAAAACCAAAGTACAGAAGAATATTTCTCTGTTTCAATAATATGTATTTGTTTGCAGTTAAACCTCTTGTGCCAACTGTTTTGTTTTAATGCTTCATTCCAATTAAGTCAAGTTTATTTTAATCTTTCAGAGGCCTAAGAGCAGATATTCTATTCTGTCATTGTGTCACCATGATGACTTTTCTGTGTTTTGCTAAAGACCTGTGAGTTTGAAATTATCTACACATTTAGTACCAACTAGCCAAGAGTTTTCTAGTCCATAAATACCATGAAGTGTGCTGTTCTGCATCTATAAAGCATATCGTAAACGTTAAGGAATAAAAAATTATGAGGAATGTATACACAGGCCCCTATTGCATAGGAAATAATAGGTGAAGCCTGTTTTTAAGGGTTTTTCAAAAAAATCTCATTTAAGTCATACTACTAACGGTCTGCCTGTATACTTTCCATTGTCTTTACAGCAGCATTTTTATATCTCATTATGGGGAGGAGGAATTCTTTTGTGAAATAAATATGTATCACACATACACACAGTATCATGGAAAATTCCCTGCGGCTTGACTCACAACTCCATTAAACTGGACCATCCAAAACCAAGTTGTTTATCTGCCAAACCTAAAGCACCATTTTGCCCCATGACAACTTAGATGGCTTCTTCCTGGTAATAAGGCAGTGCCACAAGCTTGTTTATAACTGAGGAAAACTGAGGAAACCAGAACTGTGGTTGAGCTCCAGCAACAATGAAAAGGCCACATTCCTGGACTGATTGTTTTGCATGGTGCACATAAAAGGGAGAAGAGCACTGGAGCAGAGGCACCAAAGTCAGAAGATGGACTGGATCTTTGGTCCCAAAGAAGGACTGTTTCCAATGTAGAAATGAAAGAGCCTGCAAGGCATGAACTTCTGGGTCACTGCCTCTGGGTGGTAAAAAAGGGGAAATGCTGCTGTTTTCATTTCTATTTCTCAACCCAGTTCTGGATCAGGCTTTATGCCTATTCTGCGCAAAATTAAGAGAGAGCTTAAATAAAAGAATTGTATAACAGTATAAAAATCTCAGCAGAAAATAGGTGCACTGGGTTTTTACTTTATAACATATTTTGGTAGTACTAGTTTATGTCACACAAGCACAGAAGGGTATTCTGAGAAGCATGGTGTCTCCTTTGAGGAAAGCACAGCGTTTAATTAAAACAGAAAGACTGCAAAGATTAGAGTAGCTTCCTTGGCTGGTTCATTTACAGCTATCTGTGGCAATTCCAACAAATTCTTCATTCCAAGTTTCTGTATTTCGTGAACAGATTGTACAGCACTCTCAAGGTTGACTTTAAATCACAATTTACAATGTCTAGAGAAGAAAAAGAAGAAAGAAGAGTCAGCTCTTTGAATGTTATGCAATAAGCAAAGGACCAAAAGTTTGAGGAAGAATCAGCCATCAACATATCTTTGCTTAAAATGCCAGTGGCTTAAGTGCATTTGACTTCAGTGGGATCTTAACAGACTTTATTCAATACTATTGCCAATTATTTACCAGTAAAAAAAAGACACACACAACTTGCAATTGACCAAACCAAACATAGCCAGCTGTCCAGATATTATCTCATGACAAGTCCATAAGCTTCATAAATTCCTGACGCAGCTGGCAAAAACATAGAGTTGTCAGTGGCAAGTCATGGTTTTGAGTCACAAATTATAGCCTCATAGATTGGCTCTAGCATTCTCTCTCCCCTCCCATTCCACAAGCATGATAGTTTTTTCCAGGTTCACAGAAAACCACAATTTGTTACACTTGTACCAGCAAACTATGGCTTCTGAAAAAAGAAGAAAAAAGAAAAAAAGAAGAAGTACAAATCATTCTTTGCCATTTTTGGTATAGCAGTGACTTTTGGTTTTATGAAGACAAAGAAATAGCTAATTAGCTTCCAGTACATAAGAGAAGAAAAGGGAAGGGAGCAAGATACAGATCTTGTCAGATCTTGGAAGCTAAGAAAGATTGGCACTTGTACAGACAATACCAAGAAGAACTCTACAATGGCAAACCATCTGTAATGAGAGATCACCATCCCAAACCACCACTGGTAAAGGCAGCCTGAGCAGAGAGCGAGCAGGCACACACCTAAAGCTCTTCTTATCAGACTGGATTGGGCACTCTTGAATGACTCCTTGAGGCTTATTAACAAGCAAATAAAGATGGAATGTTTATTTACAGATTTACAAGAATATAAGGCTCATTCCGCACATGCAGAATAATGCACTTTCAAACTGCTTTCAGTGCTCTTTGAAGCTGTGCAGAATGGCAAAATCCACTTGCAAACTGTTGTGAAAGTGGTTTGAAAACGCATTATTTTGCGTGTGCGGAAAGGGCCTAAGTTTCAGAGATAGTTAGACCTTTCTTAGGCAGGAATGCTTTGATACATCTTTTAGTTCTTTGACTCAGTTTTAATATTACTTCCCTCTACTAAACTACTTTCTTCAGGGAAAATCTTTTTTCACATATCTTTACAAATACTTAAATATTCTACTCCTTCCTCTAAAGGAGAGGCACACAGGGCTTCACAGAGCAGACCCTGGAACCCACTCCTGACTCTGCCATTTAAATAACACACACCCTCAGAGACTTCACTGTCCCAGATCTAGGTGCTTTCTTTGCAGATACCTGTAACCAAGCCTTCTGTGTGTTGGAAGTATTGCCTTTGTGATGATGTTTCCCTTTGGACTACAGCTTAGGTATCACACACAGCCTGGCCTTTCCCAGTCCTTCACTAAAAACTGACTATTCAGCCTCTTAAGCAGCAAAGCTCTCTTTCTCTCTGGTCTCCCCTTTCTGGCTTTCTTTCTGGTCTCTTCTCATCAGAAAACACACACGCCTTTTATAGACAGATGAAGCAGCAGCCAGCCAAACAGATGGAGCTCTGGGTTAACTCCTCACATTCCTTTTCTCTGTCAGAAATGCGCTTTAAAATTAACCCTTCTTAAGCAGTCCACCACACCATATTTGCTTCTCACTTGCCCTTGCTGGAGTTATAAATCAATTGCAGCTTGACAGCACATATGTAAGTACATGAGGAAAGTCTTCTAGCTCAGGTGTCCTCCCCCAGCCCCACTATTTGAATCTGAGCAACAGTAACTTGCAATATGAGTCCCAGTTTTAACTGTTTTCTCTACACAATCATTTTTCTGATTCTCTCTAGCCCTCTTCACCTTTTCTTCCATTTGATCTCCCTCATCCTTCACCTTTTAAAAAATTATAAACAAACAAAATAAGAAAGTCAGTGTTATGACCCACAGTAGTTCTCTTACAAGAAAGATGCATTACAAGAAGTTCAACACGATACCTTCTGGCCTTGGTTTGGGTTTTTCCAATCCTCCATCTTGCATTAGCTCAAATGCAAAGGACACATTAAGGACCTAGTGATTTATTTAAGAGAAATTGATCACTGACTTTTTAATACTACTATATAAAACCTATTGTGAGGCTCATTATTAGCCAAGATTATTTTGCACAGAAATATCTAATTTGTATAAACAGGAAAAAAATGATTTATAAAGCTAAAGAACATACAACTACATCACATAAATTAAGTAGTGGTGTTAAGGATCATATTTATTTTAACAGACAAGTGAGTTTTCTCCCTTATTAATGGAATTACAGTAGGAAAATTTAAGTTAACTGCTAATCCTACAATTGTGTCTTATACAGATAAACTTATAGAAGTACAGTATTCTCCATACAGAATCAAGATATATTTTAGCTGGAATTTATCATAACTGGATTCTTTATAATTATGGATAGTTTTCAAAACAGGTAAACAAGAATAATAATTTGTTAACATAAAATAGTTTGAATTTCTTTATCACTCATCTATTAGTCACAAGTTAGATTAGTAATATTACAGGTTTACATACTAGGAACTCAGTCTGACAGTGAGTTACCATAATCACTAAGTAAATCATATCTGATAGCAAGGCTGTAAACTCTGATGATCCAAGAAACTGAGAGGATACTACACTGGCTATCGGTGAGGAATGACACTCACTCAAACCTACCCATACTGCCACACTTTCTTACATAGCTCAGTGCTTTAATTATGGACATAGTTTAAGCTTCTCAAGGAAATTTCTGTTGAGATTTGGGGGTGGGGGGAACCTCAGAACAACATCTTCTCATACATAATAATTATATATACAAGAACACAACATTTGCAAAATAGGGCTAGCCATATTCACCATTTAGAATTCCACAAGAAATGCAAGGCTTATAGAAAAAGTCAGTATATTAAAAAAAATTAGAGTAGAAGAACAATGAGAAGTTAAAAGTCTGAAGGTGGGGAAAGGGAGGGGAGAAGAGTTGTATGGCATCTTGAGTTATTGTGGGAAACCAAGTTGATATTGAAATAGTGGTGCCACCAAATGGTATCACAAGAAGTAAAATCACAGAGCCCTTCGGGGGTTGGGCGGTATAAAAATCCCATAAATAAATAAATAAATAAATAAATAAATAAATAAATAAATAAATAAATAAAACTAAATGGGGATATTAGAGAGAGGAAAGCAAGTTGGAGACAGGAGACAGTAGAAAGGAGGGAAGAACATGGGAGAGAAGAAATAGAGCTAGAGGCAAACCAGGGCCAATAAGGTGGTGGAATTTCTCTTCCCTAAGTGTCCTTATAGCTTGTTATACACAATGTATTTCTGCTATGTGGATTAAGAATAGCAATATAAACTCCAATTACAAAATTACCTTTTGTTCAAAACTATCAGGAGTCAAGAAAAAGCTGTGGAGAGGCACAAAATAACCTTCAAGAAGACCCATCAGGAGAACCAGGTACACTCCATCTGCAAACTTTAACATAGGATAATTGCCTTAGCATAGGCTCTCAAAATCATTGTTCTGTGCTGAAATGAAATTATGAATGAACAAATAAACAATACTGTGTTGACAGTCAATGAGGTGTAGTGGTTAAAGTGCTGCAGTATGATCTGGGAGACCCAGGTTTGAATCCCACTCTGCCATAAAAACGTGTTGGGTGACCTCAGGCCAGTCACACACACTCAGCCTCAACTACCTCACAGGGTTGTTGTGAATAAAAGGTTAGGAGAAGAGAGCTATATAAGCTACTCTGGCTCCTCATTGGAGAGAAAGGTAGAGTATGGATGAAGTGAGTAAATAAACAAACAAATAATCTGTTAACAGTAGTGTAATTCTGCAGCAAAGTGCAAATAAATGTGTCCAAAGCTGAGGTAAGAAGAATAATGCCTGGATTGAACCTGAGATCCTGAGTTTAGGGTTTTTTCCGGTGCACAACCCGATCCCCGGCACCAGCTTCGGCCACATGCTCCTCCTCTCCTATCTTGACTTCAACATGAGCTGATGCCGATGCCGTGGCCGTCTCTATTCGGGTAAGTAAAGAGTTTTGCCCTGGGCCCATCGGGGTGTGTGTCTGCGTGCGTGCATGCATGTGTGTGTGTGTGCTGAAAATTCAGGTTTTGCCCTGGGCTTTCTTTTCTGGTTCATTGTGCTTTTTTAATTCCCTTTTTCCCTTTTACTTTATTTGTTTATCTTCTTTTAATTAATAAAATTCATTCAAGTTGCTTTGAAAGGAAATTTTGTAGGGGAAGTCCATTATTATTAAAAGGGTTTTAAGGGTAGGGTTGGGAGGGTAGGGTAGGGAGGGTTAGAAACATTTAGAACATGTCTCTTTTAGTTATAATAGGCCGTTTCTGCACGGCCCATTAATGACGGCCTGGGGGCGCCAAAAAAGGCGCCCCCAGGCCGCCGTTCGCACAGGCCAGCTGCTGCTTGCCAGCTTAGCGGCGACCTGAATGCGCTTCCCTCCCCCCAAGTCAAGGGTTGTTGTTGGGGAGGGAGCATCTTCCCCTGCTTGGCGCAGTGCGAACAGCGCCGCCCGAGCGGCGCTTTCTCCTGGCTCAGCCCCTCCCACGGTGTCCTCCCTGCATTAAGCCTGCGAGGCGTCGCAGCCCCCGCATACACTGTCCTCCGGCCTCCAGGGGTCAGAGGGCAGCGTCAAGCGAGACTCTGACGCGCTGCTAGCGACGAGGACACCGTGAAGCGGGGGAGGGCGCAGAGGCGGCTCCGTGCGGAGCCGCCTGCCGCCCTCCCCTTCGCCTGCTCGCACGCTTGCGTGCGAGCAGGCTCCCGCCCCCAGGCCGGCAGAACTCCTGCCGGCTTGGGGGTGCCTCCTGGCCGTGCAGAAACGGCCATAGTTAGTTTAGTAGGATTATAAAATAGCTATATTTTTTCTTCCTTTTTGTTCAAATATGTGTATTAAACTATATAATAATATGTAACAAGTACAAATTTGTAAAATTGTATAACTTTCAATCCTCTACTCTGAATGGTATGAGACATGGAATTTATTGTTACTTTGCAATCTTTTTTTTACTTGAAAGCAATTTCAAAAAAATAAATAAAAAAGGAAACACATGAACTTGCATATACATGCAGAGACCAAGAGATAAAACAGAGGGTTCCCCCCGCCCCCGTTTCTAGCATATCAACTCAGTGCCTGAAACCGCTTCAGCTAGCTTGCATTCTGGTTAATCAAACATACTACTACTACTACTACTACTACTACTACTACTACTACTACTACTACTACTACTACGTGACTTCCTCAAGGTAAGCAAGGTTGCTTGAACTAAAACATGCTTATCACTATCTACAGTTAACAATTATCAAAAACATGTATGTTACATGTACTTACCAAATGTGCTTAGTAAAAAAAAATCAACCTGGGAATACCTTGATACATTCCAATCTCACCCAGAATGGTCCGAAACAGAAAAATCAGGAATAGACTGGAAAAGATGGAAGATGACAAGACACTGCTCTCCTTTACAAAACAAAACTACGTGGTCTTACCTGGGTTTCTAGCTCTGTAACTTCCAAATTCAACTTGTTCAGGTGCTTATTCACAAAAGTTATGAGGGTCTGAAAATTAAGAGCAACATTTTACCTTTTTTTTAAAGGACATATTTGTTACCTTACAGCAAAGGAAAATCCTGTCAAACATATTACAAACATTAAACTAATGATAGAGCCATGAAATAGATACTACCGTTAAAAAACCCAAATCATTACTGTTATAGTAATATAATTTAAAAAAAACAGAAAGTCAGTCCAACCTTTTTTACAACATTGAGTTTGTCTGGAGCATGATCAAATAGGGTATCAAATGCATCCCGTTCTGAAACAAATGGGATAAAAACGTGTTAAGTACTAAAAACAGTCCTAGGATGCTGATATTGTTCATAGCACATTTTATAAATTCAGAAACCTTTATGCTGCCCTCCAGAAACCTGCCCAAGGCAGCTTACAAAATAAAAATAATAAAATGAAAACATTAAAAGATATTAATTAAAATCCAGCACTGGGTGGGAGGAAAGCCCAGTATAACAACATAGAACATAAAAACAGATCAGAGACAGCTTAAAATAAGTTTCCATAATGAAATAGTGTTTAAAAATCACACTCTTAATTAAAAGCCTGAATGAACACATATGTTTTAGCCTAGCACCTAAAAGCACACAGGTGCCTGGTGGAACCTCAAGGGGAAGGGCATTCTATATCGAAGGTGCCACTACTGAAAAATCCTTGACTTGGTTGCTGTTCACCTCATCTGAAGGTACGGGCAAAAAGAACAGCGACTGTGAAAGAGATCATAACTGTCAAGCTGGACAATATGAGAGGAGGCGATCCTTCAAGTACCCTGGCCCCAAGCCATTTATGGCTTTAAAGATAACAACCAGAACTTTGAATTGTGCACAGGAACAGATGGGCAGCCTGTGCAGGTTTTTCAGCACTTGCATGATATAAGCTCTGCATTCTGCTCCTGACAACAACCAGGCTTTTTAAATGAAGTTTCTAGCTCGTGTTCAAAGGCAATTTCATGGTAAAGAGCATCACAGTAATGTAACTGGAATATAATCAGAACGTGGCTCACTGTAGCCAGATCATGCTTTTTTGGAGAAAAAGTCATAGCTGCAAATCAGCTAAAGCTGATACAAACATTACATGCCACAGAGGAGATCAAAGTCTTCAACTGTAGGCCAGGATCTAGTAATATCCTCCAAACTACAAACCAGTGCCTTCAGGGGAATACAGCCCCGGCCTCCCAGCCAGGCTGACTCTTCGATCCCCAAGCAGCTTAGTAATTCAACAGCAGCACCTCCATCTTGTCAGCTTCAGTTTCCTGGCTCCCATCTATTACCATCTCCAGGATGTTCCCAAACCCACTTGATGCAACTGCTAAGGAGAAGTAGAGTTAGGTGTCATCCCCATATTGGTGGCACCTTACTGCAAATCTCAGTGAACTCTCCCAGCAGCTTCACGTAGATGTTAAACAGCATGGGAAGCAAGATGGAGCCCTGAGGGACACTACCACATAAAGGCCATTGGGCCGCACAGCAGACCCCCAGGCCACCTTCTGGAATCAAGAGTGGAACCATTGAAGACATTGCACACAGAGATCTAGCAGAATAAACAGGGAGACACTCCCATCATTCTGCCATGAAGATAATCTGTCAAGTTGATGAAATATGTGGTGATTGTTTCAGTTGTGCACTGCAGCATTTATTCCCTACCACTACAATGTGGCCATGAACAGTGAACTTTTACTGATGTGCACTGCAGGGATTGTGATTCAGATTTTGAAGAATTTGTATATAGCAAACAACTATGGTTTATAGTTGTCCTAGACCCAAGTCAATCTGGTTTCAGGCATGGCTGTGGCACAGAAATGGTCATGGTCGCTCTGATGGGTGACCTGTATCAGGAGAGAGATGGGGGAATACTATCACGTTGATTCTCCTTGATCTCTCAGCAGCTTTTGATAGACCATGGTATTTTGCTGAACCAGCTCCGGGGATTGGGGTTGTGGGGCACTGATACAGTGGTTATCCTCCTACCTTTGGGGTCAGTTCTAGAACATAGTATTGAGGGTCTCGTGCTTGCAGTCTTGGGAGTTCTCTTGTGGGGTTCCCCAGAGCCCCTATGCTATACAACATCTACATGAAGCTGCTGGATGAGGTCATCAAGGGATTTAAAGTCAAGTATCAATATGCAGATAACACCCAGCTCTATCTCTCCATTTCATCAAAGTCAGGAAAGGCGTTCCACATGCGGGACCACTTCCTTGAAGCAATTATGGGCTGGATGAGGATCAACAAACTGAGGTGACTCCAGACAAGACAGAGGTTCTTTGAATTCCAGGCTCCCAAATTTGCAAGAACATGGGGCACCTGGTTCTGGATGAGGTTGTATTTCCCAAAAAGGACAGGGTACGAGATCTGGGGATGCACTTGGATTCATTGCTTTCTTTTGAGGTTCAGGTGATGGAAGTTCCATCTGGTTTGCAAGCTCCACCCGTTTTTCGACAAAGGGGACATGACCACAGTATTACATGCTCTGGTAACCTCTTGTCAGGACTACTATAATGCACTCAATGTGAGGCTGCTCTAAAAACAGTCTGGAAGCTGGAGCTTGTGCAGCATGCAGCAGCTAGGCTGATAGCCAGTGCATCTGGCTAGATGCACATCACAGCAGTCCTTAAGGAACTACACTGGTTCTCAATTTACTCTCAAGCCCAATTCAAGATGTTGACATTGAAACATAAAGCTCTAAATGGTTTGGGTCCTGCCTACCTGTATGTACCTGCATTGGCACTGAGGCTACAGAAGGAAGGGCTCTTAGTGGTACCTCACCCACACTCAAGTGTCAGGGCACATGGGAGGGTTATCTCTCTGATTGGCCCTAGACACTGGAATAGCTTCCCATTGGAGGATATAAGCCAGCCATGGGTTTTAGGGGAAGAATCGGTGAAGAATGTGTGCTCAGTTTTAGCCAGCCTCCACCAGGCGTCACCGGGGCGGCTACCGATGCCAGGGGCGAAGCAGATCCTCAATTGGGGCTTCAGGTTAATTTTATATGGTTTTCACCACTTTTACTTGTCATAGTTTTATGATCTTTTATTATGTTCTTTTACTGTGTATGCCTCCTAGAGACTTGGTATAAGGCGGGAATACATATTTTTAAATAAAAGTAATAAATAAAATTAGTAATACTATAATAAATAAAAATCCAATATAACTGAACTAAGTCTGTACAAGAAGTGGCAATTTCATACAAGGGTCTCCATCTTAACTATTAGGTGTCTTTTGACAATTAAATTTGTCTATAGTCTGTTCAATATAAAGATACAAGGGCGACTGAATTAATATACAAGCACTTCCTTCTGGACCAACTTTGTAGAGCAATGCTTGATGGGGGCCTAGTGCCCGTTTTATAAGACACTCCAGGCAACCATTAAACCACCTATACAGGATTCTCTTCTTCACACTCAGGCGGTGTGCAGACAAGGGCTGGTGGAGGGGAAAATCTCATTTTCCCATCCCCCCCTTGCTTCTCACCTTTCAAAGCACTCCCTGCAGTGTTCAAAAAGCCTAGTTCTGCTTTGTTGATCATTTTTTCAGTGGGAAAGGGAAGCTTAGGTTTGAAAACCACAAGTTTCGTCTAAACTAGTTTTAACTAATATATGCTTTGCTAACAAAGGTCCATGTTTAAAGATCACAGATTTCTGTCTTTTATTAAGATGGCTCTTAACAACTATTCTAAAAGGTTCATACATACTGGGGACTATTTTGTATAGCATAAACATGCTGATTTCACTTCCATCTAAGAATGCAAGACTGCACTTGGTTCTTTATGTTGAACAGAGTATATATTTTGCCAACTACTTCCCTCACATATGTTATTCTGGAGCAAAAAAGAAAAACTGCAGGACATTGTGCCTTTCATTAGCTTTAGAGTACACTTCACAGAATCTTTCACTTTATTTAATAGGATAGGGCAGTTGTAATTGTACAGAGATTAAGCAATTCAAGATAGGCATAGAAAGTTTTATATGTTGGACTCTATATATAAGAAAAAATGAGATGGGCAAATTTTTCTTTGGTTCATAGACAGTACTGTAGCACTAATGTAAGCATGTTAAGCAATGACAACTGTGACTCTGAATTAAATTCATCTTGAAAAAACTGTGGCTGCAGCAGAATTAACTGAAGTACACTTTGGAAACCTCTGGAAAATGCTTAGAATCCAACGAGGCTTACCATGCCGTCCTGACAGTGCCCTGCAGAAAAAGAAATAATGAAATTATATGCATGTACACTTGCACAGTAATTTAATATATTTTTCATGTGTGGAAAAAAACTGATGTATATAACTGCCGTAAGCATGCACATAGTCATCATATAAGGCTTTCTGTTCATACCAACCAAAGAACACACGTACATGGCATTCAATTAGACCACCAGTATTCATAAAACCAAAACTTCCCTCAACTGAGTCCAATGAAGAAGAAAAAAAGGATTCAAAGATTCCTGCTTTCATTTTTTTCTAAAATGAAAAAAGGTTACAGAGGAAGGATTACATTACTCATATTCTTGGGGCTCAGATAATGTTCAAATGTAAATGTACTAAAACGAAGCAAAAAGTATTCTTAACGGTATGAAAACAAAAATGAACCTTCCATCCTTTTGAATATAACACCCTTCACATACTGGAAATTCATATAATTTTTAGTAAAGTATATTTGGTGCCCTTTTATCAGCAAAGCTACGTACAGCTCTTAGGACACTCAATGATCAAGATTTAATACTGTCAAACGGTTCAATTTTGAGGATATAACAGGGACGCTGACCACATACTCAGTGTTACCAGTAATTTCCTCTTGTATCTGTCGGGACTGGAGGATTCCATCGCGTTTCTGGAAAAGAGATATTTATTTATCTGCAGATTCCATTTTTTAAAAACTGATTCATGGACTGCTTTTAACCTGAAGGAGTATTTTAGCAATACTGTACTGTCAGTGTCTGTTGCATGCTATGTTTAATGCCTGTTTTGTTTTTTAATGGCTTGTTTGGTTTTGTTGTATTATTTTAGGTGCCTCCGCCAGTCTCTGCAGAGGAAACATACACATTTTCTAAATAAATTATACATTTCAAATTGTGAACATTAACCACAAATGTAACTAACTTCATAAGAAACATGGACATAAAAGGTTTTTTGACTGAATTACAGTGTTTCTACTTCCGAATAGTCCACATTGGCTAAATACCTCTTCAGTGGAATGAGACTGGTATGAAATGTAGCAGGATGATATAATGGTTATGGAATCTATTGCCTTGTATCTGCAAACCATGTCAGAAAAAAAAGTTTAAATTGATGTATGATAAATGAAATACAACATACTTTAAAAATAATGTGAAGATGGTCTGCTTAGAGCCCATGTCCGTCTTGACACAATAACTGGGACAGAAGCTATGCAATGTGGAACAATTTGGAGGACATCAGGGCATGAATTAGGGCTGCAACTAGCTTTTGTGTATTTCTAGTGCTGTTCAAACTAGGTAGTTCCACTGGTAGTTCAACCTCTTATTTGGTGACTACTCAAAAGGACAAGCAAATCCGGCTCTACGGAAGTGCTGTTTAAATGAAGAATGCAAAATTGGAATTCTAAGTGGTTACAAATAGGCACTTTTCCTGAGTGCCACATTCTTATGTTGCATTTTTGTTAGTGCTCATGTTTAGAGATAAGCTTGCAGTTCTCATGTATTTAAAGCACTGATGTGATAAAACCAAACTGTTTGGCTTATGGTACTTTTCCTCTAAAATCAGTGCAGAATCATTCTAGATTTTTAATGTAATCTTAACAGCTTGGAAGTTAAATATTTGACTTCAACAGCATCTACCAAAAGTTTCCTGGTCTTTATATCTTAGCAACATATTTCCACTCACGCATAGTTCAAGAAGCTGAAGAAAGTGGTACTGAAGTTAAGGGGTACAGCACAGGGCCAGCTAAGTAACATGACTAAACAGTCGCAGAGCTACAAGGGGGCGGTGTGTGTGCAAAAATCGCCCCCAGGCCCCTCCCCCTTCCCCCCGCGGTGCCTCCCCACCCCCCTTCCCACACTTACCTTAGTCCCTTTCCTTTTCCAAAACTTTTTCAGGCTGCAAAAGGCCTGTTCTCAGTAAAAACGGCCTGAGGAACTACAGTTCCCAGGAGACCTTGGGGCTCTCAAGGTCTCCTGGGAAGTACAGTTCCCACCAGCCTGTGGGGGGGGCATGGGGCGGAAAATGTAGAATGGGCACCGGGTGCAGTTTGGCCCACCTACGCCTCTGTGGCTAAATCCATGAAGGGATCAAAAATATAGGTGGGGTGCTGGAGGAGGAGGAGGTGAACTACTAGTAGTAGTAAAATTGGATACAAACAATACAAAATTCAGCAAAAATCAAAATGAGCAAAGACCAGTTTTATTAAAAAATTAAAAGAGTAAAGTTCAAAAGTTTAGGGAACAAGTCTCAGTGTAGAGCAATTGGCAAACATTTCACATACCTATGGAAGAGTGTAAACTTGTCAACAGACTAGATTAAAACTGTTTATTAAACTTGTATTCAATAAACAATAGATGTCAACTCAAAACAAAGTACAACTGAATATTTAAAATTGGAAGGGGATGTACCAGAAGTGTTAACAACATTAACTTTACATTTACATTCCTAGCTAAAATAGCATTTGATATTAAATGTGATAATATCACCATCTAGCACATTATGGCATCAGGAAATGATGGTTTCATTGACCAGAAGCGTATCGAGGGGAATTAGCATCCGGGGGCAACATCTCCTCTGAGTGCCCCCCCACACTCAGGGGCAGGGTTTGGGGCAGGGCTTGGGGGTGGCCATCTGACTGAGCCCCGCCCCTGCCTCTCTGCAGGCCAACTCCTGTCACCCCCAGGGCCTGGGGAGTGCAAAAGTCAGCTTGCACAGAGGCCGGGGGGGGGGGCCTCAGAGGTGGCGGCCGGTCCAGGTGGGGGGCCAAGGCTTGGTGGCATCTTTTGGTTGCTGGAGTGCACGCCGTTTCATCATGGGTGGGACGCTACTTGACCAAAGAGTGCATCTGAGGACATGGGTGACCCCATGTCCCTATAGGCTGTACGCCTCTGTCATTGACTGAGTGAAGAAGTATCAGTCAGAACACATATTGATTAATTTGATAGCTTTTTCACCTAAGTGGGGGTTCAGAGAGGATTCCTATATTGCCAGATGAGGGGAAAAAAGTAGTCACAGGGAAGGCAGTTGTTCCTTTTAGCTGAGCCCATTGCAAGCAATAGCCTTTATGAAGCAAAGGAGGCAATAAAACAGAATAACTGAAGACAATATATCAATAGGCAAGATGAAGGGTGACACAGAAAAGGAAAACAGCTTCCCTGGAGAGCGGGAGAGAAACAGACAGAACACTGAGTCCTAGGAGACTCAGCAGATGAGGAAACAGAATGGGAATAACTGTTTCCTCTGTGGTGGTGGTAGAAAGTGATGTCAAGTTGTAGCCAACTTATAGCGATCTTGTAGGTTTTCAAGGAAAGAGACATTCAGTGGTGGTTTGCCATTCTCTGCCTCTGTGTAGCTATCCTGGACTTCCTTGGTGGTCTCCCACCCAAGTATTTACCAATGACTTTCTTATATATTCTGAGATCTGATGAGATCAGATAGGCTGCACCATCAAGTGCTGAGGCCAAATGCCCCTCTCCCATACTTTTCTGATACACAGCTTTTCTATTTAAAAAGAAATGCACAGAAATTTCAAAGAGTAATGGATTTCATCTTTCATACCTGGACCACAACAACTTGAATGGACACATGATCTGGCAGTCTGATTGGAGCACGGAAATATTGTGATAATGCAACCAAAAGATGCAGTATTGCAACTAGACTTTTGGCATGGACAGCTGAAACAAATTGAGAACTCGAGTTACACAACTAAAACAAGTATTTATTTTTGCATGCAGTCTCCCTATCCCTGACAGTGTAGGATATGTTTTTCTTTGATGTGTGTACAAACTAGAGATTGCTGAAAGATTATGTATGTTCTTTTTAACTGTTTTTCCTTCCTACCATAAATCAACTGGTGCTATGAAAACAATAAAATCAACTATATTCCTCAGGTTAGGTTTTGCAGCTTGCTTGTATTCCATTGGCTGGAAAGATGGAAATATAAGCATGAATCAAGAGGTAGATTTTATTATGCAGTAATATTAAGTGCTGTCTATTCACACTGTCCATTTTGTTACCCTCACTATTCCAGTGTTGATTTATGAACTATCAGAAGGATATTTCTGTATTCATAACATGCACTTAATTCATTTTTAAGTGTCATGATGTTTCCAGAAAGACGAATGAGCCCATTTAGCCTGCACCCTTGAGCAATAACTTACTAAACTGAGTGACTCAAAAATTCCTCATGAACTTGTTAAGTATTCTTGTTGTTGTAAGCTTATTCACAGCAGGTTTCCAATGCTTATTTAACACTAACAAGACTGCAAAGTATCAAAAGACTTACTGTAGAAAATCTTTAATCCAATATCAGGATCCTAGCTTCAAAGGAAATAATTTGCATCGAGCTTTCCACTTTTTCTAATTCTTTTTAGTGCCTGTGTGACTATTGAATCTACAGACACTGGGGAGAGGATGGAGACATCTGGGGATCACGTCCTATTTTGGAACAGGAAGTCAGGAAGTGATGTCACAATGCTCTATGAATTTTCAAATTTATTTGGGAAGAAAGAGATTTTTGAAATTCCTAGAGTTCCTTTTCTGAAACAGGAAGTGAAGCCCAGGTTGACACCATTTTTCCCACAAATCTCTCCCATGCAAACTCATTTCAACTAAATAGTGCCTCAGTTTTCCTTAAGAGCTAGTACAATACAGTGGGTTACAGGATTAGGCTTGGACCAAAGTATCCTGAGCTTCAAACCCCTCTCAGCCAAGAAGTTACCTAGGCGGAACTGGGCAAATCTCAGTCTCTCAGTCTATATATATATTTTTTTGCCACCACTTAATAGTATAATTCTAAACATTCACTTCATTGGTCTGTTTAGCATGTCACTGTACATCATTTTGCAGGGTTACAGTGCTCAGCTCTCCAGAGAGAGAATGGAAAATAAATGACTTCTTTATCACAGCAACCCATGCCCATAGTTTTCATATCCATAGTTCCTCCAAGTCTCATAGGGAGAAGTAGCCGAAACACATCATCCATATTTACAGAGAAAATTCTCAGAATGTACACATAGGTACCTATGTACACAACAGAAACTTAAACATCCAGCTTTTTAAAAGTCCAATATATTACTGTGTATATAGATGACAGCAGTAACTACTCAGGAGTTACATTTATACAATTATCTAGACTTTGGCATACACAAAATGATAATTCTAGTTGTATACAGGGCCATAAACCTGAGAAAACATGGGGAGACTTTGGCTAAATCTCCTTCAACTAATTTATATTCAAGATTTTACAAACTACAATAAGATAACTTTTCATATTATTCGTAAGTGAAAATTCCAGTGTAAAATACACAACTCACAGTCAACATTCCACTTGATGCTCCTTGGAGGGAGTTTAAGAGTTTCATTGATCTTTTCAAGTACTGTCTGCAGCTTCTGTTTCTGAGCTATTTCTGACTGCGTGACTTCAGCAACATTGAGTTTCTCACTCTCAAGCTTCTCTAAAGTGATAATGGGAGAAAAAAAGCAACATCTACACCTCAATTCCATGTACTAAGTGCAATGCGCAGACATTCTGTTCCACATATCACAATGGATTTTCTATAGATAACCAGTCCGAAGTTTCAGGTTAACTACTGGCAATTTTTCATTTTGCCTAGGTACAGCCATTCATTTTTCCAGGACAAACCCCTATTCCCTCAGGAAAGTGCAAACATATCAAATAAGATGTTCTATTTAGTTTGCCAAAATGAATGTAAAGTATGATGGAATCACAGCCTTACATGTTATATCACTTGGAGCATTTCAGTCTTCTAAAGGGTTATTATCAATTATCTAAGGGGTGCTCTTTCCAGATGAGAATGTTATCCAGATAATTTCAGTGATAACTACCAACACATCAGTTTGTCGCCTAATCCTAGAAAGGTTTTAGAACAAATCCGCAGGCAGGCAGTCCTGGAGCATTTAGAAAAGGTGGCTGTGATTACTAAGGGTCAGCACAGGTTCCTCAAAAGCAGGTCATGTCAGACTAACCTTATCTCCTTTTTTGAAATAATTACTAGTTTGTTGGATCAGGAAAGTGCTGTTGATTTCAAGAAGCCCTTTGATAAGGTTCACATGATATTCTTGTTGACAAGTTGATAAAATGTGATTTGGATCCTACTGCTATTAGGTGATCTGTCACCCAAAGAGTCTTGTTAATTGTTCCTCATCCTCTTGGAGAGGAGTGACAAGTGGAGTGTCTCCGATACCTGCCCTGGGTCCTATATTATTTGACATCTCTATAAATTGTTTGGGTGAAGGAAAAGAGGGGATATTCATTACATTTGCAGATGACATCAAGTTGTAAGGGGTAGCAAATACAACAGAATCAAGATTCTGGATTATGTTGGCAGGTTGGAAAACTGGGCTAAAACTAATATCACAAATTTTAACGGAGATAAATGTAAAGTTCTGAATTTAGTCTGGAAAAATCAAATGCATAATTATGTGATGGGGGACACTTGTGGCGGTACAGTAGTACCCATGAAAGGGATCTAGGGTTCTTCATAGACACTGAACATGAGTCAGCAGTGTGATGTGATAGCAAAAAGGCAAATGAGATTTTGGGCTGTATCAACAGAAATATAGAATCCAGATCATGCAAAGTGCTAATATTACTTTGCTCTGGTTAGACCACACTTGGAGTATTGTGTTCAGTTTTGGACATTACAGTTGATGATAAGCAGGAATGTTTCCAGCGATGGTGAGCTGTCTGGAGACCAAGTCCTATGATGAAAAACTGGACATGATTAACTTAGAGAGGACACAATTGAGAGGTGATAAAATAGCCATTTTCAAATATCTGAAGGGCTATCATATAGAGGATAGAGCAGAGTTATCTTCTGTTTGCCCTAGAACAGGGGTCTGCAACCTGTGGCTCTCCAGATGTTCATGGACTACAATTGGCCATGTTGGCAGGGGCTGATGGGATTTGTAGTTCATGAACATCTGGAGAGCCACAGGTTGCAGACCCCTGCCCTAGAAGGTCAGACCAGAACAGGTTGAAATTAAATCAGTACAGTTTTCAGATAAATTTTACAAAGAATGACCTGATAATCAGAGCCATCCCTCAGTGGAACAGTCTTCTTCAGGAGGTGGTAGATTCTCCTTCTTTAAGCAGATACAGCCATTCTGACACTATGAATTTAGGCAGATCATGAAAGGGAGGGCAGGAAAGGATAAGCCAGTGCTCAGTTCTTGCGGCTCATTCTAATATGTCTTGGGTAATATCAATCACCACTTTGGGCTCAGGAAGGAATTTTCTTCCAGACCAGATTAGCAAAGGGATCCTGGAGTTTGTTTGTTTGCATTCCTCTGGACACAGAGCAGAGGTCACTGCCGGTGATGGGTGGGGGAGGTAGCTGTGCAATTCCTGCATTGTGCAGGGAGTTGGACTTGATGACCCTTGGGTTCATTTCAGCTGTTTCTGTGATTCTACAATGAATCATGATACAAAACAGTCAGCTTCAGAAACCTTTTAAGGTCTTAGTGTGCATAAACAGGAGTGCAACAGTTGCAAGAATTTTTGTGAAAATGAGGAGTCTACAAGCAAAGTGGACTAGGTGTTGATATAAAATGGACAGGTAATACTTGATATTTTAAGTTATTGCCATACCATGAAGTTGAAATGGGCTACAACACTACTGAGAGATGTCTGATGGATAAAAGAGAAGGAACAACAGAAAAAAACAACAGCCTCTAAGTATGGGATGAACAGGCAATATTTTTAGCCTGTTCCCCACACTACTAGCATCATATATAATAGTAAAGATTAGACAAGGTAGGAGTAGAATGAAGTGGTATGGAATATAAAACAGCCTCCCGGGAAATCCCCTCTACAGTTGTGGGTCTGGAAGGGATGGAGAAAATGGGGTGGGATGGAATTGGGCTATTTTATTGCTGTTTTAATTGTTTTATTCTATTTTTTGTGTTTTTAAATTATTTTTAATATCTGTAAGCCACATAGAGATGCTGGTATGAGATGGGGTACAAATTTTCATAAATAAACAAACTAATAACAATTAATGCCTTGATGACAAATGTTTCCCTCATCTTCAACGATGTGTGCATATGTGTTTCTTACCAAAGAGTTTTTGCAGTACTTGGCCATCATACAGATCTTCAGCGAGATCTTTCACAATGATGCGTTCTCCTACCAACACATCATTAATCCAGTCAATTAATACCTGTGCAAGAGATAAAACATTAGCAATATTGCATATGTGCATAAACACATGAGCTACTGGAAACAATGATAAATTGTTTAGAAAGCAAATCACCAAGTGAGCAATGAAGTAAAGTTATAGATACAAAATTAGTATAAAAATTATAGGAAATATACCTATCATAGGGATTAACATGTAAGAACAAGGCCTTGTGTGCATATTACATAAAGAAAAAATAGTTTTACCTCAAGGAAGTTACTATTCATCCCCACATTATACTAGAGGTAGGATGCAATTACTCTCTTGCTTACGCAATGCATGCAACTCTTACTTTAAGAAAAGTTTGCAGCTACCTAGGAGACATACCAGTTACCTGCAGAGATGAAGGACTAAAATGTAAGGACTGTAAACCAGAGCACAGTTAAAAGCACGTAACTCTCACTGCACTCAGTAGGACTCAAGCACAATTAATTGTGAGCTGAATCAAAAGTTTAATTGATACTATATAGAGATACTTTTTAACGTCCACTATAAATGGCCTCAGTGGACACTAACTTTTGGAAGGACACACATGTCTACAAATATTCTGGAAATGGTCCCAGGGTGCTGACTTGACCAGTTGTGCAGAGTAACTTTCAGCTTGTTCAGTATGAGGATGTGGACAAGATTTTTGGAAGTTTGCGACTTGCCTGTGCAACTCTTTAAAAAATCTACTCTGTATTCAGAACAGCTAAACAACTACAACTAATCTCAAATGTATCATTCATGAACAAAGTGATTAAATGCATATTGGCTGGATAACTTCAAGGATTTCTGAATGACGTAGATTGTTTGGATCCATTCCAATGTGGTTTCAGGATTTGTTATAGAACTGACATGGCCTTGGTCACTCTGGTTGATGACCTGAGCTGGCAGATGGACATGGGGAGTGCAACTTAATTAATTCTTCTAAACCATCTTTCAGGGCTGGGACTGGAGGCACTGTTTTGAAGTAGTTTAGCCCTACCTTGAAAGTAGGTCTTGGAGTGTGATGTTGGGAGGCTGCTGCTCTGGGCTTCTGGAGTCCTGCAAGGTTTCATCCTTTCCCCCTTATTTTTTAACATCTATGTGAAGCCACTGAGAAAGGTCATTTGGAGATTTCAGCTGAACTGCTGCTAAAATGCAAATGACAGCTCTTCCAGTGGATCACAGGAAGGCTGTGGAGGCAGTTTTGAGATAGATGAGGGTTAACAAGCTAAAATGGAGGTACTACTTAGTGGGAGGAAAGTCAGACTGAGGAGATGAGATATCTTCCCCACCTAAAAGAACAGATTTGTAGCTTGGGGTACTACTAGACCTAAGCAGATAGAAGCAGTGGCATGAGCACCTTTCACCAGCTTTGACTGGTGAAGCAACTCCAGGTATTCCTGGGCAAGAAAAGGTCTGCTCCAATTTGGTTGGAAACGCTTGGTGGCTTTTATCTGGACTAGACTACTGAAATGCCAAAGTGCAGCACGATTAAGCCTCTTCCCAACAATTATGCCTGTGCGCTGTTCTGCTGACTTAACAGTTATTGCTCCTTTTGCGTCCTGCAGCCCTGCCGGCAGCAAATTTGCACACATGGAACACTTTGAAAAACAAGCTCTGGAAACAGCACCCAAAAAGCCCACTATATGGTTTTGTTTTGTGGATGACACGTTCACAATTTGATGACACGTGGATGACATGTTCATGGAGAAGAACTAAACAAGTTTCTGGACCATATTAACAATATCCACCCTAACATCCAATTTACTAAGGAAAAAGAAAATGAGGGAAAACTACAATTTCTCAATGTCTTAGTCATCTGTAAACTGAACCAATAATTGGGCCACACAGTATACAGAAAACCCCCACACACTGATAGATATCCACATAAAAATTCCAGTCATCACCCAGGACAAAAAAAGGAGTACAATAAACACTCTGGTAGATCATGCAAAATGAATCTGTGAACCCCACCTCCTTCAAGGTGAACTGAATCACCTAAACTGGGCTCTACAGGCTAATGGTTACTCTACTACAGACATCAGAAGAGCTGCAGACCAAGAACAAACCACAGGAATGAAGATAAACAGCCACCCAGAAGGAAGGTGCTGTTACCATAGAACAAGGGAATCACTGATTGCATAGGCAAACTGATGAAGAAACATAACCTCCAAACAATCTACAGACCCACTAAGAAAATTCAACAAATGCTACATTCAGCAAAGGATAAGAGTGATCTTCTAACCTCTGCAGGAGTCTACCACGTACCGTAAAGTTGTGGACAAGTCTACATAGGGAACACAAAACGCAGCACCCAGACATGTATCAAAGAACATGAAAGGCACTGCAGACTAATTCAGCCAGAAAAATCAGCAACAGCAGAACACGTAATAAACCAAGCTGGACACAGAATGTTATTTGAAAACACAGAAATTCTAGACCACTCTGACAACCACTACGTCAGACTACACAGAGAAGCCATTGAAATCCACAAGCACATGGACAATTTCAACAGAAAGGAAAAAAACCAAGAAAATGAACAAAATTTTGCTACCAGTGCTTAAAAATACTAAAATCAAGACAATGGTTAGTGAACACCAACCATACACAGGATGTCTCCAGGCAGGAAGTAATCAAATGGATTAAAATGCCAGGCAACTACTATGCAGATGCCCTCACTGATTGCTTATGTAACTTCATTGTTACTTACATTTGCTAAAATGGGTGGATTCCACTCAACACATGCAAATCACACTTGCTAATTGCACCCTTTACACTTGTTAATCAATGCAAACGGTTCTTTCTCCCACCTTGGACATTCCACAAGTAAATATACTCCACTTGCTTTACTACCATCAGGTCCTCTGAAGATGCCAACCACAAATGCAGGTGAAACATCAGGAGAAAATGCTACTGGAACACGGCCATACAGCCTGGAAACCCGACAACCTTTACCCAGATTTTTAAGGCAGTATTTCGCCATCACGCTAAGCTCATCGGCTCTACTGTAGTTTTGGATCGTTTCTTGGCGTTAGAGTCAATCGGTGACGGACTTCATTTTCCTCTTTAGTAAATGTTAGAAGAAAACAAGAGAAATGCATGTTACTACAAATGCATCTGGTATAGTATTTTACTTCAGAAATGTAGGTTGAGGCAAAAAAATTTTTTAAGGTTACCTAGCATAGTATCTTCAGGATCTAGTTCAAAAGGTATTGGGCTGAGTGGTAAGTTAATAGCATTTATCCCTTCTTCTTGTAACTCAGACACTAGGAGGGGGAAAAAAAGAAAAGTTTAGTGACATTATTTCTTAGTTAGCCACAAGAATGTGAATGTCCACTTCATTTCTGCATTAATCTCAGGGGCCAGCGAATGTAATCAACTGTATAAAATACAAGCCTGGAAAAAGAAGATGTGGCCTTCTACTTTTGAACAAATATAAATTGCGACTCATGCATGATACAACTCTGGATCTCCTTGGTTAACATAACCCTTGGGTATGGAATTCAGCTGTCTGTATGCTGACAAAGATCCTTTATAACAGTGGTAATCAACCTTACTAATGCCTTGACCCTTTAATACAGTTCCTCATGTTGTGGTGACCCCCAACCCTAACATTTATCCATTTTACAGATGGAGAACACTAATGCAGACAGTCTTAGACGACCCCTGTGAAAGGGTCGTTCGACCCCCAAAGGGGTCCTGACCCACAGGTTGAGAACCACTGCTTTATAATTTTGTTGTGGTGTTCATCACTTGCAAAAAAGAAAAAGAAAGAAACAGTTTCTGCCAGTTTTACTGTCCCAGTTTGTGAACTCTTCAAACCTGAGTAAATCGAAGAGCTCCTGGTTTGGCTCCCACCCCTCACATTTTTGAAACAAAATCCCGCAAACAAATTCAGAACTCTCAAGGAGATGGCCCAAGAAACATGCTTTCAAATCCATTTTCTTGGCCACAAATGGAACAATACAGCAGGGATTGCCAACTTTTTTGAGGTTGAGGAAACCTTTGGAACTTTGAGAGGCAATCACAGGAGTCAGAACCAAACTCAAACAGTGGCACACTGAACACATGAAACCACCTTATGCATAGTTCACCACTGGCCTTTCACATTTAGTTTGTACTTTGGCTAGAAACATGGTCTAGCCACAGGAAGGACCCTAAGCCTTCTGAACACTTATCTCTCCTCAGACAACAGCCCAGGTCCCTGGACTCTAAGGCTAAAACAAAACACTCTTTGCTCTGCAAAAGAAGCACAAGCCAATAGTCAGCAAAGGTAATGGGAACCACACACTTGCAAAGGAAAGCAAGCATGATTATCGTTATCCTGATCTTCCAGAGCCAGTAGCTGCTATTGCAGGTGTGGAAAACCCTTTCACTTGTATAAGGGCAGTCAATAACTAGACCTACACTACACTGGCCTGGAGTATTCACAGTGGCACAGTGGTTAGGAGCAGGTGTACTCTAATCTGGAGGAACGGGGTTTGATTCCCCGCTCTGCTGCTTAAACTGTGGAGGCTTATCTGGGGAATTCAGATTAGCCTGTGCACTCCAACACACGCCAGCTGGGTGACTTTGGGCTAGTCATAGTTCTGATACCTCTAAATCCTCCCTATCTTCCTATCAACCATTAAATAAATAATGGTTGGTTATTTATTTAAAATATTTAAAGCCGCTATTCTACTAAATCAGGTCGATACAGAGCTCAAGGCAGCTTACAGTAATGATAAAATCCATTAAAAAATTAAAATCATAGCTCAAAAATAAAGGAGCTACACATGCCTCCCTGGGGGATTGTTCTATTATTGTGGGGCTGCCACTGAGAAGGCAAGGACAGCTCCATGTCAAGGTACACACACCCCAATTAACAGTGTTTATATTTGTAAGACATTTCCATCCAAGGTAAAGATTCCCAAAGCAACTTAAAATACTTAACAGAGCAGAACATAAATGAATGAAATAAGCAGCCTGGTTTTTATATAGCTTATTGTCTTGTCTGCATAAATAAAAACCTAGTGCACACTGGCATTGTGAAATGTCTGGGTCTGAATTTGTGTGCCCACTGAAGACATTCTAAACAAAGAATTTAGTGCAAAAAACTCTGCTTTAAAAAAAATTCTGAAATCATCATGCAAAACATACAGTAAAATATACTTAGCAGTCTTTCAGGGGCCTCTCTTGTGACAAAGGGTAGTGTCCTTTCCTTAGGGAGTGGATTATACAATTATATGTTCATAGTGTAGATCATATCCAAACCCTTCATGGGGGAGGGGGTGTCCCAATACCTGCTATTCCTCTTGGATTTAGCATGTCCCTTGCCCCAGAGGGGTGCTACCATTATGTCTAAACAGCAATAGTAGTTGAAAACTGTTGCAGCTGATGTCTTCCTTAAAGAGTTAACTAAATAGTACTGGGAAGGGGACCTGCATGTTTCAGGGCAGATCTAGTTATATTGTAATTATTCATTTATTTGAATTTCTATTCTATGTGAACTATACGGTATGTTAAAAGCTACCATAAGAGAAGAGAAAATAGCTTTATACCGAATCATTCCCCCTAATTCATTGGATAATTAAATTAATCATACAAAAATGGTCTCTACTGAATCAATTATATTTAATACTTCTGACTCAAAGGCAGCAAAATGCAAATTTATATCCATGTATGCTTGCTAGAACATTTATTTTTAGCTGGATAAAGCCTTTAATGAGTTGATACAGGAATACAAAGTCACAAATCTACTCTGTGGAATCCAACATGGGCCACGTTAGTACTTTAATAATGATATATACAATTACTCTGTCAGTAGAAACTGATGTTTCAAACTAAAGGCACAAATACTATTGCCCATACTACTGGTTTAATTATATACAAATCACAGTTTCAAGTTATAATTTCTAGACTTTTCCCATTTGTCTTTATATGCATTTGTTTTTCCTTAGATCAGCGTTGTTTTTTAGCTTGGTGGAACCAAAATTAGTCACTTCCTACATAAGCAGTCATCAGACATTTAACCTTTTCACATTTGTAGGTCTGATCACATAGCTAACCACATTTGTAAGCAAAAATCCAGTTACTATGTTTAAGTTAATCATAATATCAGGACTATTTCCTGTTATACTCAGCTTCTGACCCACCCACCCCCAGCCCAAGTTACTAATAAAGGAAATAAATTACTTTGAAGCCTGAAACTAGCAGATAAAGTAATTTAATTTATCACAGAATACCCTCTACCCAAAGGAAGGAAATCGAGTATATAATGTCTGGGATTTATTTTATTTTATCTTTATTTGTTTTAATTTTTTTTATGCCATCCTCACACCCAATGCCGGGTTCCCAAGGTGGCAAACATGAAAACCTTCAGCTGTTAAAAAAAGAGAGAGAGTGTGTACACACATAAACATACACATAAGCACATAAACATATAAAAACACACACACAAAAGGGTCAGATTTTTCCATCATGGCCTATTTCCACTACTAAGGAGACAAAATACACAGTTCAGGACTGGTAGCTACAATATAACTTCTCTGTTATTCTTAATGTGCCATCTTTCTCTCATTGTAGTCCATAGCCCCCACATTTTTCCTCTTTGTTGCTTTAACATGACTCTATCTTGCCCAAATTTCTTAAAAACCATCAAAGAAGGAGTGCAATCACACAAACTATTAGTATGGTTGTCTAAAAGCTTTGTCACAGCAAAACAAAACAACACACATTATGGGATACAATACATATGTAAACACATGTTAATATGTAAACACATTTGCTCCATTCTTATATTATGGCTTAAGCGACAATCTCTTCTGCATTCTAGAGTTCTTCAACTTCTGTTCTATGCCGCTGACTGGCATCTGTGGCTAAGTGGTGGAGAGAGAACAAACTGAGACTGCATCCAGACAAATCATATTTGATATCAATTAAGACTGACAAGCTATAAAACATCAGAACTTTGATTCATTTTAATTGAGTATTCAAAGCTTGGGAGACTTCTTGGATACAGTCCTCCAATCAGAAAAAAAAAACAAATTTTGCAATAAATGCCTTTTTCTCAGCCTCACCTCCCATGGAAATTCTCATTTCTTAGATTTGGCTGACATAGACACAATGATCTACAATATGGTTACTTCAAGGCTATCTGGTTATTGTGGCACAGAGGCAGCAGTGGAGGCCAGAGGAGGCTCAACCTACTGGGCCAAAGGCAGCAACTGTTCCAGGGCAAAGTGGGTCACTGCTTGGGATGGCAATAGCAGCATGATGGTCCCCCACAGAAGTGTGTGTGTGTGTATGTGCGTGTGTGTCACCTGCAAGACAGTCTCCCCCACCAAACAACTGTTGAGCACATCAGCAGGGGCAGGATATTTGCCAGTCCAAGGCATTGGTTGTGGCACAGCTGGCAAAGAAACATTCCAACCCAGTTGGGGTGGGGCAAGGCAAAGAATAAAGACTGGGGTCCACAACCTTTTCTAATCTATGGGCACCTTCCTAATACTAACACAGGGTAGTGGGAACAACAACAAAATAGCTACTGCAGGAGGTGGAGCCAACCACAAAATGACAAATTGTGACCCTGTCAACAATGTCAAGTGAGGCCATGAATATGCTCTTTGTGGGGCTGCCCTTCAATTGATCCAGTATACAACAACTTGATTATTATCTGGAGTTCTGAACTTTGAACATAGCACTACCTATCTTTATATCTTTATTGATTGATTGATTGATTGATTGCATTTGTATACCGCCCTCCCCGAAGGCTTTGCACTGGTTTACTGTTTATTTCCAAGTTAAATTGAAGGTGGGATGCTGTGTGGTTTCCGGGCTGTATGGCCGTGTTCTAGCAGCATTCTCTCCTGACGTTTAAGCCATCAGACTGTGGTGGCATGCCAGCCACAGGATGCAAGTAACACGGCCAGGAAAAATGCTATATGACTCCTTACACATACAGCCCGGAAACCACACAGCACCCCAGTGATTCCGGCCGTGAAAGCCTTCGACAATACATTAAATTGAAGGTGTTGATTTACTTTTAAAGCACTTTATGACACAGATTCACATATTTGAACCTTTCTTCTAGTACAGTGGTCGTGAACCTAGGGCACTCCAGATGTTCATGGACTACAATTCCCATCAGCCCCTGCCAGTATGGCCAATTGTGAATCCAGAGAACATCTGAGAGCCCTAAATTCTCCTCAACTCATGGTTTCAATTAATGAAGCTCATCGTGGCAACTCCAATTATTGCAGATGTTCTTTCCATCTGTCCCTAATGAAAGTAAGTGAGGTCAGTCATGACCCACAGTGGGATCTTTGTGCAGGGGCCCATTACTGTGGAATGGTCTTCCCAAGATTGTGAGAAATGTGCCTACCCTCATGGTCTTCAGGAAGTCCTGTGAAACGAATTTGAAGAAATATAGTAGTAAGGTTTAGTTGCAGATTGGTTTCAGGTTTTGTAATTCCTTTTGTCTTTGATTTGTTCTTGTGCATTTTGAGGGTCCCACTGATAAGGATCAGTCGTCTTAATTTATATCATATACCACTTTGGATCCTAATATGAGTGAAATGGATTCAATAAGCAATTTAAATAAATTAATATCAGATACAGAAGCTACTGAAACGCCCGTAGACCAGCCTTCCTTAACAGTTACATTTATTTTTAAAGCAGCAATTCCTCAGCTCTTTTGGGAGTAGCTTATTTCCCCTACCTCAGAAAAGTCAGGAGTTGCTGGAGAAAACCAGATGCATTCCTGAAATCATGTAAATATGATGTGCATTGTTTATTGTGTTATGCTTTGTTTATCAGTGAATCTGATATCTACTTAAAGAGAAGTTCTATGTGACTCCATGGATATTAGTCTATACTAACAATCACTAGTGGATATTAATCTATGCTTACAAGCACAAGCAGACATTTTAATGAGTTGCATACAGGGTGGAAAATGGAAAGAAAAGCAGGTAATACAGATAGAAAATGGAAGTTTCACCTCCCAAAAGAATCAACTGAAATATCTGGATGGTCCGTGAACATTTTCTGATATCTGAGTCAATCTCTTCTGAATCAGCATTTACAAGTGGACTGTCTGAGCCAGTTCTTGAGACCATTGGTGGTTAAGCCCATGACATCCAAATCAGTTGAATGTGCTATTTATCAGTATGAAAAACATTCATTACAATGTACCATCTACACCCAATGATAAAGGGTAATCTAGAACTGCAAGCTTTTATTTCAAAAAGCTGGATTTATATTAGTATAATTGCTTTCTAAGATGCAATGCAGCATAATATTTTATTAGCATTTTCAGAACAGAGAGGGAAATTTAATAAAGACTGAATGGCAACATTGCTTTCAAAAATGCCCGTATGCATATTCAGTGTCTAAATTATCACAATGTTGTGATACTAACTTAAACACTATTTGTACAGTGCTACAAAAATTGATATAATAGATTCTGCAGTACATATGCTTGATGTCTATGAACAATAAATTCAGACTGCTACCACAACATAATCTATTGTGCATTATGGACTCCAATGCAACTAAAAAGCAGACACAGGATGAATTCTGATGTACTATAGTGTTGAATTTCAGTAAAGCCTACTTTATGAAACATCCGATTGTCATTTTTCCACAATTTATTTAGATATTCCAATTTTGTTTTGGGTACTGTTTCTCTTCTTTTATGCATGAAATACATGCATTTTTCTAGTTTACAAATGACCATATGAGCAGCAGCTGTAGTTGAATCATGAATGTCTATTTGCCTAAAGGCTTGTACTGAGAAAATGGAAAACTACGATTCCCCCAGACGCTCAGATACAGATTAGTGAATGACTGAATTAGCTTCACGAAGAATGCCTTCTGTAAGAGTAACTGCTCAGCTCTTTTAATACCAGCTGGGAACACTTTGTGGAATGCTTAGAACTGATATGGTTACTAAACCATCATTGTCCAAAGATAGCGTCTGCATAATTAGAAGATGTCTGTTTATTATAACAAAGGAAAAAATAAACATCAATATGATTTTACTTGTTTATTTGTTATTTGTTGAATACAGAATATGTAACTGTAATATGAAAATCATGGCTTATATTCACAGTAACCTTTCACAGGCAACTGGCATTTCCATTTGTGCATCTTTCTGTGTTTTTGAATTACATCAGTTTTCCTCTCCTGTGTTGCACTGCACTGTTCCAAAACATACCCTAACACTCAGAAAGCAGATAAAGAAAGCTCTGCTGTATATGCTAAACGTAGCATATGGTTCCTTGGATCTAAACCCTGACACTAACATATAAAACAGCCAGCCAGTGTGGTTTAGTGGTTAAGATGTTAGACTAGGACCTGAGAAACTTAGGTTCAGATCCTCACTCACGCCATGTAAGCTTGGTGAGTGACCTTGGGCCAGTCACATACTATTAGCCCTGACCCTGGCAAAAATTTCAATGACAGATCTCCAAGGAATATCAGGGTTATGACGCAGAGAGAAGACAATAGCACACTACCTGTGAAAACCCTACAGCGTCACCATTAATCAGCTGTGACTTGACAGCAAAAAAAGGGAATGTATACAGTTATTTCTGAAAAGGAAGACTGGATAAAGAAGACATCTAAAGAACAAACAAAATAATAATAAGCAATCTGCATATAGAAGATGCTTTTCTTTTCAGGAGGCTCATGTTAAAATTCTGGGCAACTCTCGTATTGAGGGATAGTATGGGCTAATGCAAAATGAAAAGCAAATCAAAATAAGCAGAAGAGAAAATATATTACTAATTTGTCTGTGATATTAATCCACACATATTCCATGGTACGTTCCATCTAGCCAGCTGGGTTGATTGTATTAATCCATATTTTCATCTTGGTCTCTCGTGGTCCGGTTGGGGGTGGGTTTGTCACCATCTGCTATTGTTATTATTTCCTATTTTATAGTATTTTATTGTTTGATTTTATTGTTTTATCCTTGTGTCGTTCACAAGGTTTATAATTTTAATTAATAAATAAATAAACCTTTTCCCACACAAATTATTGCCAAATGCTACTTTTTTCTTTCAATTCCACATTCCCCTACCCACATTTTGTTCCAGAAACGGACCATTGGATACTCACCGTGAGGACATCTTGGTAGGGTTATTTCTCACCCCATTCCTTGGGAGGCAGGAACTAGTTTTTTCATCACTTCCTGTCTGGACCAAGCGACTCCATTTTGCTTCAGTATAACTTTTAACAGTACAACATGTGTCAACAAACAACATTAACCACAACCAGAATTACAAATGAAGATGGAGAGGACCAGATTGCAGCCTTGCAAATCTGTTCAATGGTTGCATTATTCCAAAATTCTGCATTGGTTGCAGAACTTCATACTGAATGGGCCGTAATTCCATTTGGGACTGGAGGCTTTGTGCACTTCTATGATGCAGGCTTTGATGGTTGAACTGATAGCAGCCATGGATATTTGACATCCAGTGTTTAGGGGTGAAACATTGATGAAGATACTCTCTGATTGTCGTATGTTTTCCGTGCGAATGGAGAAAGACTTCAATGCCAATCAGAATGTGGCCCTTCCTGATGAATGGCAAGAATTGTTGGAGAGCTAGTAGGATGGCTCGAGTCTCTAGGATGTTTACTGGCAGTTGTGACTTGGTCTCTGTCTACTTGCTTTGTATGAATCATTCTTCCAAGGTGGCTCTCCAGTCCTTGAGACTGGCATCTGTGAATATTTGAATTCTGTCCAGTATCAGATACGCTTTCCCTTGAGCTAGGTTTGTCCGAAATGTCCAACATTTCAGACTGGATTTCAGTTCGCTTTTTTTCAGGTATGTGTGGGCTGGAAGGGTCAGAAAAGACTTATAGAGGGTTAGACATAAAACTAGGTCCCCACTGAAACATATCGATGGTCGATATGAACAACCCTAGTAGACTGGTCAGATATAACAGAGAGGAACGTCATGCTTGAATGATGGCTGACGTTGCCCAATGAAACTTGAGGATCTTGTCTCTGGGTAGAAACAACATGCTCTATGTTGAGTCGATTATTGCTTCCAGATGTTCCATGAATCTGTAGGGCACTAAGGAGCTTTTCTGACAATTTATCTGGAACCCATGTGTCTCCAGAACTTGTATGACCTGGGCCAGGTCAACCAACACTTGTTCCTTGGATCTGGAGCAAACCACTAAGTCATCCAGATATTTATTTATTTATTTATTGAATTTGTAGACCGCCCCATCCCCGGGGGGGTCTGGGCGGTGCACAACAATATTCATTACAATCAGTAAAGTTATTAAACCAATAAAATCTATTAAAGTCTATTAAAGCATGGGTCGGTACACAAAGATATCAGGCTATTTAAAACCCAATTTAATTAGAGGCCTCCTAAGGGGAGAGGGAGCGACAGGACTCCCCTCTAAGAGGGGGTAGCATATGGTGGTAATGAACATATGGATAGACATGTATCCCCCTTTCTCAAAGCAAGATTACTGGTGCCAGCAGAATTTTGGAGATAGTGTGGAGACTGCTTCCAACCCAAAGGGTGGGGCCCAGAATTGAAAGTGGTTGTCCTGGGCTGTGAAGCATAGAATCTTCCTGTGAGCAGGATGAATTGGCACATGGAGATATGCCTCCATCAGATCTAGGAAAATTAAGAAATCTCTTGATCTCATAGCCTCTTTCAGACGTTTACATGCTTGTTTACATATTGCAGATTTAGAATGACTCACCAGTCCCCGTTCTTCTTGGGGACAGGAAAGAAATGGGAGCAAACTCCTGAGCATCTCTCTGAAGGTGGGACCGATTCGATGGCTCTGTGTAAGGCGTTGTATGGCCGTCTTGGTTCGTAGTGCTTTGTCACAGTTGACCCTTAGAGGAGACACAATCATCTGAGGTTTGGAAAACCAGAATAACTCAATGGTATAGCTGCTGGATACTACTTCCCTTGTCCAGGCATCCATTGGTCATCTTCTCCACTTGAAGGGTTGGAAGTAGTTGAAGTGACCCAACTGGGACTTGTAGGTAGTGGTCTGGAGGGTTTGTCAGGTATCTGGAACTTGTAGGGCTAGGTGGTGATGAAAGGATCCCCTGCCATGAAAGGGTTGCCAGTTCTTGCACTGTCCCTCAGGAAATGCTCTCTGGAAGTTCCTGTTTGGTCGAAAGGAGGGCTTGGAGTAAGACGGAGTTGAATCCGACTTGATAAATTTGGGCAGTGTTTTCTTTTTAACTTTGGTTTCTACCCAAATCTGACCAAGATCATTGCCAAACAGTCTATCTCCATGAAATGAGTACCCAGCCACCACTACTTTAGAATGGGGATCGGCTTGCCAGACCCTAATCCAAGGATTCCTCCTCGCTACAACTGCAGAAGCCATGGATCTAGCAGAGCAGGACATGGCATCGAAACTGGAATCTGCCAGGAATCTGCCATGGCTACCCATTCCAATCCTTCCCTGAGGCTGTGGTCCTCTGGAAACAGCATATCCATACAATATTGGCTCTAGCTACTGTGGATGAGAGAGCTAAAGCCTTAATAGCCACTGCCAACCATTCATGGGACTGCTTAAGTGCCACATCGAATCTTTTATCCATGGGATCTTTTGGGGCTTTCTCTCCATCTCTGGAGACCAGGCCCCCTGATTGCAAACCTGCTATGGGAGCATCCACTAGTGCAGGGGTCTGCAACCTGCAGCTCTCCAGATGTTCATGGACTACAATTCCCATCAGCCAATTGGCCATGCTGGCAGGGGCTGATGGGATTTGTAGTCTATGAACATCTGGAAGAGAAGCTTTTACAGACTCCATGAACTAGTGTGAGACCTAAGCATCTGCGTGGAAACACTCCAGGGTACAATGTAAACTTGTTTAACCACTGCTGGCAGCCCTTTACTACTGGCTGGATTCAACCAGTCCTAATACGTTTCTCAAAAGCTTCTGGGATCGGGAAGCACAATGGGGAGTGTCTTCTGATGGGAAATATGCTCTATTTCCTTTGGGCATCCTCTTAATAGTTTTATTGCCACCCGCAGTTCCAGGAGGATCCTGGGCATCTTCAGGGTCTTGGAGATCAAGGGCAGAGATCGTTTTAGTAAACAACAAGGGAAGGGTTTCCAGTTTGAAAAAACGCAAACCCTTATCTATGGGATCTGAGGAGATGTCCTCCAAGTCTGAAAGTCTGTCAGCAGACTCATGTTTCTCCCCCTCAGTCAACTGCTCATCATCAAGCAGTGAGCAAGAATCTCTAATTGGATTGCCCTGGGAATCTCCATGGTGCCTAACTGTGGATCTAGATTGGGACCTTGGATGTGAGGAAGAAGACCCTGCATTCCTCTCCCTCCAGTGTCCCTGAAAAAACATTCTATTTGCTGCCTTACTGCATTATTCAACATGGTCTCAAAATCTGCTGGGGAAAAGCCTTGCCATTGTTGTACCGATGGCTGCAAGAGACTTGGGGAGGGAGCCTCCTCCAGATTTTCCCCATTCTCCCCAGGGCTGGAATGGGGGGAATCTTGCTTTAAAGATGCAGTTTCCAGTGTCCCCAATGCAGTCTGTTGAAGCCTCCTGCGCTTCTCTGGTTGACGGTTGTTTTGCACGCACTCAGGAGTGGCCCTGCAGCATTTCTCTGAGCCGCAGTACTTTCTCTTTTCTTTCTCTTTCTTTCCCGGCCTTGGGTCAGCTAAGCAGCTTCCTGGACCAGGTTCATTGCCCTCCTCTTGGTCAGCCCTGCAGCTTCCTGAGGGGGATGGCTTTTCCCATCGAGCACCCTTCACCCTGGTGCCTTCAGTCGCTGACTTGGCAAATTCCTCCCTTTCGGGAGAAAAGGCGCAATCCACCATTTTCCTTAAAAAAGGCAGCACAACTAAAATACTACTCCTGTCTCTACCACACACAAACACTCAAAAGGCCCCGGGAGAGACAGATTAGATGATACACCATGTTAATATAGACACGAAACAACACAGAATCACCGCAAAACTAACAAGAGATAAGGAGAGTGTAAAAGTTCCAAGTGCTCTCCCGTTCAAGGAGCAGGAAAAAATACTGAAGCAAAATGGAGTCGCTTGGTCCAGACAGGAAGTGATGAAAAAACTAGTTTCTGTCTCCCAAGGAAGAAGAGGAGGAGGAGGAGGAGGAGGAGGAGTTTGGATTTATATCCCCCCTTTCTCTCCTGCAGGAGACTCAAGGGGCTTATGATCTTCCCAGTTCTCCTCCTCACAAGCAAACACCCCTGTGAGGAGTAGGTGGAGCTGAGAGAGGCTCGAAGAAGCTGTGACTAGCCCAAGGTCACCCAGCTGGCATGTGTGGGGTGCACAGGCTAATCTGAATTCCCTTAGATAGAAAGCTCTCCACAGCGGGGGTGGGGAACCCTGACTCCAGATGTTCAGGAACTACAATTCCCATCAGCCTCTGTCAGCATGGCCAATTGGC
Source organism: Sphaerodactylus townsendi (assembly GCF_021028975.2). Lineage (NCBI taxonomy): Eukaryota > Metazoa > Chordata > Lepidosauria > Squamata > Sphaerodactylidae > Sphaerodactylus > Sphaerodactylus townsendi. Next base: position 91,370,340 of record NC_059426.1, on the reverse strand, counting down.
CATGCTGGTAGGGGCTGATGGAAATTGTAGTTCCTGAACATCTGGAGAGCCGCAGGTTCCCTACCCCTGCTCCACAGGCTTGGGGTGAGAAATAACCCTACCAAAATGTCCTCCGCCTCCAGGAGAACATTTTGCTTTCATTTGTGTTCTTTTGTTTTCCCAAGCACTTTTACCACTAAGTTTTTAAAATCCATTTCCAAGCCAACTTCCTTCGAGTGTACAATCATGTTGAAACAGTCTTTGTTTCTCTGCCTCACCAAACACCTGATCCTTACCTACCCACCCCCGGTGTAGTAGCCCAACCTCCCCTTCAGCCACTTTCTTCTCTCCCTCACTCTCTGTTTTTGAAAGACTTTTAAATTTTTTTAGTCATATTGTATTAGAGATGTAATGTTAGCGCACAGACACAGATCGTTTGTGTTAGCTTTGTCAATTTCATCTTGAATTACCAATGTAACATTAAAGCAAAGATACATTGTGTCCACAGTTAGGAGAAAGTGAAATTGACAAGGGATGTTGCTTTTGCAGGAGGAAATTGACAATGGACTGCTCTTTGTATGTGTTTTTATTCCTTCAAGTAATGATGCCTGCTGCAGGAGTTGTTTTGTCTTTGCTAGTTCTCAATAGGAGAATTGAAAGCTGAAACATTTTTGAATTGCCGCTTCTAAATGTAACTCTGGAGTAACACTACAGTGTTTTCACAAAAGGGAAACAAGAAGAGTGCTGTTCTTCTGTGTCATGGATGACATTCCATCACCATCAGGAATAATACGTTTTCACCAACAGTCTGTGAAATAAATGCAACTGAATAGACGCAGTGGGGGGAATCCAAAATGACACGGAAAAAGGGGGTGTGCAGAATGATGTCATAGAAAATGTTTCTAAAGACACAAGATTTGAACAGTGGGTAAAATCTGTAGTAAGCTGTGAATGTGGAAAAGGCCCACTGTATTTATTACAGCTGCACTACATAGGCTAATACCGTGGTGCCGAACCTATGGCACTCCACTAGTGCAGGGGTCTGCAACCTGCGGCTCTCCAGATGTTCATGGACTACAATTCCCATTAGCCAATTGGCCATGCTGGCAGGGGCTGATGGGAATTGTAGTCCATAACATCTGGAGTGCCAAAGGTTCGCCACCACTGGGCTAATATCTAATCTAAATGTTTGATAGCAGCAGCAAAACAAAAGACTCATTTACTGACAAGACACAAATCTACATTTTCAGTCAAGTAACAAAGTGACAGAGCTAACAGTCAAACATTTAAATATGTGGTTTGATATTAAATATTGACTTCACAAAATCTCATAATATCTTTGCAACTGCACAGATGGCTTTTTATGGAGGCAGGATCAGTGGAAGCAGTTATCTTCAAAACATAAACCTTACATTGTTAAGTGATAACTATCCGTTTGTTCTCAAAGACCTCATAAATGCAAAATAAAATCAAACTGAACAAGGATATGTTTACAATTTAAAATGTTTTTCAGGAAACCATCTGTAGCAGATCACCATCCCTCATCCATTAACTTCTGTCTCCAAGCCAATCCCTTGTAAAACAGAAAACGTAAACATGCACCACTCTCCAGAAAGCACCCATTTTCTTTAGCAGACCCATTTCTCTCTTAAATAGAACATAACCGAATAGAATAGAACATAACCGAAATAGGAAATAAGAAGGGTGAAAATCACAATATAATTGCCTTGTATATAATACACATTAAAGCCTAATAACTCTCCAGTTATTCAGTAGAGCTTATTTATTGGTATCTGGCCAATCATCACCTTTCCCACTTTTTGTTAAATAGGTCCAATACATATCGTCATTGATAAAAATGGACAAGGACCAAAGAATATACACACTAGCAAAACAAGCATTTTGTGGCTTTCAATATTAAAAATATACAAATGTGTTGGGGGGGGGGGAGTAATTAGCACCTTAAATGGTTCTTCTGTATCCCAAAGGAATTTCCCAAGAATTGCAGTGATAGTATGAGATTAGCAGATGAATATATTTTGAGTAACAGAAGTACCTCAGTTGAAAGCACCTTAAATTCTTAATGCCTTACTGACTTTTGTACAAAAGGGGATGTAAACAAGCATTTTCATATAAGAGAGATATTAATAATACTGATAGGAAGCCCACTGAGTCCAAGAAATTAATTCACAATTTTCTAAAGAAGACGCCTAGAGTTTTATTTGTCTACAATTTCTGGCAGAATTCCACAGTAGGTGGCTATACAAGAAAAATAGGAGCTGTTTTTGGTTTGTCATTGCAAATGTGGCTGACCACTTTTTGAAGAAAGAGAACAGAACAGAGTCTGGAACCTTTTTCTCCTCTGTTCTTTTTCTTTCAGGAAAAAACCCCAAAGCCCTTGTTTATATCCTCAACTGGAGAAAACAAGCACAGGCTCCCATATTCTTCCCCAGTGGTTGTGAAAGCCGCTACAAGTGAAATTAGCGGAAGGGGAAAACCAAAAATGAAGAAAACTTCCCATGAACTCTCTTTCAGCCAGAGTTTTTATTATTGGGAGGTGAGGCTTTTAAAATGGAAGGAGACATAGAATGTAGTTTGACCATTTCCTTTTCCACATGGATTATATACCCTGGATTTGGTGCTGTTGAGAAATGAGGTTTTTTTCTGCTCCACATTCTACTGAGTACATTTGTGCAACTCTTGGATTTTCCCTGGCTTTTCTCTGACCTTTCCCAAACTTAGGGTGTTGTGGGTTTTCCGGGTTGTATGGCCATGTTCCAGTAGCATGGTAGATCCTCTGAAAATGCTAGCCACAGATGCAGGCAAAACATCAGGAGAAAATGCTACTAGAACACGGCCATACAACCTGGAAAACCCACAACACCCTAGTGATTCCAGCCGTGAAAGCCTTTGACAATACATTTCCCAAACTTGCTTTGCTGCAAAGTTATTAGGACTGAGGCAATTCTTGCATGGCTGCCATGTAGGTGAGAAAGTTTGGATTTTCCCCATCTCAGTCACATGGCACCATGTTTTAGTGGCCATGGCAACCATTCTGCTCTACTATGAGGGGGTGGTTTCTGTTTTGGCAATAAATATTGGTAAATGTTATAACAATGTGGCTATATGGTTCTCTGTATCTCCAGCTTTCTTGGTTTAGAAACAAAGCCGCCATTTTTTGCAGAGCTATGCTGTTCCCCTTATACCACTGCAAGGAAAGAGGCTTTAGATTGGGGGGGGGGGGTAGCTAGGAATTTTGATAATCTGAGTCACACGTTCTTACAATGTTATACCACAATGGAAAGCTGGTATAATATTACATCCAGAAGAGTTGTAAAAAGAGTCCCCTACAATCCAGAAGAGTTGCAAATAATTTGCATAGTCCTGCCTGAACAGCTTGGATGATGAAGTCCCACAGAAGGAGAATGAAAAAGCCATGGTGATGTGTGGGAAAGCCACCAATGGAAGACTGATGGTATAAGTGATTTTATTTTTGTTTACATTATTTACAGTGAGTCAGTACAATAAACAAAATGTGACATTCACCACCAATGCATTAGAAATTCAGAAGTCTGGAACCATCAGAAAGAACTGAACCTTGTGCAAGTATTCACATGATGCATTAAGTAGTACAAAAATTACATAGGATCCTACTTGCAACAAGCTATACACAGCAGTATAAACCACAGTCCCTAATCATTTATCAAAGCATGTTTGTAAAACCATTTTGTACAGTGCAGCCCTATTACCTGTACAGAAAAGCCTTCTGGAATAGTTTAATTTTGCACAGTTTGTAAATAGCCAGGAAAGTGGACGCTTTCCTTAACTCCTTGGGTAAACTGGGACAAGGTGGAAGCCACAACAGAGAGAGTACACGAATGGGCAGTTGCCAATTTTGCCCATTAGAGTTGTTAGTAAAACTATCTTATAATTTTAAAACCATTGGGCAAAGAATGAAGAAAAGGATTCATTGGGTACTCACCGTGAAGGGCCTTTCTCCTGGTAGGCTGGAGGACATCTCATTGGGTTGTTCTCTTCCTTTAACCAGGAGACAGAAACTTCAAATTTTTCGTCACCTCCCCTCTCGGTGCTAGATATTCTTCCTTGCCAGTATCAGACTGACCATGAAGTACTGACCACGCAGTACGACAGTATCAGACTGACCACGCAGAACCACACACACACACACACACACACACACACACACACACACACACACACACACACACACACAGATATAGTTCTCTCTCTCTCTCTCTCATCTATATCTATATCTATATCTATATCTATACAAATTTATTTTTAAACCATACTAGCAAATAACTGAAGACCCTCAGAGTAAATAGACCAACTGAAAACGTTTTCGGAAACTGCAAGAGGGAGGGCCGAGATGTCCTCCATCCTACCAGGAGAAAGGTCCTTCACAGTGAGTACCCAATGGACCCTTCTCCTGCAGGCAGAGGACATCTCATTGGGACCTACCAAAGCAGTGTTCCCCTTCTCTCTGGGAGGGTCTTAAGAGTTTCCAGAATGTGTTGGAGTACTTTAGTGCCAAAGGCAGTCCTGGAGGCTGCCCAAGATTATATTTTATAGTGTTGGACGAAGGAGGAAAAAGACCATACTGCTGCCTTACATATATCCTCCACTGACACTTGTTGTCTGAATGCAGCATTAGCAGATGCGCTGCGAATCGAATGGAAAGTAATGCCCGAAGGGACAGAAAGATTAGTGCTCTTGTACGCTTCTGTTATACAGGTCTTTAAGTGCAGCACTAGTTGCCGCCTTCAACATCTGTTGTCCCAATTTAGGGTTAGATAGGATGATGAAAAGGCTGTTGGCCTGTCTGATTGGTTCTGTATGCAGAATGAATATTTTAAGTGTTCTACGTACATCAAGTTTGTGCCACAATTTTTCTCCATCCCCTTTGGGCTTGGGAAAAAAGGTGGGCAGTACAATATCCTGCTGTAAATGGAAAGTTGAGCAAACCTTAGGCCTAAAAGTGGGATCCATACGCAAAATCACTTTGTCTGGGTGAAAAGAACATAGATTAATATTGATGGATAGGGCCCTGAGCTCTGTCTCCCTCCTGGCTGATGTGACAGGAATAAGAAAAAGTATTTTCATCCAAAGTTATCTAATATGGATAGAGCTAATGGGCTTGAATGGTGATCTAGTTAGCACTAGCAGAACAGTATGTAAATTCCAGGAGGGGAAGCAATGCAGCACCGTAGGTTGGGATTGAAATACTCCTTTGAGAAACCTGATGACATCTGGGTGTCTGGAAGCAGGGATCCCTTGAATCTCAGGCCACATTGTGGATAAAGCTGCTAATTGTCTCCCATGGGTAGATGAGCATAAACTGGAACTAAAACCATCTTGCAGAAAGCTGAGAATCTCCGATATGTGGAGACTCTGCATCTAAGCCGTTTTTCCTGCACCATCTAACGAAGACCTTCAACATGTAATTATAGATCTGAGTGGTGGATCCTCTTCCTGAAGACAGTAAGATAGTTATGACATCATCAGAATAGCCTTTGGCTTTTAATTTGGACCTCTCAAGAGTCAGGCGGTCAAATGTAGTCTGTCTGGTTCTGGATGCCAAACTGGCCCCTGCACTAGCAGGTCTAGTCTGCTTGGAAGGTGAAATGGCTCTCTGCAGGTCAGCTCTTGGATGGTGGAGAACCAAGGTCTCCTGGGCCAGAATGGTGCTACAAGGATCAATGTTGGCCATTCTCTCAACAGATGTTGGAGGAGCTTGGAGATGAGAGGAAACGGGGGAAAGGCATATAGTGTGACCTTGGGCCAGAGTGCCAGAAGTGCATCTGCCGTGCAGACTGTTGGATGATAGCAGCGGGTCATGAACTGAGGTAGTTGACCATTGTCTGGAGCTGCGAAGAGGTCTATCTACGGTGTTGGGAACTTTTTTTATATTTCCCTGAATGCTTCTGGAATGAGTTTCTATTCCGTGTTGGACCCTACCTGTCTGCTCAATCAGTCTGCTTGGGTGTTCAGGTTCCCGCTGATATGCTCTGCCCATAGTGACAGGAGATGTTTCTTGATGGCTTCCTTCTGAAGTGTGTCTGAGAATTGGGTCTCTTCCTCCAAGCACTCTCCTTCACTAATGCCTTCCTCTCCTGAATAACAATGAGGAAGACTGTAGGATTCCCTGCAGGGTGCCCCTGAACAGCAGACAGATTGCCTGTTTTGGGAAGAACTTCCCTACTGGGTCAAAGAAAACTCCTGTCTGAGGGATTGAGTGAGAAACCTGGCAAATTCCATAGGGGGAAAACTATTCCAGGCATTGGAATAATTGGAGAGTATCATATTATTGGAGGATTGGGTTAAAGACTGCCTCCCCACATCCTGATGAGGAAAGGTTGGGGGAATATTGCCTGACTGCTGAGGTAGAGGCTGCAGCGTGGCTGGTCTGCTCCTTTTGCCTTCTGACTGTGGATGGGGGACTGAACGCGCTTTGCACCTCCATCTGGCCCTTTCCTGGAGCATTTTGCCCTTGTCGCAATGCTCCCAGACCCAGGGTGGGTTAGGCAATTGCTTGTTCCCTCTGGAGGATCCTTCTGTCCTAACCCTGGGTGAGAGGAGGAAGTCTGTGCCACAAATGCCCTGGAAGCCTCCGCATAGGGTCAGGCAAAGGAGTCTCTGGCTGGAGAAAAAGAACCATCGGCCATTTTGGAGTTGTCGTGCCAAAAAGGGGGAGGCACTGGCCTCTTAAAGCCCCTGTCAAAGCCGGTGCCTCCCAGGCACACACATACACACAAAACGCGAGGAGGGGGGAGACGGAAGGAGACACGCAGATTAACAAGAGTAAACAAACGGAGAGAGGGGAGACTAAGACTCGACGAACCAAAATAACTCACTCACACCACACAGTCATGGAGCGAGTAGAAAAGCTGAGCTCTCCTGTGAGAGGCAGGAACAATACTGGCAAGGAAGGATATCTAGCACCGAGAGGGGAAGTGAAAAAAAAAAGTGAAGTTCCTGCCTCCTGGTTAAAGGAAGAGAACAACCCAATGAGATGTTCTCCGCCTCCAGGAGAATACTACTCCAAATTTGTTTCTGGGGTATCCATTACAAATGTTTTCTGCCATGTATCACATAGGAATAATATACCTTATTATAACACAAGAATTGAAAGGTATTGCAAGAAGTAGATAGGATAAGTAGTTTAGAGAGCTTAAAATCATTACCACACCACTGAGAGATGATGCTTTTGCAAGACTGTAAAAGACTTGTGGTCAAAGATCTGACTATTTGAAGATCAATTCAATACTTGAAGTTCAGCCAGTTGTTCTTCCTCTCTGGAAAGTATTCAACCGTGAGCTCCCTGGCATCCCAACTCTTCTCCATTTGTCCAGGTGAAGTTTTCCAAGATCCGCTTTGTTTCTGTTAATTTTCACCCTTGCTCACACCTACTCCTCCCCACCCCCCTGCCACCTACACAACACCTTGAGGTTATTCAGAAGAGAGACATTGATTGCTCTGTTATGATTCCTCCACCTATTCTAAACCCTGGACTTTTTGATCCTTAAATTCTCTGCTTCTTGCAATTAGTCTCCAATTTCCCCAAATACCTGTCCCCCTACCCTTTACTGGGATAGAATCTCCTCCTTATGCCTGGGACCCTTTAAGCACAGTTTAGTTTACTATCCAGTCCTTACAAAGCAACTGCACTGACTATCAAAATTCCATCAACCATTCAAAATACATGAGTTGACATTAATTTAGGAAAATGCATAGGTGGAGTTCACAGGGGAAAGCTTGTTACTTAACAAAAACATCTTCAATCCTAACTAATCCCTAGGTTATAATACTGTCCCCACTTGTGTGCAAGTCAACACTACTCGTTTCAGTGGAATTTAAGCTCATGTCACTACATACAGAATTGCAGCCATTACACTTTGATGTGCATACTGGTTTAAGTACTTTTACTTTTCAATATCTACAATATTGTGACTATTAAATGTCCAATATAATTGCTTCCCATGCCATTGCACAGCAATAATCTATTACAAAAAACCCCTTCAAATAAATAATTTCCAACTGGGGAGTGCCATTTGAACAAGCATCATCCCTTAATGCCATAAATACCAATCTTCAGGCGCCACATGCAGCCATTTATAATAAAGGCTCTTGAACACAATTAAATACTTTCCCCAGCGCTCATATTTGGAAAACCAATCAAATTTGTTCAGAATATAAGGAAACAAATCACCTCATAGTATTATCAAGGAAGGTTATTTCACGTTACTGTTAAAGTAAAGAAGATCCAAATATAATACTATTAACGTTAGAGGTATTTTGCTGCAATACAAATGCGAAACAGTATGGAAAAAAGACTTTTGGTCGTGGAAATGCAGCCCATAGTTTGTGCTACTTTTCAGTTCAATTATTGCTGAGCTGAACTCACTAAAATGAACATTCACTGAAAAAAGAATCAAGCTTTTAGCACATTAGCTGAAGTTATTGACTGCAGCATTACCCGATCACCACAATGCAACAGATAATAAACGCAACTTAAAAACTGTATTACTGCTTTCAGAAAATAAAATAGTAGCAAACAAATGGGAACATCACTACTGAAAAACCTAAATGCTAAAGACAGATCACCATGCAATCAACACAAATCACAATTTAGGAAGGGCGGCAACATCCCTTACCTTTGGGGCACAATACTCCACAGCCCATTGTATGTTGTCCAAACCCTCATTTTATCAGCACAAGGAGAACTGGCTAAAACATTCCAATTTTGAAACTGTGCTTTCTGCTGCTGACCTGTGCAGCTGTATTAAGCTTTCAAGTCTGTTTCTCAACAGAATGCTCAATGCGCATTGCAACTCTTAGCTCAATGTATCATCGTACAACTGCCTGTCTGTCTATATAATTTAATATGTTGCCACATGAGACTCATAGACCATCTGCAAAACAAACAAAGTTTGCCATTTTCCATCACGGCAAATTTCTGGAAAGCCTAGTGTTTCTGAGACACAAAGCAACACTGTTTATTCAGTCAGCCTACATAATTTACCAAAAGAGTTGTTGCCACAAGAATGGTGATGGGCCCAGATCCCTTGTAACACAGATACTAAGAACGTGGTGAGCAGGACCGGAACAAACTCTCCTCTCCCTTAAACCACATTTTCACTGACTGATCAATATTTGCCAAGAGTTTGGGAATACTACACTGCAGCTGTTATATCACCCCTTGATCTCCTGTCTCCTCCTACCTAAGCCCATTCTTTTCCTGAGCCCCATTTTATTTCTCTGACTCCTACTGCTTCACCCTCACTCTGCTAATGAAATCCCCACATTTGAACATATATCTGACACCCAGAAAGCAAAATGCAGCAAATGGTGGCAAAAGTCCCAGCTGGTAAGTATCTTCATGGGGAAGGAAGACAGAAAGAACTGGGCTTGTTAATGGTGGTTTCTGCACAGAACTCCAATAATGTGTGTAAATGAACCCGTTTTCCCCTGTTTGCCTTCGCACTGGAGATTTCATCCCTCCAGGAAGCGATTACAAGTAGTCAGGTGGCGGTGGCTGTGGCTCCTTTGCATGAGAACACTCTCCCCCACCCCACCCCAGGAATGCGTAGCTACAGAGGTAAGAATTCTGTGGGTATCTCCGTGGCTATGCATTGGTTACATCCAAAATAAAAAAAGAATCCTCCCTGCTTGGGACATTTAAAAGGAGCTCAGTCAAAGAATCCCCCTCCCCCATACACTTAGCGAATTGTGGGGAGAAAAGTGGCTGGCAGAGTCACCTCCTGCAATGGCAGACAGCTGCAGTGTGAACCGTTGCAGGGAGGCGCTAAAATCAGGCTGCCAGCAAGAAAAGTGAAACAGAAGCTGCTTCCATGCTATTTGCTCAGGAGGTGGTTCTACCTGGGTTCTCCAACAAGATTGCTAGTTTAGCAATTTTTGTAAAACCCAGGTTGAGGGAAATATAACAGGCTGAACCCATTTTGAGGAAGAGCCCAGTGTGAAGTTCTTCCCCAAAACAGGATAAATAGTTCCTCAGCTCATTATACTTGGGTTGTACAGAAACCACCAATGAGCCTATGCAGGGTTGTAAACAAAATTTAAGGGGCGTTGCCTACAGAGAACTCTACAGGATTCGTTAGAGCTTCTATGCTGTTTCAAGATGGTAAGGCAGCACTGATGTTCACCAACATTATTCTGTCTTCAGATTACATCCCGTTAGCCTACCCGTATTCTTCCTGTCCCAAAAGAACATCTGAAGTAGCTTGTTGACAGGACACAAGAACAGAGGGTGGGAAGGGAGCAGGGAAACTATGTCTCTAGTTTACATTTCTCCAATTTCCCCTTGCTAGCTCGGTGCAGGCGATATATCTCAGATCTGTGAAAGGGTAGTTTGCTGTTGCTGTCTTTTGTGCCAAATATGTGCTGTATAGACAATGTCAGCTATCTAAAGCAGAACGGTAATTGTTGCCCATGTAGAATATCTTGATTACCACTGAATGGGGAAAGACCAGATTGCACTTACTCCCCATACCGACTCTTATAAGGGAAGTGACCTTATACACTAAAGTAACATAAGAATTGAGCTCAAGTTCAAAGCAGGAAACATATGTTGTTGTGATGTTTAGCTGGTGCATGAGACTTTGGAGGGCCCTCCATTGGCTGCAGAATAAAAATACCAACCCCACATACCCTAGAAAGATAAGGATAAGGTACACAGGAACACCTTAACAATCAGAAATGTTATAGGGGTTTTTTTTAATGGCTTCAAGATACTAGTGAGGGAAAAGGGAAAATCAGCTCAGAAGGCTGAAATCATAAGAAAACTACCCACTGACAAAACAAATTGGGAATTTGATTAATCACATGTATTTATTTAGATTTATGCAGACTGCATCTCTGGGACCTGCTCTGCAGCTAGTAGCATAAAACTCTCAATAATAAAAAAATGCAGATTTAAAGCAATAGTTAAATACATACATGCATTAAATGTTACTACATGACCATTACTTGGTTGGCTGCATCAATGTGAGAAATTGATTGTCTCCAGTGATGCTAGCTTACTGTGCCCCATCTTATTTTCAAAGTCAAGGTACTGAATTCTGGAACAGACGTGTAAAAATTTCCAATGCCCTGCTTGTGTTTGGAAAATGTACAGCACTGGGTGTGTAGTAGAAAATAGAAACACTATTTTCATCTAAAGTTCAGGTATAATTCTGCTACAATATACACCAAGGACTGCATTTTAACTTCAATATAATAACACACGAGCTGAGCTGTGTTCTCTGTGGTGCTGAGGAAATGAGCTTTCAAAAATGAAAGCCCCCCACTGAACTATTCACAGGACCAAGTAGATGAGCATTAGAAGAAAAATCTACACAACTCGCAGAAACTAAAGGTCAAACAATTTGATTTACAGTGGACTATCGCCTTCCTAATAGTGCTTCCCACCTCTGGTATTGATTTCAGCGCTATGTTAAGGGTCTCTGTCAAAAGGAAAAACCATCTAGGCTTGCCCTCAAATTAATAGGGACAATGGGTCCCTCCTTTCTCTCAAAAACCTCAAAATTGGGTCTTGACCAGCATATATATCGACGGTCCTTCTCCTGGCTTCCTCCACCCTCGATGTGGCATGGTCAGGTATTTTCCAGGGCCCTGTTATGAAGCAGATATTGTGTCTCCCTGGTTTACACAAAACACATCACATCCATTTCTATAATGGAGGTTTTACACTATGAAGGAATGATTCACTACAGCAAAAGACCACCAAATCAAGAGATTGTTTCAACTGCTCCACTGAAGCATCTGTTGAAAAAGGAACCTCACTTCAGCTGACAGCATCCTTAGTCATAAAACAACTACATCCCATTCACAAAGCACAAAGTACTGTTCTACCACCAATCTGTCTGCTTCCCTTCATCTTGTGACCCCTTTCTTAACAATATGCCAACACATCTTCATGCACCCCCTGGCAAGATTGGTCCAGAGTTTTGGGCTGTGGTGTCACCAATATGTGGATGACACCCAGCTCGTGTTCACACCTTCAGTCCCTAGTGCTCTCCCCTAGTTTGGACGCCGTTGCTGGTTGGTTGAGTGCGAGTTGGAGATCTTGTGGCTGGGCCGGGGGGAGTGTCCAGTGGACTTTGGCTGGGCCGGGGGGAGTGTCCAGTGGACTTTGGCCTGCCTACGCTAAATGGCGAGGTTTTAAACTAACCTTGTTGGCCAAAAGCCTGGGGGTGATCCTGGATTTGGAACTATCACCGCAAGTCCAGGTCACCCGAACAGCTCAGACGGCATTCTACCATCTGTGTTAGGCATGGCAACTGGCCCCATATCTCTCCCACTCCGACTTGGCCACAGTGATTCATGCAATGGTCACCTCCAGACTAGACTATTGTAACTCGTCGTATGCTGGCCTACCCTTGTCCATGCTCCGGAAGTTAAAACTCATACAACATGTGGCAGCCAGGCTCCTTATGGGGGCATCTAGCAGGGACCGGATTATGCCGGTCCTGTATCAGCTGCACTGGCTGCCGATCGAGTTCCGGGTCATATTCAAGGTATTGGTTTTTACCTTTAAGGCCATTATCTGAGGGACTGCCACAGCCTGACATCTTTACCCTGTGCATGGAGGGTGGGTGGGTGAAGCACTGGACAGCTGCAGAGGCATGTGTGGGCCTAGGCCAGGTGCTGGAAGAGTGGAGGGTGGGTGAGTGGTGAGTGGAGGGTGGGTGGGTGGGTGAAGCACTGGACAGCTGCAGAGGCATGTGTGGGCCTAGGCCAGGTGCTGGAAGAGTCCGTGATGGCAGCGGCTGCCATTTCCGGACAGTAATAATAACAACACTAATGCAACGTAGCTAGGAGATTATGTAGTAACATGTGAGAACAATTAGGTTAGGGATTTCACTGACCAATTCTGGTCTACAACTTGTGGGAGAATGAGGGGGAAATGAGATTCTGGAATGGAATGTACTATTTCAAAATGCAAGTTTGTGATTCCAATTTTAAATATCCTGCCATGTAAAACAAAAATTCTGCTTGGAAACAGATCAGATAGAAGAGATCTAGCCTGGCAATTTGGCTGCTATACTTGTTTTCTGTTTGCAAGGGGTTTAAAATAAAGGAGTGTTCAAAACTGTGTTCCTCCATTTGTGATCAATGTATCATATTGTCTCATACTATTGTATGCACAGGCTAAAACAAACACTATAGAATAGGGAGGAAAATTCTGTAAATATATCCAGTCTTGTATATCCAGCCTTGCTTGTCACATGTTTTGAAAAGTAGCATCCTCTCTCCTGATGCATAACAGACATTTTCTATCATTACCTTTTCACTAGGTAGCAAAAAGTCCACAACATTATTTAAAGCTTTATGTTTTCATGTGTCACGAAAGGTTACTTTCTTACCCCCCGGTTTTCAGTTTAGCAGAAACAAAAAGGTTTGGAAGAAGTGGTAGGAATTCTTTCATTGGTGGTTTTGTTCATTTGTTCAAGAAACAATTTACAGGCAACATAACATTAACAGTTAACTGGTTCTGGAGGGTTTTCTGGGCTGTATGGCCGTGGGCACAGGATTTTATTCCTAACTGTGTATTGTTGTATTACAGCCACAGATGTAGTGGAAACGTTAGAAATGTAATCCACCAGACTGACGTGCCATTGAGTCCGGAAAACCCTCCAGCACCAGTTGAATCCGGACGTGAAAGCCTTCCACAATACATTAACAGTTAAATTTGTGAAAATAGATAAATACCATATATGCTACATAACATGTTTACACTGCAGTTTTATGCAGAGTTAAGTCACTCGAAGACCATTGATTTTAACTGACTTAGAAAGGTGCAAGTCTTCTTAGGATTGCACTGTTAGTCACATAACAAGTAAATACAGAAATAGCACTGGAATGGTGGGTTAAAAGGTTTTCATTCACAGAAGAGGAAATTGAATTAAACTATGTAATGCCAATTTCTGTCATTTCTAATCATATTATAGCTACCTAGAAATAATGCAGATGCAGAATTCTGAAGATACCTGGATGTTTGATGTTAATAGGATAAAATTATCTAGGCTCTGAGAAAATCCAGACAATAGTATGAACATTTTTTGTGTGTGAAACCTGACTTTGTGTGTTAGCAATTTAATTATTAGACCTTCTTTAAAGTGCTCATTTCCAGAGAAATAACATGCTTCCAATTTTATATATCATAAATAATTTTTGAATAAACTTTATTTTTCAAATGAGCAAGATTATTTTTGAAGCAGGTGGGCAAATTTGGTCTTTATACAAACCACCAGAGACAATCTATTTCAGAGTGTTCAATACCCTGTACTATTAGTTTGGCTTCAGTAGGAAAAAGAACTCACCTCTGTCATTTTGTTTTTCTCTTACTATCATGGATTGAAAAAGTACTGCTGAAGAAATCAAATAACAAATACACAGTAAACCAAGAGTATGATAATACTGTCACTGTGAAACCTGTTCTGGAGATATGCTTATTTTTATTAGGCTAAATAGGTCCCCTTCTAGAACAGAGCCTTTGGCTGAGTTCTCTATTTAGTTTTCACTAAGCATTAATTTAATAAGGGGGAATCCTAAACAAGTCTTCTCAGATATGTCTCATTTTATTCAGTGGGGCTTACTCTCAGGAAAATTAAGGGTTAAGGACAGCAGTGCATGTGTGCTAAAAGACCTCAACAAGTCCGCATTTCTGAAGTTTTGGTACCCAAGTAATATGGACAAAAATTTTGAAAAGAGACAACAACGTTGACTAGGGAGCAAGGTGTTGTGTAGCTTGACCAGAATTGAACTGTGCCCAACAGATGATGATAATGGATGAGGACAAAGCAGATTTTACAATGTAATTTTAAAGAAAGGGTCAGACAGGCCCAAATGAATTGGCTAAGCAGACAGAAAGGAAGATGAGATAGGAGGTAAGACATATCCTTTCCAGGCACCTGTCCATGACCCAAGTGTCTGATCAATATATTTATTGTTATCATAGTTCCATCTGTAGATAAACTCAGAAACTGAGATAAAAATAACAAGACAAAACTTGGGTGCTGTGTGGTTTCCGGGCTGTATGGCCGTGTTCTAGCAGCATTCTCTCCTGACGTTTCGCCTGCATCTGTATTACAATAGCATTGCTCTTAGCGATCCTTCGAAGACGTTGTTAGCTGGTGATGCAGGCGAAACGTCAGGAGAGAATGCTGCTAGAACACGGCCATACAGCCCGGAAACCACACAGCACCCAAGTGATTCCGGCCGTGAAAGCCTTCGACAATACATTAAGACAAATCTTTCCACAAACCTGAGAAAACAAAGCAAGGTATAAATGAATTAAATAAATAATAAATTAGACTGAAGACTAGAGGCGGGGAAGGGTAGTTGCTAGGAGAGGAGGAAGCAGAGAAAGGTTAAAATACAGGGTGTGATGGAATAGTACTGTAAAACTAGCAGAATCACACCTACATGTTAAAATCGGCCTTTCTCAAGACCTCCAGACAGAGAAACCAAAAAGCCATGGACATTTACCAAGGACAGGAAGATGCCCAAATAAGGCACTTCAAAAAGCTTTGCGGACCAAATGGCAAGGAAAAAAGTTTTCTTGGAGATTAAGAACAAAGACCAAGGTGACTCTATCAGGGGCTAAGCTAAGAGAAGCACCTCTGGGCTGGATGTCCCAAGAGATCCATAAGAATATATTCAGATGAGCAATCTCTATAACTGCATTTTATTTTATTTCTTTGATTTCCGTTTTTCAATAAATCTTTGAGATCCTCTGAAGATGCCAGCCACAGATGCAGGCGAAACGTCAGGAGAGAATGCTGCTAGAACACGGCCATACAGCCCGGAAACCACACAGCACCCAAGTGATTCCGGCCGTGAAAGCCTTCGACAATACAATCTTTGAGAACTCAGCTGGTTGGAGTTATTGGAGAAAAGGACCCAGATATTTTCTTTTAGAATTGTGCTCAGTATAAGGCAGCAATTCGCCTCCTTGTTGCTTTAGTACTGGGTGCATTTACAGTTTTGTTCATAAAACATTAAGAGCCCCATCCAGAGGAGGGACCAAATCCGCCTGTGGGAGTGGCATGTGGCTGGTCGGCAGATTTTCCCTTCCTGGGACACTTACCTTGGCAAAGCAGGGATTCCGCCAGTGTGCAGCAGCTGCAGCCCCTCCTCCTGCAGCAATGGAATGTGATGCTGAACGCTGCACAAGCATCCCAGTGCCCTCGCCGTAGCTGACATTAGTTGATTCCCTCCTGGCATAGTCAGTGTTATGCCTTTTGGCTGGTGTAAGTCCACTGTGGCCCATAGAGGCTCCTTGGTGGTGGATAAGCTGTTTGACTTTTCCAGCCTCTCTGCACTGCCAGAAAGGCTTGGGGGATGGGGTGGCGGCCAGGTGCAGCCATGGTGCCACAGCCAAATGCCTGGCTCATGGATGAGGCTCCCCAGAATTTAAATCCCATAAATATGCCAATTAAGACAATTTTATCTGTTAAGTAAGTTAAAAATTATGCACTGATGTTGTGAAAGCAGAAGAATGAGTTTATGTTTGATAGAAAAGTAAGTATTGCATATATTTCAATTATTATATTTCTAATATACTGGAAATCTGTTTCTCCAATCACATTTGTCAGCTTTGTAGGGCAAAAATATTTATAGAGGTACAAACCAATTATGAAACCCTTTTCTCCTTCTAGAGAATTCTAATATGAAAGCAGTCTACATTCCATTTCTAGTGCTAATTTAAAGAAAGGGAATATAGAAAAGCTATCTGCTCATTTGATATATTGAATATTTTTATTTTAAAAGCCTGCTTTCCTGGTAAATCATTAACCTCCCACTGTATAGTGCAGCAGAGTGTTTAATCTCATATTTATGACTGTTAGATTATTTCTATTTAAATTATATGTTACTTTTCTACTAAATGCTTTATAATACAAGATGCCAAAAAACCCACAGATTTTTAAAGACAGTACAATATAATAAAATAAACAGCACATTGAAAATCTCTTAAAATTTGACACAATGACACTAACCACAATAAAGCTTCAGAAGTCACTTCCACCTGTACACACACTGTGAGTTTCCAATACAGGAAGGTCTCTGAGTGCTGGTGGAAACTGGAAAAGAAAGTGCCTAGAAAAGAGACCTTCGCAAGTCACTCCCATAAAGTATGTAGCATAACAAAGGCTGCCTGCTCCTCACCCATAGATAAATGGCAGAGAGTGGAAGCTTTTACAACAGCTCCCAATGGATCTGAAAGAATATATAGGAAAAAGTGTTTCTTTAAGTATGAAAGACCAAGTATGAAAGGATTTTGCAAAGGAAACCAGAGACCCTCTGAGTTGAACTCTAAAACTTAGCAGCATTCCACATTATTGAGCAAAAATTGATATAATAGTACAGCTTTGGGTTTTGCTCTTATTTTCTTATATATTTCATTAAATTTTTATATCATCCCTCCTCCCTTGAGATGAAACAGAAACAACAGCAGTAGTCCAAAGAACGGTACCAATGAACAGTTATTAGTGCAAGTCAGTGGTGGGATTCAGCAGGTTCGTACCACTTTGGCAGAACCGGTTGTTAAAATGGTGCTTGTAAACAACCAGTTGTTAAATTATTTGAATCCCACCACTGGAACTGGTTGTTAAATTATTTGAGTCCCACCAGTGTTGCAAGTCCTTCCGAGTAGATGGTTTGCAGCCAGCTCTTCTAGAAGCAATGTTAGAAAAAAAGGTCTACTTCACTAGAACAAATTTATTTATTTTATTATATTTATACCCCACCCAATTCCCAACCAGAGTTGGGCTCAGGTTACTTACAAAGGTAGGCTAAAAATAATGCAAACAATAAAATCATAGGTGGATTCTGCATGGGCGAAAAACAGCCCCCCCTAGAACAGTAAAAACACCATTCCAGGGGTGCTGTTTGCACGGCTGCTGCCTCAGAATCAAGGCAGTGCTGTCCTTTTCCTGGGGAAGTGCTGTTTCCCTGCTGGCGCCATGCAAATGGCCCCAGCTTGGAAGCTCTGCTTTTCGGTGCCTCAGTTTTTCCCCACACTCACCTTCTCTCTTTGCTGAGCTGAGAAAGGATGGGGAGGCATGCTCAAACTACCCTACAACCCCTGGGGATTGGAGGGCAATGTGGGCATGGCTCCTCGTCCCTGTAGAGCTCAGCAACGACAGAAGGTGAGTGTGGGGAAAGGAAATGGAGGCACCTCTGGCAATGGCTGCTTGGGGACCACTGGCACCTCAGCGTGCGAAAGGTCCCAGGGCTCCACCGGCATATGTCGCTGCCCAGCCCATGCTGAATCCGCCATAGATAAAACCCTTCAATACAGATCTAAGCAATTATACATATTTCTTAAAAACAAAATAGATGGCTACCAATTAATATCTGCAAACCTAGTATGACTTTCTCTCCATTCTCCATTATTTATTTACCAGGAGAGATAAAGGAAACGGAGGGGGAAGCAAATGCTGATGATGGCAATAATCTAGACCAAATGCAAATATGGGTATGGGAAGCTGGCTAGTGCAGACAGAGTACTCAACTCATGCTATGGCCTCCACCAAAGGTCTGGTAGAACATCTCTGTCTGACAGGTCCTGCAAAATTGATTAAGGTCCCTTGTGTCAGCTGACAGAGAATTCCACCAGGCCAGTGCTAGGGCCGAGAAAGCCCTGGCTCTGGGTGAGGCCAACCAGATATTCTTCAAGCCGGGGACCACCAGCAAATTACCACCAGATGATAGAAGAGGCCTTTTTAGGGGTGGATAGCTGGGGCAGAGAAAAGAAATTTTAATCAACTGCCCAAGATGACCTTGAATCTAGGCTAATAAAACCAAACTGCCTTTTCCTGGACAACACTTTGCCTTCATACCAGTTTAGTCTTCCTCCTGGATCCATTCTGTGACAGAAGCCGCTTCTATCATCTGGTGGTAATTTGCTGGTAGAGGTCATATCATGAGTTGAGTGCTCTATCTGCAGTAGCCAGCTTCCCTTACCTATATTTACATTCGGTCTAGATTATTGCCATCATCAGCATTTGCTTCCCCCTCTGTTTCCCTTCTCTCTCCTAGAGAGCTACTTCACAGCAGAATTGTAAAAGGTATAAAAATTGGAAAGGGCCATGTTAAATTGTATGACAGTTTTAATATACAACATCAGATTGGTTTGTCACTATTTCATTTTCTTCCCAAGAAAGTAGTTTTAGGGGGGGGGGGGAATTCTGCATCTGAATTTGGATCTAAAGCCTATGGTTTTTGAATTGTCAAAGTAGCCATCATGTAAACAAGAATGCTCAGGTGAGCGGGAAATCCACTCTGTGTAGACTGTGTATTTTCAGCAGCTGACGAAACACTAGTCAGGGTTTTCAATTTATTTAATTCAGCTTCTTCACCCTTGGTAATTTCAGACACTGAACAGATTTACGATTTTGGCTTTCTCCACTCCCATGGTTTATGCTAGCTGGAACAACTGTGCTAAGTGGCAGAAGCACCTAAAATACAGCCATGTCAGCATTGAAACTCCAAAAAACAGTCGTGCATCATCAGACTGGCCTGCAGAGATACGCCATGATTTTCATGGTGTTTCTCTATTCCCCTCTATGGGGGATTTTTGCCCTTTAAAAAAAACTGCCCACCCAAAAGCTCTGGAGTGGCTGTTAGTTTCTTTTCTTACCTGTTTTAAAAGCATAGGAAAGGGAATAAATATTTTAAAGAAATTACATGCTTTTTAGTACTCGATTGTATGTGTTTGTTAATGTCACTGAAATGTAGTGAAATGAAATAAAAAGTAGGGCAACATTTGTTTTAAAAAAATCAGAACTTTAGTTGATCAGCGATTTCAAAGTAAACAGGTAACACTAGACAGTTCTCAGACTGCCTCCTCACATTTCTGCATTTGTTTTTTATCTGTGGGATCAAGTGTGTTAGGGAGGCCTGGAAAGCTTGGCCTCAGTCATCATTCCTGCTTATGTACATCTGCAGTCAATTTTCCACACTTTCTTCCATAAAAGGTAAACAAGGCACTGTACTGGCAATGGGATAATCTAAACAATATGAACAATGTTACTGTTAAAGACCATCTGGCTCATCAAGAACAGTTCTGTATTCTCAACTCTTTGAGGTGAAATATGAAATGAGATAGGATGCTTTTTGCTACCTGAAATCTACTTCTCAACTGAAGTGTTCAAAGCACACAAGGGATGCTATTTCTCTTCTGTTTTTATACTCCTTACGTTCACTGCTATCAGAACTGGGATTATCATTAACATACAGCATTTTCTGAAAATGGTCTCAAGTCTCCTTTATGGGAGCCTCTGTCTCTGTGGTTTCCTACAGTTAGGTCATTCTGGATTTTAAAAATGTTTTGTACAAGCTTCTAAAGCTGTGTCTTGGATACACTCCAACTTCCACATGTGCTCAAGCTCACCAATTCAAACCCCCACTGCATCCCTTGTGCTCCAAAAAATCACTCCAAAGGCTCCTCCAGCTTTCAAGAGAGTCCTTTTTATAGAGGCTGCCATTAGAAAAAAACACAGAAGTAACTTGTTCAAGTATAAGAAAGAAAGTTGCTTCTATTCAAGCTCTAGAAATAATTTTATAAAGACAGATTCTTAGATAATATACAGGAATAAGTACTGATAAGGAGATTTGTACACACAGCAGAAGCCATGAGAATAAACTAGATGCAAGGAATATGAATGTTGTCTAACTAACCTATACTAATTTCAACAGATGCCTATTCTGGGATAGTTGCATAAACAATGTTCAAAAATATTTCATGTTGGGACTAGCAAGGTTGGCATTTTCTGCCTCCCCATGCATCCAGAAAGCCCTCTGGAGGCGACAGGGCAGTGCTGCAGCAGCAGCGCCATCCCCAGCCACCTAGGACTCTGGATTGGGCTCCCACGTACTTATTAGCAAGCTTAAATAAGTAGTGGAAACTGAAGGAACCTCTAAATCAGCAGTTCCCAGCAGTTCCCAATATGGTGCCTGCCAGGACCTTTCCTAGTGTCCACCAAGTGCTTTTAGAGAGGGTGCAGGACTAGGTGGGACTTTTTCCAGCAAGGCCTCTGATTGACCATTGGAGATTTGATTGGTTTGCAGATCTCTCAAAATGTTGCTTTGGCAGCAGGTGCCACCACAATACAAATCTCTTCACTGTGTCATTGAAGATAAGCCATGGCAGCCATTTTGGCGCACTCGGTCTCCAATCCCACTTCCAGGATCAGTTCTTCCGCACAGCCAATTAACACCAAGCAGCCGTGGCCACCAGGTGTTATTGGCAGGCGGCGCGCAGCCACGGAGCCTGCTTGCATGTACAGTGGGCTTCCATGGAGGAGTGCAGCAAGTGCATCCATTGCACTGCGGCAGTTCGCACTGCAATGCTTGGGAAACAGCATCCTTTTTTCATCCAGTTGCTGCTGCACAGCAACATTGCCACGTTGCTCAGATGTCACTGGCGTTCGGCACCAGGACTGGTTATGGTCCTGGCACTGATGGGATTGGCTCCCCCTCCCCCATCTTCCTGACAATGTTTCTCTGTGCCACTATAGGCTGCCCCTGGCTGTCCAGCAGAGGTGATTGACCAGGCAGTGATTGCAGGTATGAGGCTGTGGGGTGAAACGCAGGCAGCATCCGACACCTATGTGTCTGATGGTGGGCGGCTGTTGGAGCAGCTATTGCGGTGGCTGGAGGGTTGACCACAGCTGCCACCAGCTGAGCTGGCAATCAGCAGCTGCTCCTGGTCCATGGTCTGGAGTCCCCACAGGCTCGCAATACAATGCTGGCGCGTGATACAATGCTGGTTCGCCCTCGCATGTGCCCCCTGAACACCCTGCTACTGGATGGCCTCCCAGAGCAAGACCTGGTGGGAGGACCTCTTGTTGACATTCTGGGTTGATGAGGAATGGATGGCCAATTTCAGGATGACGGCCATGGTCATGTACCTTGCCCACACCCTGCACCCACACCTAGAACGACAAGACACCAACATGCAGCTTGCCATCCCAGTCAAGAAGTGGGTGGCCGTGGCCCTGTGGTACCTGGCAAGCGCCAACACATTATCGGGAGGTGTCCCAGCAGTTTGGTGTTGGCCTGGCCACTGTGACAGAATGTGTGCTGGAGTTCTGCATGGCCGTTGAAATTGCCATGTTCGGCAGGGTGGTCTGGTTCAGCAGACAGCTAGAGGAGGTGGGTGGATTCTTGGGTCTGTGCAGCATGTCCACACACCTGGCCCTGCACAGACCCCAAGAGGCGCACTGGGAGAGGTGCATGCCCCACACCCACAAGGGACCCTTGACTAACTCTGTCTCCCTCCCCCACCCTTCCCGCCCATGCAGGTGATGGCTGGATTTGGTAGCCTAGAATTCCAGCACTGTGTTGGAGCCATAGACAGGAGCCATATCCAGATCTGCCACCTTGATGGGGTCCCAGGCCACCACATCAGCCGCAAGAATGTCTCCTCCAAGCTGCTGTTGGCAACCTGAGACCACACAGGGATGTTCATCAATGCAGAGACGGGCTACTCTGGCTGCAACAATGACACCTTCATCTTTCTGAGTCAGAGACTCTTCTGCCGCTTCATGGACATAGGTATCTAATGGCAGGGTCTCCAATTATTTCGACTCATCGATGCATGCGTCACCATCCCTCCCTTGGTAATGGCAGATGGCACCTTCCCCAGGCGAAAATAGATGGTCACACCGTGCTGGATCCCCACCAATGTGCGGCAGACCTACTTCAACTTGTGCCCGTCCCGCGCAAGAAATGTGGTGGACCGTGCCTTTGGCCGCTTGAAAGCGAGGTGGAGATGCCTGTCAACTTGCTAAATAAAGAAAACATCTGGGTGTCTTTCAGAAGTGTATTTGTTGGAATTGGCTTTAAGGGCAGACAGAACCAAATCAATAAAAAGGTAATATTTTAGTACTAGGATGTATTTCCTGTCCTCAGTAATGTGCCCTCACGTGGACATTTCAATCTTAGTACTGTCTAATTCTATTAGGATTCTTGATTGGATCCCATATAGCCCCCATGCAATTGGAAAGCACTTCTGCTTGCGCAGGGAGTAGTTGATAAACTTCTGCAGAATTTACCACTTCACCTGTAGAACTCCACATCTCAGGGGATTCCAAAGGGACCACTGTTCTTTTGGGCTAGAGAGCAAAGTGGGCTGCAGAAGACAAAAGAGAAATGATCTATCCCACAAGGTTATTTTTTTAAAGCCAGCATGTAAATTTTAAGACTGCCAGCCTTTGAAGAAGAGCTGGAATAAAGGATCTGGATGGCTGGGTCATTTTTACTGTTACCTGCATGCTATTTTTAGTGCTGTGATGGTATTTCTCTGTTTTAATTGTTTGTTTTTGATATTATTCTGTCTTGGGAAAAGCAACATAAAAATGTATAATTCAAATACCGAATAAATATTTTATAGATATTTCTAAAATGCAGCACTTTCACAGAAGTGTAAAAACTAAACAAAAAACTAATCTTCTATATATATAAAAAGCTAACAGTGTTTTTGTTGATGACAGTATACCTCAGTAACTGTTGGGCCAATTCCTCTGAAAATTCCCAGCCACTATAGTCATCCAGGCGAGAGTGCTTTTAGATGTTCACATACCTGAAATTTCACACCTGGCCCAGGTAAAACGCCTTTTTCCTGGCGCTCCCTGGTGAAAGACATGCAGCTGCCTGTGTGTAACTGTCACCCTTAGAATGTTCGTGCTGCTTAGAATGTTCACTCAGATGGCCAGATATGAGCAGTGGAAACAGCACATAGGCAGTCACTCCAGTGGATGTGAAACACATACACACGAGGGAGAGGGGAGGGAGGGAGAGGGAGGGGTGGCATGCAAGGGAAGAGAGGGAGGGAGAGGAAAGGGACGGAAGGTGAGGCATGCAAGGGAAAAGAAGTGAGGCAGGGAGGGAAGAGAATGAGGGGCGACATGCAAGGGACGGGAGGGAGGGGCCAGGCACCCTACATTCCCTGAATACTGCGGTTACAGTTAAGAAAACCAGGCATGCATTACTCAGGAGTAAGCTTGGTACAGCAACCGTGACATACTTTGAATGGCTGCATCACGCCCCTCAGAGGGTTTCCTCAGAAGTGACACCCATTGCCACCAACCAAACTTACTCCCAGGTAAAGGATCATGACCAGCCAGCCTAGATGTGTGGGAGGGGTGCCTTTCCATCCCCCCCCCACAAGGAATGCGGGCACACACATCACTGACATCGCACAGTATCAGGCTGCGTATTTCCATGAGCACATACTGCTGGCCTCTGCAATTGATTTGCCGCTACTGTTCCTTTCCCATTTCACCACAATAAGCCACAGCAACGCGTGGCGGGGCCCCGCTAGTAGATGAATAAATATACTGTCTCAAAAAACAAAATGATCACATAAGCCAACGTACTTTCAAAGCATGTCACAGAAACTACTGTTTGAGAGAGAGAAAAAACACTTTCTTTCAAAAATAGACACTCACAATCTTCCAGGAATACACTAAACTTACTTTTGTAAGGAAAGTGTTAATGTTATCTTCTCAGTTGCAGCTGTGCAAACCTTAGCTGGGTAGCTTGATAAAACAGCTCCAAAGGGTGCACCATCCACACAAAAATTATTTTACTTTGTTAAATAAAATCATCCTACTTCATCAGCTTCAGAGTTTTTTTGCTTGCATCTTTTTCCAAAAGCAATTTTTAGATGGAAGCAAAACAACAGTTAAGTAGGAATTCACTTGGTTTCTTTAAACATAAGCAACAACTGGGGGTGAAGGAAAGAAGGTTCATATTCATTGAGTTACTGACTGTGGTTCCATGCTGCCATATTAAACAGATATCCAAGGTATCTGATATCCAAGGTAGGATGCATATTATCATATCCTCAACCAGCTCCATCATGTTTTTCTGTCTTTCTGTCATGTTTTTCAGGTCTTTCTAGAAATCTGCATTGGCAAACATCTGATATTCTCTCCCATTTTAAAAGTTGTAATAAATGTATTTTATTCACATTGGAATTATTGTTAAAAAGTTATGTAAATATGTATTGCAACAAATACACTACATTCTGTCCGTCATCCCAAATTGTTACAAATACACATGAAGCATTTTTTCAGTCGTTCCATTTAGCGCCTGCCAGCATTATCAATATTTAAAAAGTATTAATTATTAAAGTCAGACATGATTAGGAGAGACCAGAAAGTTACTATTTGTATTTTGAAACTTAGGTCATTGAAGTACCAACTCAAGGATAAGAGTAAAAGGTAAAGGTTTAAGGATAAGCATCTAAATTAAGTACCTACACTATAATTAAGATTTTGCAAAATACCTTCAGAATATGCTAACCGGAAATCAGACCGTGCTGATTTCCTCGTCTAGGAAATGACAAACAATGACATTTTATGGCTAACAGAAAGTAATATTGTTGCACAGAATTCTGCTAACACAGGGCCACTTAATATGCAACAATTTCATTCACAGGTATCACTTGAATGTAGAGATACCAACTCCTAATGGAGCCTGGAATTCTCCTGGCTCCACAAATGATTCCTGGACTAGAGATCAGTTCCTCTAGAGAAAAGTGTCACTTTGCAGAACAGACTCTATGCATCACATCTCCACTGAACTCCTTCCTTTCTCCAAACTCTAGTCTCCACAGGTACCAAACCCTAAATCCCCAGGAATTTTCCAAGCCAGAGTTGCAGCTGTACTTGAATTCAAGCAAACAATACATAGCATAAAAATATCTTGTGTGGAATAGTAGTTATACTGTCAAACCAGGATCTGAAGGGTACCAGCAAAGAGTGGTGCAAGCGCAGGACATGTGGAAGCCAGCCAGAGGTGGGATTCAGACGGTGCGCAGTGGTTCGGTGGAACCCGTTGTTAATTTGTCCTTTAAATTCTGCGAACCGGTTGTTAATCCCACCTCTGGCACTCACTGAAGCGAGATCTGCTAAATTTTTCCCCCTCTTCCTGTCATTGGCTGTTAGTGGCGTGAGGATCATTTTGCAACGGAGGGTCATTTTGGAAATGGGGGAGGGGCAAAAAGCAGTACAGGAGCAGGACGAGTGGGTCTGTGGGTGCACAAATGGGGAAGGGAGGCGCATTTGGTGTTGAAGTGGTTGTGTGCATGCGGAGGGGTGGGCTTATGAAGGAGGCAATTTTCAAATTGAGCACTTCTCTTTTCTCTCCCACTCCCTGCTTCCCTCCTATCTTCTTCTTCCTCTTCCCTTTCCGTCTTTCCCCTTTTATTACCTTTCCATGCACCTTCCACCCAGAGGTGGGATTCAGCCAGCTTGGCCTGGTTTGGGTGATTACAGAACAACCATGGAGATTTCTATTTTCCCAATTCAGTAGAAAAATCACAGCAATCCAATAGAAATTAGAGGCAGACCTCAGTTTAAACCTAAAATAACATTAACAGTAGCAAACCATATTTAAGAAGGAAGAAGAGTTCAACTGCCTAAGAAACATATTTCCAAAAATGTAAAATTAATACAATTACTAGGGCAATAAAAACTGGCTTCCCTCTTCCCCTTCCCTGGAGACATGTTCTTATCCATGTACCCTGCCCCCCCCCCCCCCACACACACACTCACACCACTTCAGAAGTCAGTGCAAAGACAATTTTAAATTTCTGTATTGTTTCTATTGACAAAGAAAGTTGTTTATAAAGTAACCTAAGATAAAACCAGCTCCCCCAACGCTGTAACTAAATCAGACCTGCTTGCACAAGTTAATTTCAGTTTCTTGTGAAGCTGATGCTCTGCACTTCTATTTCAGATGCTGTATATTTTAAATATTATGTTATCAGTTCTTCTTGACATTAAATAAATACGATAGAAGGAAGTGTGAATGTTTATGACCATTTTAGCAATCAGTTTACTTAAACGGTTACAGTAGAGTCAAGTTCAAAAAAGGAGAGCCAAGTTTGTAAGAAATGAAGTCCCCAAAAGTAAAAATCACACACTTTAATTTTCTCTGCTATCTGGCACAGAAATAATGCATTGGATAGTTCGCTTTCAAAACCTTACCATCATTTGCGTTTCATACACCTAACATCCAGTGACATAACTGGGAAGAAAAATACTTTTAAGTAGGAAATGAGTGGAGAAAAATGTTGCAGAAAAAATACAGCATCCAACTGGCTGCCTCTAGTTTTTGGCATTTATTATTTAAGTTCAGTGCATATTATCTAACCTTGGAGTGCACTACTGACTCATACTCTTTAATTTTCAATTTCCTGTAAAGGGATCCATTAGTTTTTGGCAAGATTCAAGCCACATCGTACTGCAACAAAAGGACAATACTTAAACTTGGTTTTGCAATTATTCCTATGGCACAACTTTAATCAGAACAATTATTTGTAGACAGAGCTTTTTTTCTTGGCTAACTCTACACCCTGAAGTTGTACAACATAGCAGCACTAAAGGTGGAATGTGTCTCAGCACTTCCTTGAACATTCTTTTTGATTTATACAAATCTACTAGAACTGCAGCTGTGTATGATCCATGGTGATCCTTGAAACAGAGACATTAATCTTCCTTTTTTGCAAATATTGCCTATTAGCCAACTTTAAAACCACCCCATTATACAAAAGTCAAATAAAGGTAAATCCAGACTTCACAGTGACAATGGCTGGATTTCCCCTCATTTACTATACTGAACGATATACAAGATATAACTGTGGTTCCATTGTGTTTTTACTAGAATCCCTTCTTCACTGGAATAAACTCTAAATCAGCCCTTAGCGCCATGGCACTTACATAGGGCAGTTTAATGCACATTCATCTGTGGTTAGAACTGTTTTTCTAAAAGGTTGTTGAGAGTCCAACACAACACATGTTTAAATATCATCTAGACCACTCAAAAAAGTTGAGACAAGTGTTTATCTACATTCAGAAAACCTAAATGATCTGAACAATGCTTGTTATCCTGATCAAGGAACTCTAAGAGGTTTGGAGATAGGACTTGTTTGGAGATAGGACTTGTGATTTTTCCCATAGCAGGCTGTTGTTCAGTGTGCTTAATATGTCTACTAATTTATCTGGAACAGATATTAGGCCAACTAATCTGAAATAGCTAATTTCTGTTTTGTTTTTGGCTTGGGTCTGTCCCAGTGCACACCCCTAGAACAGGAACATGTAAGCCTAAAGTTGCATGCTTGCAGAGCACTTTGACTGACCCAATGCCAGAGGCGGAGCTACCAGGGGGCCAGGGAGTGTGCGTTGCACCGGGTGCATGCCGGGGGAGTGGGGTGGAAAATCGGCTATTGGTTCACTCACCGTGAAGAGCCTTTCTCCGGTTAGGCGTAGGAAGTCTGCGATGGGTGTTCCTGTTCTCTGCTACCAGGAGGCAGGATCTTCTTAAAACGAATTGCTTCCCTTTGACCCCTCGTCAGGGTTAAGATCCCCAGTTGCGAACTGACCACGTAGTCTAAACAAACAACACTCAAGAAAAAACAGTCTTAAAACTAAAACTAACCCCCTAACATGAGGGAATATAACTAGGAATTGAGTAGGATAACATTCAAGATCTGGACGGAAAACTGCTCCAAGGGAGGGCGGAGACTTCCTACGCCTGACGGGCGAAAGGCGCTTTACGGTGAGTGAACCAATAGCCGCATTCTCCGTAGACGTGTGAGGGGAAGTCTCGGCGCGATGGGACCTACAACGCTGTGTCCCTGCTCCCTGGGTGGGAATTTCAGTTTTCCTTGACCAGGTCCAGAACTTCCTGGAGCCGAAGGCAGTCTGTACCATCGCGGACCAGGAATCTAACCTATAGTGTTTGACGAAGGTAGATGAAGAGGACCATATGGCCGCTCTGCAAATATCATCCCTCGACTGGGATTTGCTGTCTAATAGCTGCGCGCTTGGTAGCAGCACATCGGACAGAGTGAGCTGTAATGCCGTTGGCACCCCATAGGTTATTGGTGGAAGCGTAAGCCTCTGGAAATGCAGGTGCTTAATGGCGCATTTCTTATAGCAGCTGTCCAACATTTGGTCACCCATCCTAGGATGGGGACACATTGATGAACAGGCTGTTAGATTTCCTGATATCCTCCGCCAGACGTGATATCAGGAACATTTTAAGGGACCTGCGTGACGCCTAATTTGTGCCACAATTTTTCTCTATCATTGGTGGGTTTGGGTAGAAGACCGAAGCACTACTTCTTGTCTTAAATGGAAATTAGGAGGCTGCTTTGGGCTGAAATGAAGGGTCTGATCTAGGATGACCCTATCCGATGTATTGTGCAGCAGGCCGGAGAGATGCTGAGTGATCTGAGTTCTGAAACTCTCCTGGCTGATGTTAATGCCACGAGGAATAAGAGTTTCATTCTCAGCCAACGGAGATGAATGGCCCGGATAGGCTCGAAGGGAGATCTAGTGAGAGCCAATAGTACTGTGTGCAAGTTCCAGGAGGGGAACATGTGGGTCTTAGGGGCCTGTGTTTGGGAAACTCCTTTCAGGAACCACAGGATGTCTGGATGTACTGATACACGGTGACCCTGGATTTTGGGCCAAACCGTTGAGAGGGCTGGGCGAAAGTTGCTCATGGCGGAGGGTCTGATGCCTCTAAGGCCTTCTGTTACCCCCTCCCCTGGAGGAAGTCTAGGATGTGCAATCTCAACCCCGGCTTCTGGGGATTAACCTGTCTTTGGGAGGCTCCATTTGACAAACACCCTTTCCACGTGTAATCGTAGAGATTCTGGTGGTGGATCTACTGCCTAGAGTCTAGGATGGCTTTGTATAACCTGAGCTGAGTAACCTTTTTTTCTCTAACCCTGCCCCTCTCAATAGCCATGCGGTGTTAGATGTAACCTCCGTCTGGGTCCGATGCCATACTGGGCCCTGGAATCAGGAGGTCTGGTCTGGAAGGTGGCAGGGGATCGGCTCCCACTGCTAGTTCTAGTATGGTGGAGTAACTCAGGGTCTGCGTGGGCCAGTAAAGTGGGGGCTATTAGGGATCACTGCTGGCTCTGTTCCTGGAACAGACGCCTCAGTAGCTTTGGAATGAGTGGAATGGGTGGAAATGCATAGAGTGTCTCCTGGGGCCAGGGGGGGTCACAGTGCTGGTTGCTAAGGCTGGGTACACTTGCAGAAGTAGCTAGACATGAACTGGCGCAGTTGAGCCGCTGGTTCTGATGTAGCAAAAGGTCTGGTTCTTTGGACTGGGAAAGTGACTCATTAGTTGCTGGAAGACCTCCGGGAGAAGAGTCCACTCTGCATTGTCCAGGGTCTGTCGGCTGAGCCAGTCCGCTGTGATATTCAATTGACCCTTGATGTGTTCTGCCTGTATGGACAACAGATTGGCCTCGCCCAGTTCATGATCTTGTCCCTCCTTCTGTAGGAGCTCCTTCCAGCGATCTGAGCCTCCCTGGTGATTTATGTAGGCCCTTGCGGCTATATTGTCCGTTTTGATTAGTATGTGTTGGTGAACTATCTGATCCTTGAAATGAAGGAGGGCCAGAAGGATTGTACGTGTCTCTAAGAGGTTGATGTGAAGGGTTTTCTGAGATTGTG
Organism: Sphaerodactylus townsendi; assembly: GCF_021028975.2. Classification (NCBI taxonomy): domain Eukaryota; kingdom Metazoa; phylum Chordata; class Lepidosauria; order Squamata; family Sphaerodactylidae; genus Sphaerodactylus; species Sphaerodactylus townsendi. The sequence continues at coordinate 91,339,825 of NC_059426.1, read as the reverse complement.
ACCAGTGCCCTTGGACCGTCTGAGTTCCCAGGGTAGCCCCCCCAGCCGGACAGACTGGCATCTGTGAAGATCTTCGGGGTCCGCTTCTCCGACCAGATAGATTCTTCCCCTGGGTGAGATTTAATAGTGTTTTGGTCCACCATCTCGAGGTTGGACTTCACTCGGAGAGGGGGAACAGTTATTTGTTGATCCCGGGCTTGCCAGGGTGATGTCCCATTGGTACTGGCTTAGGAAGGTCTGCAGGGGTCTTGCATGCACATTCTGCCCACTGAACTGCATCGATGTAATGGTCAGCTATCATCTGGCCTAGGATGCTCGCCAGGTGCATTAGGGACGTTTGCTTTCTGGAGATGAGGAAGGAAACTTCCTTCTGAATCTTCTGGACTTTGGATTTTGAAGCCGAAGAGCTTAATTTAATCTTGTGTCTACAATTACACCTAAATGCTCCATTCCCATGCGTGTGGGTCTGAGTGAGCTTTTGGCCTTGTTTATAAGGAACTACCGAATTGTTGGAAGAGTTTGAATTACTAGTTTGACGCTCTGCTAGTGCAACTGGTTTTGGTTTTGGACCTAATTAAGATGTACCGCCCAAGGCAAGGGCAGGACGGGATCCCTTGTTGCTTTCGTCAGTAAGGAATTATGGGGTAACAGTATTTTGAGAAAACTCGGGGCGCAGATGCAAGCCCGAACGGCAAAGCCTTTGAACTGAATGTTCCTGTTCCACCGCTGCCGGAGGAACTTTCTGTGTCTTGGATGGATGGGGACGTGGAGGTATGCCTCCGAGAGGTCGAGGGAGGTCAGGAATTTCTCCCTTCCTGATGGATGCTGTGGATAGTGCGCATGCTGCTTCTTATCTTGAATTTTGCGATCCTTATGTTGATTTACGTATCGCAGGATTGAGGATCGCCTCCAGTCCTTCGCTGGATTTTTTTCGGGACCGTAACAGAAAAGTGTGAGTACACCTCCGTGTTTGTGTTGTGCAGGTACATGTTCGATGGCTTGTATGGAGAGTAGGTGTTGAATTGCATTCAGGGTTCTGTGTCTCTTTTGTGGGATTTGGCTTAGTGGGGATGGGAAGAATCGGTGTTTTGGGAAGTGTAAGAACTCTATGGTGTAACCCGATTGAACTACTTCCCTGGCCCAAGCATCTACAGGTTGTTGTTCCCATTGTAGGCTGAAGTGAGACAGCCTCTCTCCCACAGGGATCTGAGAGTAGTCATTGCCTATTTGTTTTGTCTGATTTGGAGAATCGGTCGCCTCTCCTAAAGGGCCGAAAGGATCCCCTTCTTGAAACTCCACTGGGTTGGTATTGCTGCTGCCAATTTGACCTGTTTCTGTCTCCGGTTCGAGGAAAGGAACGAAAGGAACGAAAGGATCTGAAGGAACTGGAGGAACCCCTATTGTAAGAACTATCTTGTCTAACGTAACGTGGGAGGGTTCTCCTATCATCTTTGTCTTTAACTAGGATTTGATCCAGTTCTTGGCCGAAAAGTTTCTCTCCCTGGAAATGGTAGCTGGTGACGGCAGCCTTAGATAGAGCATCTGCTTTCCAGGAGCGTAGCCAAATGGTGCGTCTAGTGGCAACTGAATGGGCCATTGATCTGGCCGCCATAGCCAGGGCATCCAAGGTGGAGTCCGCTAAAAATGAGGCTCCTATTCTGACCCTATCTATTCCTTCTTTGATGGCTCTGTGTTCAGGTGGAAGAAGTTCTGAAATTCTTTTGAGCCAAGCTAGGAGTGCTCTAGCCACAGTAGCGGATGGGAGAAGTGCCTTCATGGACATGGCTAAGCACTCGTGTGCCCTTTTGAGGTGCACATCTGCCTTCCTGTCTTGAGGGTCTCTGATGGAGCCATCTCCATCCCTGGGAACTAAGCTACCTGATTGGATGGCTGCGACAGGTGCATCAATTAGGGGGACCTGCAAGGATTGGTGTACATATGTTGGGAGAGCGTAGAGTTTCTTAGCTAGAGGAGGAGGATTTTTGCTAGAGGTAGGGTTCTGCCACTCCTTCCTAATTCGCTGTTTGAAGGCTTCTGGGATGGGGAAGCACGATTTGTCTGTTCCATCCTGCTGGAAATAATCCTGATTTCCCTTGGGTCTGCCTTTGATTAGTTTGAGTTGTTGAGAATTGGGGATCTCCTCTGCCTCTGCAGAATCTTGGAGATCCAGGGCAGAAATAGTTCTAGAAAATCAGGAATGGAAGGTCCTCAACTTGAAAAAATCTGGGGTTTGCTCACTGGGTTCAATCTGGACTATCTTCTGTGTCAGAGAATCTTTTCCTCTTCTTCTACACACTCCCCCCTCGCTGATGCCTGCTTCGGGCTCTCTGATTCATGTGTGAGTTAGAGTGGGCTGAACTGACCCAGCCGGGCAGTTAGGTGCATGTACTGGAGTGCCCTGCTGTTGGAGTTGCTTGGATGCAAGTAAGTTAGCAAACCGCAAGGGGAGAAATAGAATTCCAGGCATCGGGTTATCTGAAAGGTTGACCTGGCCTCCCTCCTGAAGCGAACCGGAGTTTGGTTGTCTCCGACATTAACACCTCCCTCGGACACACACTTTGCACTTGCCGCGGGTTCAGGAGTTTGTTGCACCTCGTCTCGACATGTGCTTGGCGCTTCTTTGTCAGCCTTTGCGTCCCTGGGACGGTATCAGGGGCTCCCCACGCTTTTAGGGGCTGTGCCCTTTAGGGCGCTTTTGGGGGTTGCTGGTCCGCCGATTTAGAGCCTCCCGGATTTGGGAGACAACTGACGGCTGGACTGTAGTGGCTGGGCGCTCTGCTGAGGGAGCATTCCTTGCCTGCCTCGGATTGGAGTGGGAGGAAGCTCTGGCGTAGACGCTGAAGTGGCCTCCTCCGCCACAGCGGGTGTAGGTTTCCCTCTCAGGGGAAAAACGGCCATCCGCCATCGTTGCCGGCCACTATACTGGAAAAAATGCCTCCGAAACGAGCTCTGGGGGAGCGCACGGTTTTCGGCGAAAGAAAAGCGGGGGCGCTCGTAAATGGCGCCATTTCTTCACGAAGGCCAAGCAAATCGGCCGGCCGATCAAGCCGACGAAGCCGCGAGGGTTTGCGCTGCCAAAAGCGCTGGGCGGGCGCTTTGTAGAGAGCGCTTGCTCTTCGCCTTCCTCCTCGCGTGTGGAGCGTTAAAGCTCCGTGAAGTCTCCGCGGACGACGGGAGCCCTTCTGAGGTGAAAAATAATCTATCATTCGCTACAGTTGAGGGAAGGGGGGAAGGGGATCACAAACATACATAAGGAAAGATGAAAAGGGGAAGCTAAAAACTTAGAGTCCTGAGCGTATTGAGGAGCTCTGGAAAAAACCTTGCTCTCCTGTAGAGGCAGGAAGTCAACTGGGGATCTTAACCCTGACGAGGGGTCAAAGGGAAGCAATTCGTTTTAAGAAGATCCTGCCTCCTGGTAGCAGAGAACAGGAACACCCATCGCAGACTTTCTACGTCTACCGGAGAATCACCCAGCGGTGCCCCCCACGGTACCCCTGTGCCCCCACACTTACTTTATTAAAACAGTGCAGGCTGGAGAAGCAGCCTATTCCCTTCAGACTGAAAATGGCCTGGCGGGAACTACATTTCCCAGGAGACCTTGCGAGCCCCAAGGTCTCATGGGAAGTGCAGTTCCCACCAGGCTGTTTTCAGCCTGAAGGGAACAGGCCACTTTTCCAGGCTGAGGTAAATGTGGTGGGTGAGGTGCCATGGAGGGGCGGGACGAGGCAGAAAAACACAGAGTGTGCACTGGGCACACTCTGGCCCAGCTACGCCTCTGCCCAATGCAACATTTGACTCAAGTCAAGACAGGAAGAACGGTCTCTTCAGACATTTAGCCTTCATATCAGCAAAATCTTTCATTTATTTAAAACCTTTTCTGAATCTGAAGGCACCATCTTTTTTTTTGTCTACCATAATCAGTTCTGGAAAAAAACAGCTAAAATTAAATTGAATTTAATCAAGAAAATTAACTCCAGATTGCTATGTAACAAAGCTCTTGTAAGAATGAAGTACTGGATAAAGCTGATTAAGTTCACTGACTTTATTTAAGAGACAATTAAACAATACATCAATGGTGACACAGTATCATAATAAGTCCTAGATTCAAATTTCCACTTAATGAGGTTTGTTTGTTTATTTATTTATTTTTATCCCGCCCTATCCCCACAGGGCTCAGGGCGGTTCACAACAATTCAGCAATATAACAGCTTAAATTTAAACATTTAAATACATATAAGAATAATAAAATATATAGTACTATTGTACTAAACCAATATTGCACAGGTGTTAAAATACTAAATTATGCCTTTTTCAGCATAAAGATGACAGGAGATTTGAGGATTTATCCGCCATTTCCTGGACCATCTTTGTTCTAGAATGCCCCATTTGGGTCCCGGTGCCCACCTAGTTCTGTCCCCAAGGCAAAAAAAAAAAGGTAGTGTCACAAAAGGTATAGCAGTGTACCCCTACTTTCTCTCCTCTTCTACAAACAACTATTTACAAGCTAGATGGTATTTTTCTTTAAATTTTGGAAACTTGATTATAAAATTGTGTTGTGTACTACTGACATTAGCACACTTTAGTGCATCACTGTCACAAACCTGCTGGTTGGAAAAGGAATTGTACTGAGAATAATAGTCAGAAGATACAGACTGCTTCACCATCTCCAGTATAAAGTTTCTACTGATGGATTTTCATCATGGAAGTTCATCACTGAAGTTTTTATCACTGAAGTCCATCCCATCATATTCTGTGTACCTGTGTAATGCAAACTGGAAACCAGTTTCAGATTTCAACTCATACCAGAATATAATACAGTAATCTTAGGTAAACCAGTACTTAAAAAATATAATTTACTAGTGAACACAGCTATTTTGAATTCTCTTTGGAATACTGGAGGTAGCCACTGCTAAAAGAATTTACAATACAAAACTTTGAAGGGTCATTGCGACGTTTTAACTATAATTTTACAAATTATATTAATTTACGGAGCATTCTTTCTGCTCTGTATTAAAAGTCAGCATGATGTCATGGTTAGTGTTAGACTAGGATTTGAGAGAACCAGGTTTATTTATTTATTATTTCTGCAATTTATACCCTGCCCTATACCGTAGTCTCAGGGCAGCTAACAAATGGGGATGAAACCCTGTTAAAACATCCAAAGTTAACATCAGAATAAAAACATAGTTAACACAATAACGTCCGTTAAAACCCCATTAAAAATCCCACCCCACCCCACTGTGACTGACATCAATAAGACGATCCCCTGGAAATGTAAATCACCCCAGTGTCCAAACGCAGCAAACAATAAAACATGAAAGAGTTAATTAAATATACCAGCTAACTCCCAAACCACAGATCCCACAACTACAAAAACTGAAATACAATGAACTAAAATTGAGTCTGCTTCACCTACAGCATAACCTTCCCCAAACAGTCCCCAAACAGGTGGCGCCCTTGTGCCACTGCCCAAGGCCATTGCCTTAGGATGCCGGCGGAACTCCTGCTGTAACTGGCAGACCCCACCCCCTGCAGGTGTTTCCAATGGGGTGGGTGGGGAAGGACTCTCACTCCTTCCCATGGGCAGCAGGCAGCAGCTCACCAGGTCAACTTCTGCTTGGCTGGCAGGCAGGCAAGCCAACAGGGAGGCTCTGTATCAGGCAGGGCTGAACAAGCTGGCTGCCTTGGGCAGCTGGTGGAATTCCTGTTGTAGTTTAAATAATTACTCTGCCGTGGAAGCTTGCTGGATGATCCTGGGTCAGTAACTTTCTCTCAGATTAAACTACCTCACAGGGTTGTTGTGAGGTTCAAGTGGAAGTCAGAAGAATGATAATGTAAGCCTTTTGCTTTCAATCACCATTGGGGAGAAAAGTGGGATAGAAATATTTAAAATAAATATCTGTATCTCTTTCTATGTTTTTCATCTTTCTACTGTTTTTTTAAAAAGTAGTACATATTTAAATCCACACAACAAAATCATTTCTATATTAAACATGAAACAGCATATTTTTTACATCAGGCAGTTGACCCCTTTAATCCATGACTAATATAAACTCAATTCCAAAGAATGTTTGCAGATTAATCCTCAAGCCTGTTATGCAGATTTTAAAAAATACAAAATATGAACAGAATGCTCAGAGCATCTCTCACAAAGAAGTAATATTGAGACTTCAAGGGGGATTAAGAATGGCATTCAATAACAGATCAGCCTGTGCCAAAAAACTGGGAATCAAAGGCTGAGCAAAAAAAAAAAGTTACAATTTCACTGTCTATAAATGCACTGATGCATCTCTCAAACATCTTGATCTTGAAAGGAGTCCATTTTGTATGTGTCAAATTCAATAAACTTACCCTTCAAAGTGAACCTATACCTGTGCTGTGTAACTATCACTCAGTCCCAGTATTGGCAAGAAAGGCAGAGAGGATCAAGGCATATTTCTCAGGGGAGCACTTTAGAACAATCAGGGGAAAAGTTGGATTTGCATAGTCATTTTTCTCCAGCTATATGCTGATTGTGTTTACTATCTGTTGTGAGAATTACAGTGTAGTAGATCTTTTGACAGCTCCAACATTCATCAAACGCTCCACATGCACAGAGGCTATGGGGTTCAATACATACTGAAACCCTTCACAGAATATCTTTCTACAATTAAGAAATCAAGGATGAGGGGAAATAAACAGCAAATCATCACAAGCACAGTATACAGATATACCATCTTCCTCAAGGGAGTCTTGGCACCTGGTGTATAACACTGGGCAAAAAAACAGTAGTTAAGGAAAGTTATGTTTTTTGAAGCAGCAGACTTCCTTTTACAGTAGGAAGGGGGGACCTGCAAGGATTTTCAAGTGGCATCTCATTTCCCGCTCCCCCAGTATTTCCTCTTGCTTTTTCTGAAAACGGTCACAATCACTTCCCTTTCCTACCTCCTTCTGTCCTTCCCACCACCAGCCAATCTAACTTTCAGGTGCAGTAATGCTTTAAACTCACATTTGCTTTGGCTTAGTGTCAGATTATTTTCATGTAAAACAAAAGCAAGATGTACGTCATGCACTTCAGATGTGGTATCAAACACCTAAATTTCACTTGCATTCAGAATCCCTGGAAGTCCTGTCAAAACAATGGGAGTAATGTCTCTCTCTCATCCAATAGACTGGTTAGGTTCATGCATATCCACACAAATTCATCTTTTCCCTGGTTGTTTAGGTTTTTGCACCAATACTATTGGAGACATCCAAGGGGCGGACTTTTTACAGACTCAATGATGTCAAATTGTTCCAAATTTGATGGTTATTCTTCAGTTTTATGCTATTCTTGCTAGTTTTATGATATGGAAGTGAATGCATCTATTAGGAAGAGCAACTGGCCAAACAGTATCATAAGTGGGGGATTTTTATTTGTTTGACATGAAATTTGCCAGTTCCTTGAAACAGAGTTTCATTAATTTGGAGGCTTTGAGACACCCATCATGGTGTATAGTTCTGATCATTTTTTTTAGTCCTAAGGAATTTGCCATGTCATTTCTAGTCAGTGTATTAGTACCACTGGATAATACATACACTGGGCATATAATAGGTGTATCATTAAAGACAATGTGAGCTTGGAACATGCAGAGGCTGATAATGCTTGTGAAGTTCCATTTTACAGTTGTGGTTTGCAGAAAAGGCTTCTGAGGGATTTCTTCATAGGCATTCTGAGATATCATGTTGACTGATGTACCAGTGTCCATTAGAACTTTGAATTCTATGCCTTTATATTAAGACATGACCATTTTGTTAGAAGCAGTGGCCTGTGTGGAAAACACTGTATACACATACAAGTAAGCCTGAACAGTATTTGCTTGGTTTGGGTCATGTTGGTGTATATTTGAAACAGGGAATTATTGCTATCCCCTATATCATGTTACACTTTGCTCTATGGTGCTCCTACATGGATTGGTGCTTGGAACTGCTCAGTTGAATCCCTAACCCTGTACAATCCTGCTTCCTATATAAGTTACTCGGTTTGCCACATTGTGTGCCCTACACTGTCCTTTGTCTTGAAACTGGTCAACACCTTTTAGAGATCAGAGGCTGGCTTGCTACATTTAGGTTCTGACTACATCTCTGTTTTAACTTTGAGGACTCAAGCCTAACATACAAACCTCTTGAAGATCTTCAAAACTCTGACTGGTGGAACTTAGCAGAACAAAAAATATTAACATTGGGATTTACATTAGAGCTATGCTGTCTGCCCATTAAATTTTTTGTTTCTTAAAGCAAAGATTATTTGATCAGGAATTCCAGTTTCTTGGCAGTGCAGCAAATAAGTCCTGCTCTCCCCCCTTTTTTAAGGAATTCCCTTTAACACAGCTAGGGAGGCCAAATACCTGAGTCAATTAACCTTACCCAACCAGCAAAAAGCTCTCTCTTAGGCAAGGTGAAATGTGCTTCTTTCAGCTGTAATAACAGGAAGACGTCTAAAAATTCCCTACCAGGACAGAATTTGCGATTGCAGCATGAAGCAGACTCAATCTGTAATTCATATGCTTCTGTACTGCCCATTTTATAACAATCAGGTCCACACTGCTGACCCCTCTACTCACTAATAAAGAAGGTCTATCAGATCAACAAAAAAAATTATCTTTCAAGCAATGATTTTTCCACTGTCTCTGAAATGGTGGCTAAGTACCTGTGCCATGTCATTAAATTGCAACCATGATTGTGTTAGTCTGTGATTACTACCAATCTGTATTGTTTATTGTGCCAAAAAAAGGTTTGATTTGAAATGCTTCCAAGGATAGCTCCTGATCTTCTAATACTGATCTCTTAAGTCATAATTTCAGTCCTGCAAGCCAGCAACCATAACATGGAAAGTTTTCACCATTCAGAAAGATGAGCTCTTTGTGTACATTCAACCTAGTATCTATCCCAAAATGTGTAGTTAAACTGCATATTTCAGATAACCACCATTTAAGAAGGGGGACTGGATTAAGTTAGCAAAGTACCATGCTGAAGTGTCAGATGCCGATCTACACTACATAAAACTTCCCTTAGGAATAGTCAACTTCTCTGCAAAGACATAGGGCTGTCTTCCTTTGATTTGTGTAGTTGCACAGATGCCAAATACTATCCATAAAATTCTAACATTAAATGAAAATAATAAGATGATATATAGAGAAGTAACTATAGAGAACTGGTGGAGGAACACTGTATATAAATCTACACATAGCACCAAGAGTATCTTTTCCTTGTAGTTCAGACATCCAATAGATCTTCCCCAACGAGGTGTTCTGAACTACTGCCTGATAAGCCAGCAGTTGCGTTTTTTTAAAAAAATCCAACATTATCAACAGTGTAATGTGTTCCAATTCTGATTACATTTACTTTGAGGACAATCCTATTAATATAATTCAGTTCCAAGTAAGCATGCATGTGGCAGTAGAATGCACCATGCCAATCTCCAAGTGATGGAAAACAATGAACACAACATTTTCAGTCTTATTTCTGACAAATATGTACTACAAAAATAGAAAAAGGGGGAAATCACCAAAGAGGAATTGAAACAAATAACCAGGATGTGTAGGGAGAAAGTCAGAAAAGATAAAGCTCACAATGAGTTGAGGCTTGCCAGAGAGGTTAGAAACAACAAAAAAGACTTTTTTGGTCAAGTCCATAGCAAAAGGAAGAAAAAAAAAGATAGGACAGAGTCATTGCATGGAGAAAATGGCAATATGCTAACAGGGGATGGAGAAAAGGCAAAACTACTCAACACCTTCTTTGCCACAGTCTTTTCCCCAATAGGACCAGGAGTAATGGGTTCAAAGTGAAGGAAAGGAGATTCCACCTAAACATCAGGAAATACTTCCTGACAGTAAGGGCTGTTAGACAGTGGAATGCACTACCTTGGAGTATGGTGGAGTCTCCTTCTTTGGAGGTTTTAAAGAGAGGCTGGATGGCCACCTGTCAGGAGTGCCTTGATTATGTGTTCCTGCATTGCAGGAGGTTGGACTTGATGGCCCTTGGAGTCTCTTCCAACTCAAGGATTCTATGACTATGGAACACATTCAACTTCCAATACCTTCATCTACATCCACAACAAAAATATAATAAATAGTTCAAATTACACGTTGCTTATAATGGATTGGCTTGACCAACTGTTTGCATATTATTATGGGAGTGCAATGCTATGAGTGTAGGACTAGAATCTAAGAGTCCCCACACTGCCAAGGAAGCTCGTTGGGAGTGGTCTTGGGCCTGAGACCCTATTTATTTGGCTTTCTGATTATACATTATTTTATGAGCTACAGACAATTCAAGTCAAAGATCATATTATCCAGAAACATTAGGTTCACTTCACTGCTTGTTCAAGCTTTTTCCAACAACAGTGACAAGATAATGGCAAGACTTTAAAAAAATAAGAAAAACCTGAGTCACAAAAGCTAGAGCAAGATTTGTTCTTTTTGCACCATCAAAGCTAAATAAGCCAAGAAGAAAAGTGGGCAAATTACTTAAATTGAAGTCATATCAACTGGAAGACTGACTGAGACATACATGGTACTGTAATTGCAGTCCATCAAATGTACAGGTCCAAACTGTCTGTTTTCTATCTGCTCCTACACCAATTTAAGCAATTTTAAACTTTGCTCTCCCTTGGGGAGTGTTTCAGAGATTTATTAGAATGTCAGGGTCCAATTGTTAAGATTCTTTAAGACGAGTTATTACAAGGTGTGGATTTTTGATGTCCATCACTGAATCCCAGGAACACTGAAAGAGAACAATCACTGGAGCTTTACTCACCCTGGAAACCCATAATATAAGATAATGAGATACTTCAGTAAGAGGAAGAAGCAGGGTTTGTTCTCATTTCCCACTGCTTAAAAATACTACACAGAAAATGGTTCTGATCATTGTGCTTTTAAAACACTACCTACCTGAAGTCACCACTATTAATATCACAGGTTATATATCCATGTATTACAGAGACTGAATCTGTGATAATTTCAAGTGACAAATGAGACACAAAACCTTTTCATACTTCTCACTCTATTCACACTTGCACTACTGCCTTAAAAGACGGTTCATATAAAAATATTTCAAAGATGATCAGTGGGCCTTGGAACTGGTTTAATTATTTGCTGATGTTTTGAACAAATGCACATTGATAACACATGTCATTCTTAGGTCTAGTAGAACATACCAGTCTTTGAAAACATTCAGCTAAGACACACAAATGTGCTTTGCAGAGAGCTACCCTCAATACCAGCTATGGAACCTGAAATAGTATACTGTTAGCCACAGCATTAAGAATAAGAAGAGTTTGGATTTATATCCCCCCTTTCTCTCCTGTAGGAGACTCAAAGGGGCTGACAATCTCCTTGCCTTTCCTCCCTCACAACAAACACCCTGTGAGGTAGGTGGAGCTGAGAGAGCTCCGAGAAGCTGTGACTAGCCCAAGGTCACCCAGCTGGCGTGTGTGGGAGTGCACAGGCTAATCTGAATTCCTTAGATAAGCCTCCACAGCTCAGGCGGCAGAGCAGGGAATCAAACCCGGTTCCTCCAGATTAGATACACGAGCTCTTAACCTCCTAACCACTTTAGCATGCAGTATAGTCCACATGAAACTGTATTTCCAATCAAATTAAGCGCTAATCCAAAAGCAAGTAGAAATGCTCAGGAAAAAAATTACCATACTGAGGGAGTAATCCCAAGGGGGTCTAGTCAGAAGTAATTCCCATTTTATTCAGTGGGGCTTATTCCCAGGGAAACAGTGTTGTAAGCTGTGGTTGGTTCTTGGTGGCAGCTAGTACAGAACCCTTCATATGCTCTCAATTTTTTTTTGCATTCATATACTTGTTTCACTACTGCAAATGAAAGCATGAACAGTGAATCCAAGACATTCAAAAGTTACACTAATTGCAACATTCAGAATTATTTTTAACTTTAATATTTTATGATCAAAAACAGATGTGTTATGCTGTCTGAGAAAAATCCGTACTACAAATTACATTTTTCTTGCAGTTTACAAGAACTATCCACTTGGCTCAAGACAATTTTTCCTTCTTGCTGGAGACTGAATTTTTGAAAGCAGTGGTAAGTTGAACAGAATATTAGAACAAGACTAATGAGATGTGTTACTGAAAGACAACAAAGTGGCTCATAAATTATGAAATTCTACAGCTGGATTTTTTTTATCAACTAGATGTAATTTGAAAAAACAACGAAGATAATATAAAACACTGCCTCTCTCTCTGATGGTGGCAAGTGCAGTCAAGTCACAGTCAAGTCACAGCAACTTTGTAGGAGTTTCAAGGCAAGAGAAGTTTGCCACTGCCTGTTCTGCATAGTGACCCTGGACTTTCCATCCAAATACTAATCAGGGCTAACCCTGCTTAGCTTCCAAGAGCTAGCCTGGACCATCCTAGTCAGACACACGTGTCTGTGGGTGTGAATGTGTACATGCCTAAAAAGTCTGACAGTCTATTGCAGCCTGCCATTGTCAGACTTTTGTAACCCTAATATTCTGCTTCTTTCTTTTCAGGTTATTTTGTAGTCTTAAACATCCATCTGGCCACATAAATCTGTTTTGACTTTCTTTATTGGGCATGTCTGAAGAATGGAGGTGCAAATCCTTCACATGTTAATATATCTGTGGAATTGGAACAAATATGGTTGTTCAAATAAATCTGACTATACATAATCGATTTTGTGATAGTTCATTCTGACTTCCATGAACAGACCACTTAACATAGGTGGTAACATAAAAGAACTTCACGATCGGACTACTGTAATGTGAAGGCTATCCAGAAGCTGCAGCTGGTACAGAACAGAGCTGTTTCTTTACCACCCAAAGACCAATCATATGATCATGTTACTCTGATTTTAGGAGGCCTCTGCTGTTCATCTATATGCTTCCATAACCAATTCTAATTTAAAAGCCTTAAATAATCTCGGACATACATACCTAAAAGACCATTTCACCATGTATGAACCTGAGATTTTTGCTGACCTCCCTCCTGTATCTTTCTCCCTCAGGTTTACTAGACCTGTCACAGCTCAAGAGCAATTCTTGTCAATAACTTTAGCCCTTTGGAATTATCTTCCCAAAGAGGCAACAATATTTTCATAAAACATTTGTCAATAGATTTTTTTCACTCTGAATATGCATCTGTTTAGTTCATCTACATCTGCATATAACTATAATAGACATAGACCAAAAAGATACGTTTCTCAGACATCATCAAATAAGCTGAGTCCCGCAAGAAATGTATATATTCTTAAGGGTGTAGACAGCAAAGATCCTATCAGATCCTCTGAAGATGCCAGCCACAGATGCAGGCGAAACGTCAGGAGAGAATGCTGATAGAACACGGCCATACAGCCCGGAAACCACACAGCTCCCCAAGGATCCTACTGTTTGGTGCATGGATGATAAGATGCTTTGCAGTTTTCCAATCGCAATAAGGCAGGTATTACATGAGCAAGTGTTTTGAGTGTTCAAGTAATTTCACAGAAAGCCTCAGCATTTTTGTTAAGACTTATTGAAACAGTTTCCACTCTTTAAAAAAAGGCCGTTTCCCTAGCATCCCAACCAGCAAGTTTACTCAAGGCACAGGAGCTTTTTAAAAATGGTGTGACAAACGTCTTCCGAGAAACAAACTGGTTCCACCACAGAAAGTTACTTCCCGCATGCATCTTATTCCAGCAATTGCTCTACATAACCATGGACGATACCCAAGAGAATGCTGCACTCCGGCCATCAGCACTCGCCATCCCTCTTCTCCTCCCTCGTTTCAGAAAACACGTCGAAATGCTTAAACATTAGATTTCCATTCTAGGAACAAACTGCTTCCCAGAACGCAGCGCACCAGAGGCCCCTTCCAAGAAGGCCCCAGAACCAGAAGGAAATCTGGAGTCTCGCCAGACAGCCCCAGCCCAGGAGCGTCTGCAAAACAGACGAAGCCTAAAAAGGCCTTGCAAGCGAGTGGGGAGGCCGCTTCCTGGTTCAGAACGGCCAGCAAATCAGCTGAAAGCGCCCAGCCCAGGCGGAATCGGCTCCGGGCTACAACATTTTGCAACAGTGACGCGTTCCTCTAGGGCAGAGGCTGCCTGCCAGCCGGGACACACCCAAACTCCAAGGGCCAGGCTGGCAGGCACGCTCTCCGGTAGTCGCCCCCTCGCCTCTTGCACCCAGTTCGAGGGCAGCCCCGACACCCACCTCCCCCATGCCCCCCTTCTTTTTAAAGGCGCCGCGCAAAAACCAGGATGGCAAACCTACGGCCTCCCCCCACCCTTTTTTTACCTTCTTTCGCTTTTTTCCTCCTCGCCAGGGTGCCCCCCAGTTTGCCCAAGAAGGAATCATCTTTCTTTCGGGAAGGGGGTGACTTGGGGGTTGGAGACTTGGGGGCGGAAGGTGATTTCTGAGGAGAGGTTGCCATGCCGGAGGCCCCGCAAAGCGCGCGAGCTTCCACGAGAAGAAACCCAGACGGAGTGGGCTAGCGGTGGCTGGCCTCTATTCCCGACGGAAGCAGAATTATTCCAAGCACTCAGGGCTGCTCTCGCTCGCTCGCTCGCTCGCTCTCCGCTTCCTCCCTCCCTCCCTCCCCCGGAGAAGGATTTTCTCTGACACACAGAGTAGTGAGAGCAGTGGCTACGGTTACGCTACTATGCTCTTCCCCTTTCCGTCTCACCACCCACGTCCTGAAATAGTAACTTCGACTGCAAAAATATGGAACTGTAAAGACGTGCTGCGGAGCCTCAGCCTAGGCGTGGGGGCTCAATGGGAAACCTAGGGGCTGACACCCCAATAAACGTGCGCGCTGAGTCACTCGAAAGGAAAACCCCATTGAAGCCCGTAAGGCTTACTTGGGGGTAAACATGTATCAGATCTTATAGGAGGGGAACGGCAAGAAGAAGAAAAAAAGGTTTGTGGTGTTCTTAGAATTCAGTAAAAGATTCCAGACTCGGCAGCAAGTTGGAGAAGGGCTGTCTGTGGTCTCTTAACCGATGGGTTTTAGGGTCAGCCAGTTCTCAAGTAAGATTACATTACAGTAACCATGGGAGGGAGCCAGGCCAGGGGCGGCGAGTGCTGCATACGGCAACCACGGTTTGTGAGTTCAGCACGCGCAAACCTAGGGACGCTGCTCTTTTCAGCCTCTACAGTTGCAATAGAATGGCGCGCGAGTTTCCTGTCTTTTGTGTATCGCCTAATGCCAGTGTCACTACAGATCAGTTTTAAAGTTACTCACCTTATCAATTATAATCAGGATTTTATTCCTGATCAATTAATCTTTATTTTATTTATTTATTTTATTTATTGTTTCAGCTTCTATACCGCCCGATCCCCAAAGGGCTCTGGGCGGTGAACAACAAAAATTCAGAGACAGCAGGAGCAAATCACACATACAATATAAATACATAGGCTCCATCTTATGTCAACAATAAAATAACTTAAAACCAGCAAAAACAGATTAATACATAAAGAACAGGTGTCCAACCTCAAATTTAAAACTTACCCCCAGAAGAGGGGGGGACGGTAGGCCCCTCAATATGAGGGGACCCTGATGTAACAGCCCCGAAAACGAGGGGCAATAGAGAGCAGTAGGGGGCACCACATCAGCGGCCGGACACTCCAAAGGCCCGGTGGAACAACACTAGCGTCTTACATGGTGTCTCCCATGAACTCACCCAGGGAATATGCCCGGCAGGGCCCACCAGGACAAAGCTTGTGGAGAAGAAGTGGTGGTTCCGACCAGGCCGGGGCAGCAGTGTTGTAAAGTCCTCCTGGCCCGCGTGGAGGCCAGCCGCATCATCGAGGGGCCAGGGATCACCAGCAAGTTGGCCTCTGCTGATCGCAGAGGTCGAGTAGGGACATATGGGGTGATGCCCTTGTGCCCTTGTGCTTTAAACGTAAATCGAGCAATATGTATTAGATTGCTGTTGCAAAAAATCAGCAGCAGCAGAAAAAGAAGAATTTGGATCTGTAGCCTGCCTTTCTCTCCTGTAAGGAATCCCAAAGCAGCTTACAAACTCCTGCCTTTCCTCACAACTGGCACCTTGTGAGGTAGGTGGATAGGGGCTAAGTTTTGAGAGAATTGTGACTAACCCAAGGTCACCCAGCAGGCTTCATGTGTAGGAGTGGGGAAACAAATCCAATTCACCAGATTAGAGTCTGCCATTCATTTCGAGGAGTGGGGAATCAAACCCGGTTTTCCAGATCAGAGACTATGGCTCTTAACCACTACACGATGCTGGTGTTCAAAGTTTCCATTCGGATTGGATAGAAACAAGTATTCAGACTGTTTAACTAGCAGTCAGTGGACTATGCAGCATTGAATATATTCACAACTATAATCTACTGAATATTTAAAAGGACTTTTGGGTGTTCTAAAAGGAATGACAACAATATCCACTGCGGAAGAGGGAATACGCCTGAAGGATGACTAGATCTACTGAGAGTCAGAAATGCCAATTGATTTGAACAGGCTTCACTGGAAAACTTTAGAGGAGGTGGACCCACTTTTGATACCCCTGCTTTCAAGGACAGAAAAGTTGCCATGAAAATGCAGAACATATTTTGATAAACCTGCCTTTGGTTTGAAATGACAAGTTCCCGGACTGGAATGAGGGTCCCTGGTCCAGTCCCAAAGCAGTGCATCTGGTCCCAGGGATTGTGATTCCACTCTGGAGATTCTGATTCCAGTTGCAGAGCACTTATATTTTCAGGCTCATCATTCTGTTCGGGGGGGGGGGGGGTGTTATTCCAGTCCCAGGCCATCATTCCACTGTGAAGCTTTCATTCCAGGCCCAGATCAGTTTATCTGGTCCCAAAGATCATCATTACTCTCTAGGGCAGGGGTAGGGAACCTGCGGCTCTCCAGATGTTCAGGAACTACAATTCCCAGCTGATGGGAATTGTAGTTCCTGAACATCTGGAGAGCCGCAGGTTCCCTACCCCTGCTCTAGGGGCTGTCATTCTCGTCACAGAACATGTCAAAAGAACCATCATTTCAGTCTCCGGAGCAGGATTCTTGAAAACTATTCCTCAGTTTCTTCACAACTTTTGTATGCCGTAATGTATTTCTGTTGAGTCAATGGAAGTGAATATGCATCCCTGTATCCCATTATATCCAATGGGCCTTCAGATACCACCAGAGGCGTAGCTCCAAGGCGGGGGTGCGCGACGCATCAGGCGTGCGCCCCTGTGGGGGCGTAGCGAGGGCATTCCGGGGTTCGGGGCAGGGGCATTCTGGAGTGGGGCGAAGGACACACCAGTGCACCAGGCGCTTTCCCCCCTTGCTACACCTCTGGACACCACCCATTGTTCTCAATGGGCATTCAGATAATTTGTTCTAGTAAATACCCTTTGGGACCAAACTAGATATGATAGCATTGTGCCAGATCCCTATATTTAAACAAAGCACGTAGGAAGAGGGTCTGTTTTTCAACAGCCAAAGAGCTGTGCAGGTGAGGAGTTTTATTTCCTGCTTGCCTGCTTTTCATTAAATCTCCAAAACAGTATTTGGGCTTGGATAAAAGTGTGCCTTAAGGGCAGAGGTGGGATCCAACCAGTTCTCACCACTTCTCTAGAAGTGGTTACTAATTTTTTTCTGAGTGCCGAGAAGGGGTTACTAAAGCAACCTCCCTGCCCAATAGGGACTGGAGGTGCGTGTGTGCGGCGGCGCCACTGTTTGAATCCCATCACCACCATCGGAACCTGTTATTAAAATTTTTGGATCCCACCATTGCTTAAGGGTATGCCATTTATGTGGTTTGAAAGTGCAGGGAAGGAGTCTGCATCCCAATGCATGCCCTTTGGTGAGGGGGGACAGACTGGCAGGTCAAGTGTGCCAGGGCTGTGCTGCCCCTCCCTGCTCCTATAGCCCCTCCATCCACCATGCACCCTTTGCCTGATAGAGGACAACAGAGCCAGCTGAAGAGAAAGGAAGGGCTGCTGCACTCATCCTTATTGCCTGGGCTGACAGGGAAAGGCCAGGGGCTGTCAGGTCTGTGTTCTTCCTTATCTGGTAAAGCTAGATTCTGCCTTGCCTGTGTTCCTCCTCACTGGTTGGACAAGTCCTAGGCTGGTACAGGATAAAACCAGGTCCTACTTTACCAGTGTTCCTGCTTGCAGGATAAATTTGAATGCTGTGGTGCCTATTCTTCTCCTTACATCCCAATAGAGCCTGTACAAGGCAAAGCTGGGTAATAATATACTCTTTCTCACTGGCCACACCATGCACAGGCAAAGTCTGGTGCTTCAGCGCCCATGCTTGTCCTTGCAGGATGAAGCTGGGTACTGCCTACCACTTGTTCTTCCTCACTGCCCAAGCTGGGCATAGAATGAAACTGGGCATTGCCATGCCTGTATTTCTCCTTACATGCTGCCATGGGCGATACCATTTGTCACAGGACAAAGGTGAATGTCATCATGCCTATCATTTCCACCACACTAGACCCAGGCTGGCACAAGGTGAAGCTGGGTGTTGCCATTCCCATGTTTCTCTTTGCAAAGTGAAGCTTGGCAGCACAGCACCCTTCTCCTTGCTGGCCACAACAAGGCCAGACTGGCACAGTGCTCCTCACACGATGCCTGAGCTGGCAGACTGAAGCCAGACACCATTATGCTCCTTCCACCATTGCAGTGGTGGAATTCCAGAGTGGTTCACTGGGATTTTCCCAGTAAACTTAAATGGCCAGTCTGCACTTTTTCCTGTTAAAAATCAACATTCCATCATGCCATATTCTATGTCATTGGGGAAGAGTTGTATTAAAACACAGATTTGCAAGCATCTCATCAAGGGTGGTGAGCTTCAGGATTCCCACAACCAAACTAGTCTAAAGTTGGAAATGGAAAAAACATTTTTGATCTAGAGATTGTGCTTTTGTCTTTTAAAAAACTTGTTTTACTGGATACTGTTCAGCTATTAATACTAATCAGTCTCATAGTTTCCATTGACTTCAGTGGTAACATATTGCCAGTTACAACTGTTCTTTTGCTTTACCTAATTTAGGGGGTCATACTTTTCCCACAAGGGGTTCATCCAACTGAATTGCAGACAGATACGTAAGAGACAGCATCGTCATTTTACAGCCAATTCTGATTCTCCCTTGCAAAATGGGCACAAGGATACGTGACAATAGTAGTGTGTGGCTTTCTTTCCCAGTATTGTCAAACAAGCATTAGGAGGAGAGGTCTGCTTTTTAAAAAATGAGAACTAAAGTTATGGGTGTGGGAAAACAAATCTTGATCCCATCCCTATACCTTATCCTAATGTGTTCACTGTTTTCAGTGTTTGCCCCCCAGTGTAGATGACTTCCATTATGAGAGTTTTGTGGAGAGAAGAAGTCTGAAGGCACTGGAGTAGGGCTTGGCATGGACCAGGATTTGGCTTGCCTGCTGCATATGCCTCAGTTTCATTTAAAGCATTCCATTTATGGTGGACTAGGTACAAAATAAACTATTTAATGCAGGGGAGCTCAACATGCACCATGGCACCTGCCAACACCTTTTCTGGCACCAGCCAAATGTTTTTAGAAAGTGGGTGGGGCTGGATGGGACTTTTAAGCCACAAGGCTTCTGAATGGCTGTGCAGGTTTTTAAAAAACCATTTGTTTGGAATCAGCCAGTGGTGGGATTCAAATAATTTAACAACTGGTTCCGGTGGTGGGATTCAAATAATTTAACAGCTGGTTGTTTATAAGCACCATTTTAACAACCAGTTCTGCTGAAGTGGTGCGAACCTGCTGAATCCCACCACTGGAATCAGCTACCTGTACAGCCTAAGGATCTTCACAATGTACCTGAGGATGAGCCATGGCAGCCATTGTGTGGTTGCGCCTGTCATTATATCCAAATTCCAAAGGTGCATGTAGGCTAAAAAAGATTGGGGACCCCTGAATTAGTGTGTAATGTACATTGAGTAGATAACACTGGTTGAGAGACCTGTTCTCTACAAAGTAGCAGCAGAAAATGGCAGTTTCATTTAGCAATCTGTGCAAGGATCTGTGCAAGGAGAATAAAGTATTCATCATATCACTGCAGACATACACAACTTAGCTCATTCTAAAGTTTGAAAACAAATATGATGTGGAAATAAATTCTGTTTTAAAAATGCTACTGTAGAATTTATGTAAACCAAATGCTTATCTTTCATACTATATACTCATAAGCTATACAGAATGAAAGAGAACACAAGGAACAATGTCAAGAGAAATCCAAGTTCATAAAGTAGCTCTCATGTGAAGAGATATCTATATCTCTGTTTAAAAAGATGTATGTAAGAGGAGCCACTGGAAGGCATATATAAAAAGGATTTCTTATAGCCAAAAGATGTGAATTTTCAGTGACACTGAAAAAGCAGCAAGTTGAAAACAATGCCAAAGGGGAGGAACGGTATAAAAATTTAATAAAATAAATAATGTAAAATTGATATTTGGACTATAAATATAGTTACAGATATCTAAGTCTTGCACTTCATTCTTCTGTGAAATACAATGTTGGATCATTGTGCTCTAATTATGAAATCCAGTTTATGTGACATTATTTGTTCTTGTCTATTCCATTATTCCTTGACTTGCATAATCCAGTTTTATTATGGATTGTCCATTTATATAGTATACTTTTTTGCATTGTCTTTTATAACCGTAATCTACCATGAGTCTTTGTGAGAAAGGGAGACAAGAAATGAAGTCAAATAAATTCTAGTGTTTTGGAAATAGTACAGGACTTCTTGCAGTAGTTTTCTTTCTTTCCATATAAGAAATCTTAACGAAATATTCTCTAAATCCGGAAAGAGCCATGCCTAAATTAATTTGATATCACTGGTTCCAGATATCATTGGTTCCAGATATCTGCATAGCCAGTTCTACAAATCCAGTGGAATACTGTATTGTTGAAGACTTTCATGGCCGGATTCAACTGGTTGTTGTGAGTTTTCCGGGCTGTGTGGCTGTGGTCTGGTAGATCTTGTTCCTAACATTTTGCCTGCATCTGTGGCTGGCATCTTCAGAGGTGTATCACAAAGGGAAGTCTGTTACACACTGTGTCCAGTGAGAAGGGAATGTTTTTAGTGGGGTATATATTGACCATGTCCCAGGGAGGGGAACCAATCAGTATGTGTTTGGGTGGAACTTGCTATGCAAAGGTGTGGTTGATAGTACTGTATTGCAGGTGGGGTTTTTCAGTCCAGGAAGTGATTCACATTTGCATTCCCTGCAGCAGCAACAGTCTTAGTGAATGCAAACCCTGTGTCTGGGTGGAGTCCACTGTCCATGAACCTAGCATGCCCTTGGCCTTTGATTCTGGTGTTTTTAATTACTGGTAGCCAAGTTTTGTTAATTCTCAGAGTCTCTTCTTGTGGAAGTTTTTTTGGTGTGTTTATGGATTTCAATGGCCTCCCTGTGTAGTCTGACATTGTAACCTTCCAAATTGTCCAGAATTTCAGAGTTTTCCAATAGAATGTTATATCCGGTTTTGTTTAGAGCATGTTCTCCTATGCAGATTTTTCAGGATGGTTAAGCCAGCAGTGTCTTTCCTTTTATCATAATGCAATTCAAGTCTAAATTTCAGTGATTATGAAGATAGTTAAAGGTATTCAATAAATAAATAGCTGTTGACTAGCATCTGCTCTCTCATGCATGGTGGTTCATATGCAGTGATAAAAGGTCAGTCTTCTAAGCTTAGATGAAAACTAGGGATGCTTTTACAGCTTGTACTTCACTAAGCCCATTGCACTGTACAGAGGTTAAAAAGTAGGCCAATGTTATGTATTTGACTTGCCAATGGTATTTCTGCTTTGTAGAGAAAATATCATATGCTGCCATGTGATATGAATAAAGCCAATGATGCTTTCACAGTAAGTAATCCAGAACATTCGACCAAGAAGACAGATAGAATAATATCTCTGTTGGAAAATCATCCTGTTTGATGACATTATTCCTAGACGGACCAACTTTAGTGCATAATTTAAGAGAAGGATTTGACCTGTATTTTGAAATCAAGATCTGACCCTAGAAACAATATCATTCATATATAGAAGAAGAAGAAGAGTTTGGATTTATATCCCCCCCTTTCTCTCCTGCAGGAGACTCAAAGGGGCTTACAATCTCCTTGCCCTTCCCCCCTCACAACAAACACCCTGTGAGGTAGATGGGGCTGAGAGAGCTCCGAGAAGCTGTGGCTAGCCCAAGGTCACCCAGCCGGCGTGTGTGGGAGTGTACAGGCTAATCTGAATTCCCCAGATAAGCCTCTACAGCTCAGGCGACAGAGCTGGGAATCAAACCCGGTTCCTCCAGATTAGATACACGAGCTCTTAACCTCCTATGCCACTGCTGCTCCAGTAGGTATTCTTTCGTCACTTCATATTGATTGATGAAGAATCAAGTGAAATGTGTTCTAATAATTACCGTACTACAGCAAGTTTCTTAGATTACTAGGGGAGATTAGAGGGAGTAACAGAGAAGAAGACAGTCAGAAGCTATTGATCTCAGATGGCCAGTTTGAGGTTTGTATTGAGGGCAGTGATATACTTTCTGCAATGTTTGTTGGTTTCTCAAAAACATCTGGATTGGCCTTGCAGAAAATGGAATGATAGATTATGACAAAGTCATAGTTTGCCTAGGGCATCAAGGAGAATCTGGACAGCCATATATGGGGGTCACTATATCTAGACATGTATGGATTTGGGCATGTAGGTCACTATGCTGAAAAAGTTAGGAACCATTTCAGAGTGCTATTTTTTCTCCAAAATAATACTAATAACAGACAAAGGCACATCTGTAAAGACAAATAAAGGACTCATGTACTGTACATCTCATTTCTAGTATAATTTCTAATATAATTGCATTTTATATGCTAAAGAAGTTTTATGTAAACAATTATAGATGTTCAATTAATAGCCAAAACAGAAAAGTATATTAAAAGGAAAATGTATGCTTATAAGTTACATTCTTATGTAAACAGCACACAATAATAACACTGCAGAAGAGCACACGTCTTCCCTCTACCCTTTTCAGAAGCACCATGGCAGCAGAAATTAACCAGGATTATAAATATTGGCTCCTAGGTAGACATACCGTCAGTATTAGCTAAACATCATAAAGATTCACTATGCATTATTTGTAACTGACATCCTGTTTTTCCTCCTGTTCCTTTCACTAGGGCATTGGGGGTATTTAACAAACAGCTACAGTATTTAAGCACCATTCACAGAGTTAAGTAATTGTTAAATCTCTTAATTAAACAGAAATAATCCCTCTTGTTTTGAGTTCCCTCACCATGAATTTTAATCCAAGTGTAAAAAATCACCTACAATAATCAATGATGTATCCAAGGCTATACAAAGTTAATTAATAAGTGCAATTTTGGGATTAGTTCTTGCATCACTGAGTTGCAATCTTGCAAACAGTCCCGTTTGTATCAGTGGGATGTTAGTGCATATTAACTGAGCTCAGGAGTGCAGCCCTGGTATAAATGTGTAAAGTATTAATGTGGAGCATATTTGTGCATTTTTCCACAACAGGAGCAAAAATATGATTTAGTTATTTCTTGCTAGGAAATACTGGCATTATATTAAAATGTAGCCAATTGTTGTGCTGTTGTCATCTGCCACAGTTCTGGTTTATACACAACTGATAGTTACATGATTTTTGATATGAGAATATCTCCTAAACAGATGCTAATGTAGTACATACTTTTTTTCATGAGTACATACGTTTGCCTTTGGTTACAGCTGCAGCAGTTTCACTTGATCCCTTTTGTTAAGTATAATCCCTTTAATATTACATTACTGTGCCACAAGTTGCAAATATTTACCACTGTATTACATTTTCAATTAATATGTACAATGTCCTCAACCTTGTAAATACACCTGGTAAATTATTTCCGTTTAATACTGAACTAACATATCTTCTGCAGTTTATTTACAAATGAATACAAAATCTAGTCACAAAACTTTTTTTCTCCACTATGAGAAGTAGTGTTGAAAGTTAACCCATTGCTGTACTGGAGGTGCTTATTGTAAAAATATGAATACATAGCTTTGTGACCATCATTAAAAAGTAAGAAAAATATACATGATATATTCACAAATACAGAAAGGTGGATGGAATCATGTCCAGCTGAATTGGTATCCTCTGGACAACATGGACTTTTCCAAATGCTTGTCTTGTGCTTCTTCCTCTATCCTCTGCTCCTCTAAGAAAGATATAAGCTTATCTCTTTCTTCAGCCACTATCATCATCTCATCAAAAGTTTCATATTCATCACTCAGGTCCTTTTCAATATCCGAACTGTCTGCCATATATTTAAAAGAAATATTATAAAAGTTAGTTTTCTAATCTCAGTAAGTGATGATGGCATCATCATCATCATCATCATCATCATCTCATTATTATTATTATTATTATTATTATTATTATTATTATTATTATTATTATTATTATTATTATTATTATTATTACAACAAAAACAACAAAAATAATACATAATAAATTTCAAAATCCTAAACAACATTAGCACCCTTAAAACACAGCACAGCAGCAACATCATAAAAAGTACAATCTAATTTTAAAAGCAGAAATAAAAGCGAGCAGTTACAGACAACTCCTACCCTCTTAATATATTTTTTCTCTCCATAGCCTGTCCCTGAAAACACATCTCTCATGTACTTAGGGTACTGAGCTTGGGAATGTTTCAAGTGAAAAAGACTGCAAGGAGGTAAGCTATGGGTGAGAAGAAAACTGAATCCTTTCAGCCTGTAAACACTAAATAAGATACTCATTCCTCCTTTACTTAAAAAAATCTGGTTTAAAACATGCATAGGCCCCTTGTGCACAGGCCAATAAACGCGGGGTAACGATGGTGAAAAACTTGTTTTTGGGGGGAACTTCTCATGGTTCCCATCCCTAACATGGGTCTGCCCCGTGCCCCCCCGATGGGTTTTACTTGAATCACACTTAAGAACATAAGAACATAAGAACAAGCCAGCTGGATCAGACCAAAGTCCATCTAGTCCAGCTCTCTGCTACTCGCAGTGGCCCACCAGGTGCCTTTGGGAGCTCACATGCAGGAGGTGAACGCAATGGCCTTCTTAAGTGCTGTTGCCCCCGATCACCTTTGAAGTTCGGCTAAGGCATTTGCAATCTCAGATCAAGGAGGATCAAGATTGGTAGCCATAAATCGACTTCTCCTCCATAAATCTGTCCAAGCCCCTTTTAAAGCTATCCAGGTTAGTGGCCATCACCACCTCCTGTGGCAGCATATTCCAAACACCAATCACACGCTATGCGAAGAAGTGTTTCCTTTTATTAGTCCTGTAATTCTTTCCCTCCCAGCATTTTCTCAATGAATTCCCCTGGTTCTAGTATTGTGAGAAAGAGAGAGAAAAATTTCTCTCTGTCAACATTTTCTACCCCATGCATAATTTTGTAGACTTCAATCATATCCCCCCTCAGCCGCCTCCTCTCCAAACTAAAGAGTCCCAAACGCTGCAGCCTCTCCTCATAGGAAGGTGCTCCAGTCCCTCAATCATCCTCGTTGCCCTTCTCTGCACTTTTCTTTTTTCTCATCTCCTCAATATCCTTTTTTGAGATGCGGCGACCAGAACTGGACACAGTACTCCAAGTGCGGTCGCACCACTGCTTTATATAAGCGCATGACAATCTTTGCAGTTTTATTCTCAATTCCTTTCCTAATTATCCCCAGCATAGAGTTTGCCTTTTTTACAGCTGCCATGCATTGAGTTGACATTCCCATGGAACTATCAACTAAGACGCTTGCAAATCCCTTTCCTGGTCTGTGACTGATAGCACTGACCCCTGTAGCGTGTATGTGAAGTTTGGATTTTTTGCCCCCATGTGCATCACTTTACATTTTGCTACATCAAACTGCATTTGCCATTTCTGGAGCCCACTCACCTAATTTATCAAGGTCCGCTTTGGAGCTCTTCGCAATCCTTTTGTAGGTTCTCACCAACCCTACATAATTTTGGTATCATCTGCAAACTTGGCCACCACGTGCTTTACCCACCCCTACTTCCAGGTCATTTATGAATAGGTTAAAGAGCACTGGTCCCAAAACGGATCCCTTGGGGACACCACTCCCGACATCTCTCTCCATTGTGAGAACTTCCCATTTACACTCCACTCTTTTGTTTCGTGTTTCTCAACCAGTTTTTAATCCATAGGGGGACGTCCCCTCTTATTCCTTCATGGCTGCAGTTTCTCAACAGCCTCTGCTGGGGAACGTTGTCAAAAGCCTTTGAAATCCAAGTAGACAATGTCCACCGGTTCACCTCCCTTGTCCACATGCCTGTTTACACCCTCAAAGAACTCTCTAGTAAGTTTGTAAGGCACAGGATTTGCCTTCTCTGCAAAAGCCATGCTGACTTCTTTTCTCAGCAGGTCTTGGCTTTTCTACATGTTTAATAATTTTATCTTTAATGATAAGGATTCTACTAATTCTACCAGGAACAGATGTCAAAACTGACTGGCCTGTAATTTCCCTCGGGTCCCCCCTAGATCCTTTTCTTAAAGATTGGTGTGACATTGGCCATCTTCCAGTCTTCAGGGATGGAGCTCTGATTTCAGGGATAAGTTGCATATTAAAGTGAGAAGATCAGCAATTTCATGCTTGAGCTCCTTAAGAACCTCTTGGGTGAATGCAATCTGGGGCCAGGGATTTGGTAACATTTAGTTTATCAATGGCTGCCAGAACTTCTTCCCTTGTCTACCACTATCATTCTTGAAGTTCCTCGGATCTCGCCTCCTAAGAAGCTTTGGTTCAGGTGCAGGAATGTTCCTCACCTCCTCTTGGGTGTGAAGACAGATGCAAAGAATTCATTCAGCTTCTCTGCAATCTCCCTGCCATCTTTTAGCACACCCTTTGTTCCTTTGTCATCTAACGGGCCTACCGCTTCCCTTGCTGGCTTCCTGCTTTTGATGTACTTGAAGAACTGTTTGTTGCTGGTCTTGATGTTCGCAGCCATGCGTTCCTCATAATCCTTTTTTGCCTCCCTTACAGCTAACTTGCTTCTCTTTTGCCACCATTTGTGTTCCCTCTCATATTCTTCATCAGTCAAACTGGACTTCCATTTTCTAAAAGACATTTTCTTTTTTCTGATAATTTCCTCAACCTCTCTTGTTAACCATGGTGGCTTTCTTTTGGACTGGGTGCTGCCTTTTCTAACCTGTGGAACACATTCCAGCTGAGCTTTTATTACTGTGTTTTTAAATAACCTCCAAGCATCCTGGACAGTTTTGACTCTCAAAGCATCCTGGACAGTTTTGACACTTTCTGCGGGGTATTTTGAAAAGCCAGGGTTGCAGCTGCTTGTGTGCGAACAGCCGGGCAGGAGGTGCTCTCAGTGGCTGCGCATGCTGTTTGGTGTTCCTTCCCACCCTTTATCTGTGACCCCGCAGTTGCACAGTGATGTCCGGCAAGGCAGCATGACTGGGGAGGTCCATTGGTGGGAGGTGAGTGGGCAAAAAAACCTGTGCCTCTGTGTGAAGATGCAACAGCAGCCCACATTGCCTCTGCAGGCTCCGGTCACTGCCTGCACGGAGGCATGCAAATGAAACAATGGGAGAGCAGGTTCCTTTATCCCACCTACAACCCACTCTCGCTGTGCTGTGTGGACGGGACTGTAGATCAGCATGCTGCCATTTCTACTTCAGCCCTCTGCCAAACCAAGGCTGAGATCTAGCACACTGAAAAGTGTTGATATTTGTAGGGAAATATATCCACTGTGCAAATTACTATCTCCTTTGCTAATTCCATTAGCTTTATAACCATTCCCATTAGTTTAATATTTTGGTTTTTCGATGTGAAAGCAGGAAAGGGAATCAGGAAAGATGCAGAAGCCAGCTATGCCATTCTTTGGATCCGACCAGACAGAATAGCAGTATGTGAAAAATGTATATCACAGCCAGTTATTTGATGAAGAAATTAATCACCTGTCATTCATCTCCTGCTTAAAATTTCAGTTTTCATTTTCAGTTTTCATATTCCAGCATCATATAGCCGTTATGTTTGCCTCAATAACATGAACCTCTACATTACTATATAAACATTACTCATGTTAAAAAGAAATGTGGGTATATTCATATCCATTTATTTCATTTCTTTTAAATAGATAAAACAGCACAAGCTAGTCCCAAAAGCTGCATCTTCTGGCTATTCAGAAGAAATTAACACTGGCAGTTGTGGATTTTGAGTTTGGGACAATTTTTTAGTTTAAGACTGTGGCTATACTCCAGGGGTGAATGCATTACCCAATTCTCCAGTAAATGTATATATTTTGATGCATTTCCATTAGCTCCTCCCCTCAATTCAAATTCCCAAACTGCTTTTAAATTCACACAAATATATGAAAGATAATGATTCAGTACAATGGCTGCACGTGCATCAGTTTTGATCTTTTGATCTTTGTTTTATGTTCTGCCAATAACTTTTGCTTTTCACATAACTCAGATGAAATTCTCAGGGACTGTATTCTCCCCGCAAAATTTTAGGCAGATAGGGAAACTGACTGTTGTGGGTTTTCTGGACTGTGTGGTCATGGTCTGATGTTTTTGGCTCCTAATGTTTCACCTGCGTCTGTGATGAAGACACGACATGTCTCTGAAGATTCCAGCCACAGATATGGGCAAGACTTGAGGAGCTAAGACTACCAAACCACAGCCACATATCCTGGAAAATCCACAATAGCTATTTGATTTTGCCTGTGAAAGCCTTGGACAAGATAGCTGAACATCTGCTTTTCATGGAATTAATATTCTTGCCACAGAGATGCATGGATTGAGAAGATTTTTTTCTTCGGCAGCATTCTCAGGGGGTGAGGGGGTAGGGATAAGAATGGGGCACGTGGAATATTTTCTCTCTTGCTATCCTTCCCACTGCTCAGACAATTGAAACCTGGCAATAATGCCAGAATAACAATCAGATCTGAACAATTCAGTTGTTAATAAGTGTTGGAATTATTGCAGTGAACCATTTATTTATTTAAAACATTGATTAGCCACCTTTCTTCTTTATGGTGCTCAGGGCAGCTTACAATGTAAATAAAATATATAAAATAAAATACATTAAAAACAAAAGCCAAACTTTAAAATCTCAGCTCAGGAGTGCTAATTATGTTAACCAATGGCAGTCCTAAATAAAACCATCTAGCAGCTATATCAACTATATTAATAAATGAATGAATGTGATTCAGATCTTGATTAATTATCTGAATGCCCATTCCTGCTTTTTTGGTCAGTTCCTTTCAGCAGCTCTTCCACTAAGCCTTCATCAACTATTTTGCAAACCAAGAGGAATATAAAAAACAGAAACCTGTATCCTAAACCTGCTCTGCAAAGTTTGAAGCTTCTGTTCATCCTAAGCATTCTTCCTTCAATGTGAGTGGCTCTTCTGTAAGAGGAGGAGGGCTTCACACTTTGGAATTGTAGGTCAGTATTGGAATCTGGTCAAAAAACTCCAGTGGGCAAAGGATTGTACATAGTGTGTTTCTGGATGATCAAGTAGTCTCTTGTATTTCTTAAATCTAATTGACATGCATACACAAGCATATGTGGCATCACAGCATATAACTCAATTCAGTAGTTTGCTTACCGGTAGCAGCCATTTTTTCTCTCAGTTTCTGCTCCAGCCGGCTTTGATGATCCTCTAATTCCAAGTCTTTGGCTCTGAGCACAAGGAAAATAAAGGCTATTTCAGCCAACTAATCCTCAATAGCTTTACTAAAAATATAGAAGGGGTAAGCTTAAGACCCTTTTCCAAAGTTATTTGTGGGTAGGCAAACTAAGGCACAAAGAATTTATGTGTAAGCAAACTAAGGCACAAAGAGCTACAAACTATGTGCAAAGAACTACCTATGACGGTGAAGAGAAGAAATTCTCTGCATGCTATGTGTTGACAGAACTGATATAGTATATAGTTATTTAAAGACCCTGTCCAAGCACTTCCACCACCAAAGTGATACATTTGTACCCATCCCTTTTTCCTCGTTTTGAAACGAATTACAAATTGTATGTTTGGATATGCATGTATGGTACTTCTGTTTTTCATAAAGTGCTCATCTGTCAGTGTTACCAATTTGCCTACCTGTGGGATTAAGTGCCTAAAGATTTATCACAACAGAATATATTCACTATACAAATTACAGTACCTGCAATAACGTTCGCTCACTGAAACTACATATTGAAAACAGATTGCTGCTTTTGGGTGCATTTATTGTAAAACACCTTCCAGTTACAAAATGACAAAAAAAATAAGAAAAAGCAGCTATTGCACTCCCTGTGCTAATGGTGATATGCTATGCAAGGCATAATGCAACAGTTTAGTTCAGTAATTATCTCTGCATGCATCAGAAAGAAAATCCTCTCGGTGGATCAGGAGCATATTCCTCCTATCTCTAAAAATTGTCATCACTAATGGCAAACACTGAGTTCTTACTTACCTGATCAGGAGTTCATATTCATAGCGCATTAATTTATTCTTCTCCAATACCAGCTCAAACCATTCATGCAACAGCTGAGTTTCATCATGTGCGCCTGAATCTGTTTAAGATATCAACAGTAAATTTACAAAATTGGGTTTTCAGGATAGCCCTGCCATATTTGCAAAGTTGTATCATATAGAAAATGAAAGGTTTTTTCTTTTGGTAGCCAGAAAATTCTGAAACTAAAGTAGCTAGATGGTAGGGAAAAAATGTTCTAACATGTATAAACTTGCATAACACATACACACACACCTACAAGTTAAAGTCAGTAATTCAAACAGCCAATATTACTCTTGATTTTTTAAACAGGATATAGAGCATTAGACAAGTATTCTAATTTCAAGGATTCTCAGCACCTTAAAGCTAGAGATGCTTAAGATCAGATCCGGGAAATTCATCATACATTTTCCTCCCTAAGGCAAGAAGGAATGAAGAAGTTGAACACACTGCTGTGTTATGTTCACATAGTGGCTGCTTGTGGCTGCTTAGTACTCATATGGACTTCAGAGTGGAAGAGAAGCAATGTCAATCAATCCTTGGACTAATCCTTCTGCTGCAGCAAGCAACCACTACAGGGATAGATTTCCTGTCATCCCTCAACCAGGCCGGTAGTCATGGTGGGACGAAAGAATAAGAGTTTGGATTGATACCCCACCTTTCCTGTAAGGAGACTCAAAGCAGCTTACAAACTCTTTCCTTTTGTCTCCCCACAACAGGCAATTTGTGAGGTAGTCGAGGCTGAACGAGTTCAGAGAAAACTGTGACTAGACCAAGGTTACCCAGCAGGAATGTAGGAATCGGGAAACAAATCTGCTTCACCAGATAATAGTTTGCTACTCATGTGGAGGAGTGGGGAGTCAAACTTAGTTCTCCAGATTAGAGTCCACTTGCTCTTAACCAGTACACCACACAGTGCACATTTGCCATGCCCCTCCAATCATCACTAGAGGTTAGTGTGAAATCTGTCACAAGACTTTCAAGTGTAAATTCTCTATGTAAAGACAAAAGAAAGGAATTGAGGAAAAAAGGTGTAGATCCTATCATAAATCTTTCCAAGTATGCAATTGGCTAAAACAGAATTAATAGTTAGCAGGCTAAAGTGTCCTGATTTTAAAAGGCTGTGAGGAGTGGAGTAAAATTATGTTTGAGTAGAGAGAAAGAGAGAGAGAGAGAGAGAGAGAGAGAGTGTGTGTGTGTGTGTGTGTGTGTGTGTGAGAGAGAGAGAGAGAGAGAGAGAGAGAGATTAAGTAATGAGGGGTAAAAATCATGTTGTACTAGACTCTGAACAAAGCAAAGAAACAGACAGAGAGAACACGACAGTGTTCCACAATAGTCCTAAAGAACTCTTACTGCTGGAGAAAATATTTTTGACAGAACAGGAGACAAATAATAAGGAATTTAGGCCCAGAAGTAAGAGAGAACAAGCCTTTTGTGAATTTATATGACCCCACAGGAATCTTATTCACAGGGGAGGTTTGTGGATTTTGCTCTGAAGATAGAAAGTTGATGGTAACAGATTCCTTACCCTTGGGCAGCTCAGAGATCATAGCACTGTTGCATGATGTGTGTATGTTCACTTAGAAAAGAATCCTACTCACAGATTATGTATATTTATTTAATTATTTAATTAATTTATGGTCCATGTTTCTGAATTACACAGTATAAAACAATGCAATCAATCAGAAGAGACATCTAATAAACAATGCAATAGGACTAGGATTATAGCAATTTGAAACACCAAAAATCATTGCACACAATATCTCAAACAATGCACAAAATGGTATTACAAAGCTAGAAAGTAATGCAGAAAGAGCAGGATAATACATACAGCAAACATAAGAATTCAAGAAGGCTCCCACACTTCTTTAATTCTGCAAACTATTTAAAATAGTGTTTTTGAAGAGCATTTTTATAAAGCTAATAAAGAACAACCTATGCCACAGTATATACTATTCCATCATGCTCTTACAGCCTTGTTTTCATTTTTTTGTGATTCCATTTTCTGCATGGCTTGACATAGCATGTGTGATGGTTTTTTGCACTTTTTGAATTTTTGTAACTTTAATCCTATTGCATTGTTTCAGAGATCTCTCATGCTATTTGATTACATTTCTTTATACCATATAATTCACCTTGAGTCTCAAGTAGAAAATGGATCTATAAATATAGTATACAAATATACTCATTTGACTCATTTGTTCCCCGCCCCCCAGATAAAAATTGTCCAGCTACGGGTTTACTACCAATGAAGTCTATTCTTTGCATGGCTGAAAAATTAGCTCTGTTGGCCTTGGATCACTTTGTCATCTTATTTTTAGCCTGTGGGTCAAGTTTTAAAGTTACCCATGACTAGTAACCTTACAGTATTACAAAGTAAGAGCTATGGTCCATACCTTAATATAACATATTCCCATCTGTTTCACCATCCTGTTTCCAAAAAATGTCCCCCCATTGCCTTTGGAAAGCCCCAAAGTAGGGCATAAAGGCAGCACCCCAGATTTCCTTAATAGCTGGTATGCAAAGGTCTACTGCCTCTTACCTCAGAGAATCCATCAGGTGCATGCATATAGTATTAGCATTTTATTTGTTGCATAAAATACACAACTGTACCAGCTTGCCTATTGGAAGCAGCTGGTAATTGTCCTCTGCAGCCCCATGCCCAAATGTAAAAGAGATCAAGACACACACTGTGAGGGGAACTATTACACTCTGGCCAATTATGCACAAGGTGTCTGCTGCTTGATGGGGATGAATGTCTGTTGCGACAAGATTTCTTGTATGGACGTATTTCCTTGAGGCCCGCTTTCATTTTCCATTCTCTCCATCCCAAGCAAAACCACTTCTAGCACAGCTTTTAATTTGCTTTGCAGCTAGAGCAGTCAGATTTGTTAGTAAGCACAGCTTTGGCTCAAGGATGTTCCCTCCACCCATGGCCAACCTACCTAGCTGCACCCTTCCCACTCTCTCATATTGCTATCCACGCTTTCCTCTTCACCCACCTTCCATGTTACTGACTTCTTTCAGCTTCTCTAAATGCTAATATTGGGATATCGATATCTTGATATAATAATAATAATTGAAAGAGGGTTTTTGCAAGGAACAGTACAAGCAGGGTCTCTTTTTGGTTCCACACTCCCCTCTCGCTTTACTTCCACCCTCCCCAATGATTGGTAGGGCTTCTTAAAACTTTATTTCAAACAAGCCTCATTTTAAAACAAGCCTCTGTCTTTTCCTGTGGCAGAGAGAGAAAGGAGAGAGAGTGTAGAAGGATAGGGAGGGGGATCCAGCACTAGGTCCCCTTTTCCAATAGTGTGTGGTCCATGGAATTGCTTTGCCTCTTTCTTTTGGGAGGGGATATAATTTTTTTAATGGGCTAGAATATTGACATAACTGCAGTCACAGATATATTGATATAATTGCAATTATGGGTATGATGAAATCTGTGCCTTTAATAAGGAGTTGATGGGCAGAGTTAAGAGAACCAGAAAAAGCAGAGACTTCAGCAAGCAAGCTGCAAGGCAGGCAGTGAATGGCTCCTTGGGTTTAAAAAGAAAAATGCAAGGGGAACACACTGCAGCCTCATTGCTAAGACCCCTGAGGTAAGAGTTCCATACATAATGGGCCTCTCTTTGGAACAGCTGCTCTGCTAGGATCCTACAGATTTAAAAATACTGCAAGAAACTAGAAAATGATCTGGGAATATTTAGTATTGAAGGGCCAACACAGAAGATCACTGGAGCCCCATCGAAGCTGCTCACAGTATGCAAGAAATTAAATAGCTGGACAGGCGAATAACACCAAGTGAACACTCCCTAAACAAAAGATTAAATAACTAGCCACAAATCACACTCAACCTGGTCTGTTCTCTTATAATAGCCACCATTATTCACAGGACTGAGATTATTTCTAATTTTATTTCTAATTCTTATAATGCATAAATTGTTGTTGTTCCACTTGCAAGAGCATCAAGGTCTCATTTGCTCATCCGCCTTTGTAGCACTTTGTTTCACCCCCACACATGTTCTCTTCTTATTCATTAGCTACTGGACTGAATAGCTTCCACTAACAAAAGACCCTTTCATTCTGCAGTCACACAATTATTAGAGGGGAGCTGCATTAATGTCACTGAAGACAAGCACTAGCAGGCCTGCCTCTAAATTTGGTTATTCACAACCTCTGCAGCTCAATATTATTGCTTAACTGTGATGTTTTTCTAATTACCTTAATAATACCTATTAAATCACTTGAACTCCATAAGCACAACCCTACTTAAATACAGCTTAAACTAATGAGAAATGGTCATTCATTAAGTAATAATGCACATTATTTTGTGAAAAGGATGAATGAATGGAATTATATCAGCTGGAATTGTACATTAACAACATGAACATTGTTATAAGAAAACCCCAAAATTAATAGTTTTCATGAGCAGTTTGCTGAGCTGGAAATTTTTTTTTTTGCATGTGACAGTTATGATGGAGGAGAAATCACTGTTCCTTCTAGAACACCTGCATCTAGCTTGCCAGTGATCAATCAAAAGACAGGAAAAATGTAACCTTAATTTTAAAAAATTACATTACTGAGGCTGGTAATGAGGAAAGGAGCTTCTCTTTTTCAAGATGCAGCAAACAGGCAAATTGATAACAATTTGGTATGGCATATTTGATTTTTGCACCGGGTGTTCTTTGGGCAAAACAGAATGTATTGAATCCCAAGATCTGCAAGCAGATTTCTACCCATGCAACTGATTTGTCTCGGCTCCCTCTTTCTGCTACAGCTTCCTGTGTTTTCTGGAGGACTACTCGTGAGAATCAGCCAGCAATACCCGATAATTATGTGGATGTTGTGCTGGATGGTGCAGCTCAAGGAAGAAATCAATGAAAATCATGGATCCTGCTATCACAAAAATTTCTTCTTCTTTATTTTATTTATACCAAGACCAGGCTTAGGGTGCTTTACAGTGAAGTTGAAATCACAATATAAAATATAAATAAATGTGAACACTAAATCATAATATTTCTGATGGCACACTATTCAATAAAAAGATCCTAGCCTAAAAAAATTATTTGACCCCCACCCCTCCTGACAGGAATCATTCTCTACTTATCAGAGGAGGAGGAGTGCGCAAGTTGAAAATGTGTGTGCAGCCAGGACTGAGAAGGCCCTGGCTCTGGTTGAGGCCAATCACATTTCCTTGGGGCCAGGGACCACCAGTGGGTTACTACTGGAGGACCAAAGTGTTCCCTTTGGGCAATACTGGGATATGCGATTTCCAAGATACAAGGACAATTCAAGGCCTTAAAGGTCAAACCCAAAACCTTGAGCATTATCCAGAATTCTATTGGCAACCAGTGCAGCTGGCATAATATTGGTAAAATATGCTGTCTCATTGTTGCCCTGGTGAGAAGCCTTGCCACCACATTCTGGACAAATTTTAACTTCCAGATCAACCTCAAGGGCAAGACTTGCATAGAGCAAGTAACAGTAATCCAATAAGGAAGTTAAGAACATAAGAACATAAGAAAGAGCCTGCTGGCTCAGACCAGAGTCCATCTAGTCCAGCACTCTGCTACTCGCAGTGGCCCACCAGGTGCCTTTGGGAGCTCACATGCAGGATGTGAAAGCAATGGCCTGCTGCTGCTGCTGTTCCCAAGCACCTGGTCTGCTAAGGCATTTGCAACCTCAGATCAAGAAGGATCAAGATTGGTAGCCAGAGATCGACTTCTCCTCCATAAATCTGTTCAAGCCCCCTTTAAAGCTATCCAGGTTAGAGGCCATCACCACCTCCTGTGGCAGAATATTCCAAACACCAATCACACGTTGCGTGAAGAAGTGTTTCCTTTTATTAGTCCTAATTCTTCCCCCCAGCATTTTCAATGAATGCCCCCTGGTTCTAGTATTGTGAGAAAGAGAGAAAAATTTCTCTCTGTCAACATTTTCTACCCCATGCATAATTTTATAGACTTCAGTCTTATCCCCCCCTCAGACGTCTCCTCTCCAAACTAAAGAGTCCCAAACGCTGCAGCCTTTCCTCATAGGGAAGGTGCTCCAGTCCCTTGATCATCCTTGTTGCCCTTCTCTGCACTTTTTCTATCTCTTCAATATCCTTTTTGAGATGCGGCGACCAGAACTGAACACAGTACTCCAAGTGCGGTCGCACCACTGCTTTATATAAGGGCATGACAATCTTTGCAGTTTTATTATCAATTCCTTTCCTAATTATCCCCAGCATAGAGTTTGCCTTTTTCACAGCTGCCATGCATTGAGTTGGCAGTCTGTGACTGATAGCACTGACCCCTGTAGCGTGTATGTGAAGTTTGGATTTTTTGCCCCTATGTGCATCACTTTACATTTTGCTACATTGAACTGCATTTGCCATTTCTTAGCCCACTCACCTAAGTTTGGAGCTCTTCGCAATCCTCTGCGGTTCTCACCACCCTACATAATTTGGTATCATCTGCAAACTTGGCCACCATGCTACCTACCCCTACTTCCAGGTCATATGAATAGGTTAAAGAGCACTGGTCCCAAAATGGATCCTTGTTACTGTTACATGGATCACTGTGGCCAGATCCATATGAGTGTGGTAGGGGACCAACTGTCTAGTGTGTGGCAGATGAAAAAAAGGCCACTCTGGCCATATGTACAACCTTGCCTTCCATAGGAGAACTCCACAGTCACACCCAGGATCTTTTCAGATGAGGCAGATGTTAAAGCCACTAATTCTAATCATATAAGTTGGAAACCATCCACCAACTCCACCTAACCTAGCCACAGAACCTCAATCTTCAATGGATTCAACTTCAGTCTGCTGTTCCTTAACCAACAGTCCATGGCCTCCAGACACTGCCAGAACATCTGGGGCAGTGATCAGTTGACACTCCATCATCAGAAAAATCTGGGTGTCCTCAAGCATATTGGTGATAGCCCAGCCCAAAGCTCTGAACCAGCTGTGCTAGGGGCTGTGTGTAGATATTAAACAACCTTGGTGAGAAAATAGCCACCTGCAGCACTTCACAGACTAGCATATACCACTGAGACATCCCATCCCCCAAGCATCACCTGCTATCCTCAGCCTTGGAGAAGTGAGGCCAGATTTCAGGGCTGTACCCTGAATCCCAGCATCAGCAAGACGGTGAGTCAGAAGGTTGTGATTGTCAGTGTCAAAGGCTGTGGTGAGGTCTAATAATACCACCAATGCTGACCTGCCTTGGTTCAGCTGTAAGCAGAGCACATCCATGATAACGACCAGAACGGTCTCTGTCCAATGGCCACAATGAAAGCTGGACTGGAAGGGATCTAGAACTGATGTATCATTCAGAAATACCTGCAGCTGTTCCATTACCATTCTCTCAACTACCTTAACCAGAAACAATAGATTCAAGACTGGGCAGTAGTTTGCTTGATCCACAGAATCCAATGATGGCTTCTTCAAGAGTGGGTGTCATCCCCCCTTCCTCCGCTGTGGCTGAGAGTTCATCTGATGAGGACCTACTCGAGGAAGCTGTGTCAACACAGCAGGAAGATTTACAGTCACAGGTACCCGGCTTGGAGCTTACCAGGAGTACTGGGCAAGATGCCAGCAGTTCTTCTGAATCTCTAGACATTATGCAAATGTGCAGGCAGAAGTTGAGGCTGGCTCTGAAGGAGAGGAGCCAATGCTGTGCAACAGAGTGTACTGAGTCTTTCTAGGAGCTTCCCCATGTAGGCAGCCCAGATAGATTTAACAAAGAGAAGTGAAAGCTGAAAGCTGAAGGCATGAATGCAATGTGCTGTTTTCCTTGATGCTGTCTGCGCTCTACTGTTCTGTAGACTGTGCTTTGACTTTGGACCAGCTTGTAATGACCTTAACTTCAGCTACTCCCCTCTGGTGTGTGTCTTTCTGGTTTGCTTGACCCTGCTTCCTCTACTCTCCCATTGGCCTGCCTTGTCTGCATTGTGACTTTGATTACTGTTTACCAGCTGGGACTGCCATAGCGGCTCCTCCCTGCCTCAGGCCCTGCTGCAGCTGTTGTCACTCCCAGCCCCTGAGCATCCTCAATGCTAGTATTGCTGTAGCACAGGGGTAGGGAACCTGCGGCTCTCCAGATGTTCAGGAACTGCAATTCCCATCAGCCTCTGTCAGCATGGCCAATTGGCCATGCTGGTGGGGGCTGATGGGAATTGTAGTTCCTGAACATCTGGAGAGCCGCAGGTTCCCTACCCCTGCTGTAGCAGCATGCCAGTTCTGCCTAGCCTGCACAGTAGGCATACCATTGCCTCTTTCAGCCTCCCTGAGAATACTCCCTGATCAAAGGAGAGATTGATAATATCCAGCAGGGGGCACCACACCACATTGCAGCTGGTCTTCGTTAGCCATGAGGGGCACAGGTCAAGAAGGCAAGTTGTAGGTTTCACAGAAGCAAGTACTCTGCTAACATCGGACTGGAAGAGCAGACTGAAATGGTCCAAAATTGGATCAGAAGACAGCCAAGGGGTCTCCCGTTCCCTTACTGCATCAACTGTTGCCAAGAGGCCATGGCAAAGTGACAAGACTTTATCTTCAAAAAAGCTCACAAAAGTCTCACAGCTAGTGGTTGAATAATTTTTTTTAGATCCCATTCGTAGGGATGTAAGAATCTGAACTACTTTGAATAATTGTGCCAGTCATAAGCTAGCAGACGCAATCCAGAATGCAAAGTAACTCTTTGCCATCTTAATTGCCACCTAATGAGATTTCACAAATGTCATAAAAGCTTCTTCACCAAACTTGCTGTAGCTGTCATAGCTCCCATTTCATCAACTGCAGCCCCTCAACATTCTAAAGGGTTGTGCTGTTGTGGGAGTGAAGAAGTCATTGGGGAGCAACAGCGTCAATGGCTTTGGAAAGCCGGACATTCCAGTTTTCCACCAGCTCACTCAGTGAACTGCCAGTAGGGATCAGATGCTGTGGAGCATTCTGGAAGCCAAATGGATCCATGAGACTGCAGGTGTGCATAAATAATCCTGTCATGTAGACAGCGAGAGATGTTGATATCCACCTGGTCCCTCAGATCAAAGTGGGGCACTCTAGCAATAGAGGTCTGTACCACATTCACCCCCATACCAAAGATCAAATCCAGTGTGTGGCCTGTTTGGTGTGGCCTGTTTGACGTGTGGGACCTATTGTAACCAAGCAGAGTCCCAGCGCTGCCATGGATGACACCTGGTCCACTGCTTGTGAAGATGATGTTGAATCTACATTGACGCTGAAGTCCCCCAAAACCATAAGTCTGGGGTACCACAAGGCCCAATCAGATACAACCTTTAGCAATATTGGCAAGCTATCTGCTGGTGCGCTAGGCAACCAGTATAGCAGCAAGATAGCCAAACTCTCCATGGTATCCTACACCAGACCAACAAACTCAATGCCAGAGATTGTTGGTATGGGAATTGCTCTGAAAGAGACAGTCTCTTAGGTAAACATTTCCAACCCTTTGTCCACAACTGGTGAAGGACCGAGAAACCTGGTGGGGCAAGTTCTTTTAAAGCAACAGTTTTGCCTTTCCTAGCCAAGTTCTCAGTCACACATGCCAGGTTTACATTATGCACCACCAGGTAATGCCACAGCATAGCTGTCTTATTATTTATAAACCTGCCATTAAACAACGCTAATGTTAGAGAAGCCTGAGCCTACCACACTCGTAGTTTGGGATGAGACGAAGGTCAGAAGGGGGTCAAGCTTATCTACCATCTCAGTCTTTTTCTCTCATATGACCTTGTCCCACTTCTGTACCTCCCTGCCACCACTGGGATCCCTGACCCCATGATGGCCTCCCAAAAATAGACCATGTAATCCTCTCACCTAATCCCCACAATTACTAAATCAGCACAATTTAACACAATCTAATATAATAACAAACCCCTGCCTAATAATATCAAACAACCCCACCAAAGGCATGTCTCCGTCCCCCTTACCCACTGATATCCAATTCTAACCCTCAAAGCTACTGTCCAAAGGACATATGGGATACTGGATTTCTTTACCTCATGGTCTACCAAGGACAACATTTAAAATCAGTTTAATTGAGATATAGTTGATTGTGAAGTTTCACTGATAGAAAAAAGGAAAAATAATCAAATGAAGTACCCCATTACAAGCACAGGAAGAGGAAATAGAAAGAGACACAGATGTAAGAGACAGAATGTATCATGTGGGGTGATAGATAATTTATGGTACTTTGTGGTGTTTGTGTTTTCCTGATGACATGCAGGGCCAGTCCAGGGAGTGGGGGGAGCCACCCTGTACTCCCTCCCCTCCCTCCCCTTCCCTTGCATGCCAGCCCTCCTTCCCCTCCCCTCCCCCTCCCTACGCTAGGGTGGGTGGGCCACCCTTCCCCCCCCTCCCCCCCCCCCCCCCCCCCCCCCCCCCCCCCCCCCCCCCCCACCCCCCCCCCCCCCCCCCCCCCCCCCCCCCCCCCCCCCCCCCCCCCCCCCCCCCCACCCCCCCACCCCCCACCCCCCCCCCCCCCCCCCCCACGCCCCGCCCCCCCCCCCCCCCCCCCCCCCCCCCCCCCCCCCCCCCCCCCACCCCCCCCCCCTCCTCCACCACCCCCCCCTCCCCCTCCCCCCCCCCCACCCCCCCCCCCCCCACCCCCCCCCCCTCCCCCCCCCCCCCCCCCCACCCCCCCCCCCTCCCCCACCCCCCCCCCCCCCCCCCCCCCCCCCCCCCCAACCTCCCACCCCCCCGCCCCCCCCCCGACCCACCCTCCCCCCCCCACACCCCCAAGGGCTGATGGGAATTGTAGTTCCTGAACATCTGGAGAGCCGCAGGTTCCCTACCCCTGAGCCAGACCATCTTAAGTAACAGAACCATCTAAGTAACTATACTATCTGAGGAACATCTAAGCTTACTGAAACTGACCAAACTTATTTAAGTCTGTGCTTGAAAACAAATACTGCTTCTGTGCCAAAGATCAATATTGTAAATATATATTTCTGCTGCCCTATCCATTCCTTTCTCCAAGTTATTCATTCCCATCTCCTATCTTGTCAAATAACTCTTTTATTCTGTTTAAGTTATCTTTGCCTCAGTAATATTATTTTGGTGTGCCTAATAAAAGGGGTTTGTCAAGGAAGTTTTTAAAACAAGGAACGTTGTTCATCTTTTGGAGAATGTATTGGGGCTGAGGGAAACTGAAGCAGTCCAGTCTCTGACAGGAAAAAGGTGGGAAAAGTCTGACAAACCAGTGAGTGGTTTCCCTGCCTTGGTGAACTTGGAAGGTTGTGGGGGTCTGTCACAAGTGCCTATGAACCTATGGCACTGTTCAAACTGAATCAGATCATTGGTCCATCTAAGTACTGTCTGCTTTGACTGCAGAAGCTCCCCAAGGTCACAATACCTTTCCTAAGACTTGCTACCCAAAACATTTTTAACTGGGAATTTAACCTGGAATGTAGCTTAGTGATAAATCATACCCTTAGCATGTAGTAACACCATGATCACCTAGCTAGTGACTAGTGAAACAGGAATTTGAATGTGGGAGTATCAGGTGTTGGTCCAACACTAGCCACTATACCACATCAGCTCTTATGGCTGTTTTAATTCCATGGAAATATAGAGCTTCTAGAAGTCAAAAAATTGTCATCTGAAAATGTCCTAAGTGACTTAGTCTAAAAATTAAAATATGATTGCATAAACACACATGAAGAAAGATCAGGACAAAACACAGGTTTTGTATAGGTAGCAATCTCCTCTCTTTCTAAAAGGAGCACCTACCCACCTCCTCCAGTTACATTTGACAAAGTTGTCTATTTCATAAGAAAAATCGCTTGAGTACCTGTGCTTTATGGAGTCTTTTCAGTTGTTCTTGTTTAAACAGTTGCTTTGTTTCCTTTTCCAACTTTCTATTTCTTTTTAGTGGTGTTTTTGCCTGTAACGAAGACAAAGCACAAGTAATCAATACTTTGTACTTAGCCACAGAGGATCACAGACCTTTCTTTTAATGTGGATGGTTAAGTAGTTTTATGACTGAGTTGGTAAGACACATTCTAAGCCATTTGCTGTTATCAATAGGGACCTTGCTAGACATTAGCACGTTGTCAATGAAAACAACAACAATG
This sequence comes from Sphaerodactylus townsendi, assembly GCF_021028975.2. NCBI lineage: Eukaryota > Metazoa > Chordata > Lepidosauria > Squamata > Sphaerodactylidae > Sphaerodactylus > Sphaerodactylus townsendi. Next base: position 91,297,268 of record NC_059426.1, on the reverse strand, counting down.
CCCAATCAATGAGGATGAAACTTTACATCTATAATCCCAAAGCAAATTATCCTGGTGACTAAAATGTATACATTTGCTTTTTCCACACAGACACTTTGAAACATTTTGGGGCAGGAAATAAAACATTTCCTTCAAGGAGTTCTGCATTGTTATTTGCAGCCTCAAAATGTTTTAAATGAATCCTCTATTCTAGCAATTCTTTTGGTTGAAACGTTTTTAAAAGGTTTTATTTGTGTGCTGTTCCTTTAAGACACCATTTTCACTCCTTGTCTGCAGAAGTCTTTTGCCCTGTTTTTTGAAGCATTTCAGAGCATTTTTGAGATTTTTTTAAACTTTACATTTTAATCTTCACAGCCCTGTCTCCAGAAGACTCAGGGAACTGCAGCATGAGGCTGTGAAGCAAGAAGCACTGGCCCCTTCCGCACATGCAAAATAATGCGTTTTCAAACCACTTTCCCAACTGTTTGCAAGTGGATTTTGCTATTCCACACAGCTTCAAAGTGAACTGAAAGCAGTTTGAAAGTGCATTATTCTGCATATGTGGAATGAGCCACTGATTCAGAGGCAGTGAATTCCACTGTTGAACAACCCTGACAGTCAGAAAGTTTTCTGCACCTTGAATCCATTACTCCATGTTCTAGTCTCTGAGGCAGCAGAACAAGCTTGTTCCCTCTCCGACATCACATCCTTTCAAATATTTAAACATAGCTATCATGTCTCCTCCCCCTTAACCTTTGCTTCTCCAGACTAAACATCCCCAGCTCCCTCTCTTCATAGGGCATGGATTCCAGACCTTTTACCACTTTGGTTGCTTTCCTCTGGACATGTTCCAGCTTGTCAATACTTCTGAACTACAGCTACTGGAGATATCTTACCATACATATTCAGAAGGAGATATAGACAGACCAACTCCCCAGAAGAAATAGAGATGGTTACAGACAAAAGAAGAGCTAGAATGTGCATATTTGAATAAGTAGTTCAAAATTCCTGTTTTGAAATTACTAAGAATTTTGAAGAAAGGAATGAAAACAAGTCTGATGATGAATGAAGATCTTCTTAGCCAGGAGCCAAAGCCTATTCACATTGAAAAAGCTAAATTCTTTGACACTTTATAGTGTTTCCCAAACTAGGAAGACCTCTTTTCCACATGGAGCTGCATCATATCATGCCTTATATTCTATACCCCAGGAGATGAAATTCCAAATAAATAAGAGGAATATATGGGGGAAATTCTCAAGATCTTAATGAATATCAAATTGTTGGAACTCTTCACATGGATATTTAGGAACAGTTCTATTCTTTGCAAAGAAATGGCCCTCAGTCTTCTTCAGCTTCATGGCATTTATGGAATTCTGAGAAATGGGTGCCAGCACAAAATGGCTGCTACTCCTCCATTTTAAGAACTATTCGTTGTAAAAGCTCAAGTGAATAACCCGAAATTGTGATTGCCAAGAGAAATCAATCTCATTACATATTAAATGTATCAACACCTTAAGTTACATCTTTAATTATAACATATCTTGATTTATCTGTTATAAGAAACATACATTTTATAACCTGTAGATTCCCTGTAGATAAAACAGTTTCTCATGTGCCAAAACACTATGGCAGATTCTACATGGGCCAAAAACAGCGGTGTGAAAACAGTGTAAACCCTTTTATACCATTTAAAACCAGTTTTTACACCATTTTCACTCCACTGTTTTTGGCCCATGCGGAATCTGCCTATGAGACTTGTCATGAGTCTCAGATGTGCTAGCGGTGGTTGATAGTGTGAGGAAAAAAATTATATTAAAATAAAAGACAGTTCATTATAGAAGTGGGCTCAGGCACTCATTATCTCTTTATACCCGGGGTGGATCCAACACACTCTCCCCAGCCCAATCCCATTGCCACCACCAAAGTCCTTCTATCACCTTTAGCCTTGAAGCTTTGCTAGACAAGTGGTGAGAGACAGGGATGGAAATTCAAGAGAAACAGGAATAAAGAAAAAAGAATAAGGAATGTGAATAGTGGCAACAGAAAGAGAAGAAAGGCAGGGCACGTGAACAGATGAGGGAAGAAAAAGGAGAAGGAAACTTGAAAAAGGATAAGAAAATAGTGTGGAAGGTGCCAGGAGCATCAGGAAACATCAGCAAGTGCCATTGCACTCCTATGCACCAAATGGGGATGACGACTATTGAAGATAAAAGAACTGATGGTGGGCAATAGATCTAAATATAGAAATAACAGGAATAAGACATTCCAAGTACACCTGCACCAGATCACTAGGCTAAACAAACTTTATTCACCTGCTTTTTACAGTGGTATAGTAAACAGAGGAGCTGCAAGCAGAGAAAACCTCTGCGGGGAATTGCCACAGAGAATCTGTTGCAGCATACAAAAGGGCGGGTGTAAGTGGTGGAAATGAAAGTTACAGGTTTGGGCAGGAGAAATTAAAGTGTTTCCTGCCTGCTGGCATTCACTCAGCAGGCAGGAATTGTCCTCAGCCTGGGTTGGGAGGAAAAGATTGTTGATTTTTGAAAAACCCAGATCCAGAGGAATATAACAGACTGAATTCATTTTGGAGAAAACAGCTGTATGAAGTTTCCCCCCAAAATGCTATTTATAACATTCTACAGATATTATATTTGTGCTGTGTGAAATCCACCTCAGTTATGACAGTTCTTAACAGCATGGATGATTCAAACCAAAAGCCCTTCAACTTGTTCTAACAAGGAGTTTAACCTCTTCCTTTTATCTGTATCGTGCAGTTACTTGCTCAAGCAGAGTGCAGGAGGCCACAGTCAATCTGGTGGCTCCCCTGTTCCTAGGCCTTACCTGCCTCACTCTGAAGTTAAACAATATTTTACTTTAACAGAACTGCTCTTTAAAAAATACTTCTGTTGCAGTCCATCATAGATAGAAACTATCACTGTCCTCAGCCACAGGCTTGGTGGGACAACTCAGTCTTACAGGCCCTGCAGAATTGTAGTAAGTCTTGTAGGTCCCAAGTCTCACTAGACAGAGAGTTCCACCAGGCCAGGGTCAAAGCAAAAAAGATTCTGGTTGAGGACAGCCAGATATCTTTTGGGACAGAAACATCCAGTAAGTTCGTTCCTGCTGAACGTAATGTTCTCGGTGTGTGTGTGTGTGTGTGTGTGTGTGTGTGTGTGTGTGTGAGAGAGAGAGAGAGAGAGAGAGAGAGAGAGAGAGGTATATTGGGAGAGTGCTCTTGCAGGTACAACAACCTTGACCTGATCTGGTACCTGGAGCCTGTGCAGCTCATGGAACACTAGTTGAATAGGCTTCCTCCACAAAGTCCCCGTAAGGACCCACGCTGCTACATTTCGGATCAGTTGGATTATTAATTAAGTCTTAAACACATTCGAAAGTGTAGTTGTAGGGAAGTGGACCACTTTGTTCCCTACAATATACTTCACTATATCAGGAATAGTAACTGTATACTTGTTTGTATAGATCAAATGCAAAACTGACAAGGAGAGGTGGGGAATCAATGTTATTTCCCATGACATTGATTAACAAAATAATAGTTCTGGCGGGTTTTCCGGGCTGTGTAAACAAAATAATTTTGTTTTCTTATTTGTTTTGTCAGTGGGAGACAGATGGCAGCATCTGGGAACTGGCAGCCTTATAGTCACAGATAAAGGTTTGAGTGCAGCCTGCTGAGACAAATGCACTCATTACTGAACTCAAGCATTTTGGACTTTCCCTTCATTCATGTAACATCCACGTGCAAAATACATTAAGCATACCATTTCCCACCCTCAAAAACATTAAAATTGGAACCAGTTAGAAATCTGTCAATCAGGAAGTGCCATGCCTGCACATTTTGGCTGCTGTTCTGTGTACAGAAGAATTTCGATAATCAGCAGATTGTCTAAAATGCATCAAGATTGTTTTAAACCTAACATTTGTGTCCCCATTCTAAACATGCTCATACGGTTTGCTGCTTTGTGACTGGAGTTAGATATGACCTGTACTCTTGTTTTTCTCATAGGCAGGAATTTATTAATAAGATTTATTTATAAATATATGCCATGATTCTGTGGAATGGTTGGCCTTGGTAGCAAATACAAAACACCTGCCCAGGACTCTCATCTTTCTTTTTTTTTTAAAGGGGCATTCAGGCATTACCAGCTGTGGATTTGTTTGCTCTGGCCGCTTCTGTCAAGTGAGGGATGGAGCAAAACTGAGCAGGCCTGGAAATGTTCCAGCCAAGAGCAGGAGCTGCAGGGTAGCTACTTGAATAGGCTATGCCTCTCAAAAGCAGGCATTTGCTGTGTGCTGCTGGGATGGTGGTGAGTGACATTTTTCCGAACCTGATAGTGGCTTTATGGTGCATCAGAGAGGGTGATGAGATTTGGCACTTCCTGCCACATTGAAGATGGCATAAGCAAAGCCAAGTTTGGAGCCAGGGTGGTTCTCCAGCTCACCTTAAAATATGTTCACATATTTTAATAAATTATGTAGATTATCCATTTAAATAAATTAGATAAATGTTGTCTCATGTCTTTATTTGGTAGGTGCCTGGGCATGCAACTTTTTAGCTTGTCTTTATTATCTTGAAGATATTCTTGAAGAAAGGATGAGCAGTGCTTTGGGAAATGGCAGGAGCTATAGTGGTGAGTTAATAAGAGTTGGCTCAGGACTCCAGTGTCCTTCTAAATACAAGAAATTATGCAAGATAGCAAAAATGGCCAAACTGAAATAGGTCATGGAACACAGCTGTATGGAGGACTGGAGGTGGGTGTTAAAAACATAGAGTGCAGCCAGCCTTGCTAATTCCCATATTGTGTATTGCGGATACAAAAAGTGAAGAGCAGAAATATCCTGTGACAAGGTAAAACAATTTCTAAAGGCTTGCCCTCTTTTTCCTGGTGGGACGTCAGATGATGCAAAGCCATGTCAACATTTATATACATTAACAAAGTGCTGATATGAATTTCCTACCTTCTCAATGTTGCAGACATGGTGCATTTTATGATGCCATGCCCATATCCCTAAAACTGGGGAGCATAATTTCACACTTTTTATGCTTATACTCAGAGGTGTATCGGGGGTAAATGGCATCTGGGGAGGGCAAAAGCTGGCCTGCATGGGGACCAGGGGGTGGGGCTTGGGGGCATGGCTTCCCATTGCCAAGCCCCACCCTTAGCCTCCCTGCAAGCCAGTTTTTGCCCTCCCCAAGTCCTAAGGACAGCAGGAGCCAGCCTGCAGGGAGGCCGGGGGTGGCAGGGCTCTGTGGCTGCAGGACTCGTTCAAGCCACCCCTGCCCCTGAGGGCCTGGGGAGGTAAGGAGGCGGCTTGGATGGGAGCTGTGGCAGTGGGTGAGCTCCTGGCAGCTGGCTGGCTCTTTCTTTAGGCTCCTCCCCTGCGCTGACACAGCTCTTCCGAAGCAGGGTGGGGAGTGGTTTTGTGCCCCCATTGTGCCTGGGGTCATTTGACCCCCCCCCAGTCCCCATGGGTAGTACGCCACTGTTTATGCTCATTATACAAGTCAAGCATATTAATTTGAGAATACTACTAGCACATTCCACAACAAAGTGGGGAAGTGAGAAGGAAATGATTTCACATGGTGATTTTCTCAAGCCAAGAAAGAAAAGACTTATTAATGCGTTATCATCAACATTCAGTAATCTAGACAAAGATATAAAATTAGGGGTTAGGGGAGGGAGAGGAGGAGGGAGGGAAAAGTGAGGGGAAGGGAGCCTGGCTTCTGGTCATGGCCCACCCACCCTGGGGGGAGGTGAGAATGGGTAGGGAGGAATAGGGGGCCCAGCATCTGGTCATGGTCCACCCACCTTGGAAAAGAGAGGGAAGGGGGCTCATCACCATGGGGAGGGGAGGGAGGGGAGGGGGGCCTGGCATCTGGTCATGGTCCACCCACCCTGGGGGAAGGGGGAGCTACTATTCAAGTGCATAACATTTCATTCTGCCTGCAATTTGCCCATTAATTTTTTATTTGTTTGTTAAGGGTTCTCTGGAGGGAAAAGAATTTTGTAAATATGTAGAATCATACTTAGGTGCCCTAATTTTGTAACAAAAGAATAGATAAACCTTAAATACCAACAAGCTGTACTCAATTCTATTGTCATAGGATAATTAAAAATTATTTTACACTATCTCACTGATTCATTTTTATGCCTTTGCTTTGTGGAGAGAACAAGGGAACCAACTAACTTCAAACACTATGGAGAAGGAAAGTGAACAGAATATCAGAGAGTTTAAAAAACAAATATTAAAGTAAGAAACCAAAAAATTTTGAGGAAAAGGGTTTCTCCTTTTAGAGAAAAAAACAAAAAAGGTAGTGACAGTGACTGCAAAAAGATGAACTCCTGGAGGACTCATACAGCACAACTTAACTTACACCCTTCTAAGCACAATTACTTTAATACAGAAGGGTGTAATTCACTTTGGCGGATTCCACACGGACAAAAACGGCACTGCTGGAATGGTAAAAACACCATTCCAAGGGTGTTGTTTGCATGGCTGCCACTTCTGCATCGAAGCAGCGCCATGCTCCCCCCCCCCCACCGGGGTGGAAATGCTGTTTTGGGAAACAGCATTTCCCAGGTGGTGCCATGCAAATGGCACTGGGTTGGAGGCGCTGCTTTTCGGTGCCTCCATTTTCCCCACACTTACCTACTCTCCCTGTGGAGCTCCGCAGGGACAGGGAGGCATGCCCATGCTGCTCTCCAACCCCTGGGGGTTAAAGAGCAGCATGGACATGCCTTCCCATCCCTGCAGAGCTCTGCAGGAAGAGAAGGAAAGTGTGGGGAAAGAAAATGGAGGCGCCTCTGTACAGCGCCTCCACGGATCATGGCCACTCTGGGGCCACTCACACCTCAGCGTGAAAACGGCCCCAGGGCTCCACCAGCTTAATATATGCCAGTGGGAAGCTGATATAGTGGCCTGTGCGAAATCCACTTTAGGATTGCATTCTTGAAGCCTTACATTGTATGCCAACATATCAGAAACATAGTTTCACTGATATTATGTTGCCTACTAAGGGTAACTTCATCTGTATTGTTGAAGGCTTTCACAATCCTCTGAAGATGCCAGCCACAGATGCAGGCGAAACGTCAGGAAAGAATGCTGCTAGAACATGGCCATACAGCCCGGAAACCACACAGAACCCCAGTAACTTCATCTGTTGCTCTTCTTGTTTCCCCCAAAATATAGCAGCCACACAGTGTAGCCACTGGGGGAAAGGGGTGATCAGTGTAATGGGGCATATATGTCACTGCTAACCCCATAACTTAACCTCCATCTCCTCTGCACTAGCTGGTGAAATGCCCAAGGGAAATATGTAATCACTAGTGCTTGTTCAGGAGAGGATGGAAACATCCAGAATACTGTATTTAAAACTTACTAACGGATTGCAAGAAAAGATGCCTTAGTTTAAAATTAAAATGTCAAACTCTTAAATGTAATTAAAGCCAAAGCATTTATGGAATAATAATGTCAAGAAGGTTACCATGAGCAGTAGTGAAGGCTTGTGTTCTAATTCATCATCAGAGGATGAAGAACAATAGGTAGTGACTTGTTCTCTGATAGGTAGATGTTCAGAGCCTAAAATGGATACAAAAATCTCAGTGAGGCAGACCTTCTTTTCCCTGACATTTTGAACTTTCCCGTAGGCCTTCATGCTATACCAGCCCTTAGCTTTCCAAGACAATACCAAACATCTGGCTGATCATGTTATTAAATCCTTGGCCACTATTCAAGGTCTTCACAAAATTCCCTTACCACCCCCACCTTACAAATATATATAATTTTAGGTACAAATCTGTTAATTCCCATTTCCTACATGAGCTGCCTCAGCCTGCAATTAAAACTCAAATCTGTTATTCAAATTCATATTTGAAGTTTGCTGTTATCTAAACGGTTGTCTAAGGCTCACCATGCAGAGTAATTGAATTGAATCCATCAAGTCTGAGCCAGCTCTTAAACAAATTACCCTTATGTGGCTTGTAGCATCTGGCACCCATTTTTACATTGTGACATCTGCTCAGTGTAAAATAGGTGGCGTCAGAATGTCTGGTCATACACACACACACACAAAATCACAGATGTAATCAGAAGCAAATGGACTTTGTGAAGCAGTTTTTATCACTCAGCCTCATGCAATATAAATATTTTATTAATTAGGTCTAAATAAACTTCATATATTTTGCTCTCTCAAGATTATCCCACCATGAAAGATCATATATAAAAATTGAAATATCCAGTCTCTGAGGCTCAAAATTCATTCTGCAACTAACGCTCTCTGATATTTAAGCAAAGCCTGCAGGAGAAATGTTAACCAAAAGCCTTGTGACATCCCAAAGACTAACAAAATTATTTTCAAACTTAAACTTTCATGGATTAAAGCTGCTTCCTCAGATGCCTAATTCATATTCTGTATAAGGGGACAGGATAGGTTCAGAGAACATCTGTTTAGATACTTAACTTGCTGCAGATTGATGATTAACAGCCTGATTGGACTCTGTTCAGGCAGTAAGTGGTGTGTATGTGCAGCTTGAAATGATCAAGGATTTTGGACACTGATGATTTGCCATAATCGTTGTGTGAATACAGCATTTGATCGAGGTCAGGCATAACATCACATCCAACAAGGGCATTTCTCTCCCTAGGTGTACTTGACATCTATGTTGGCAATTCTCTCTAGTAAGAGATACCTTTGCATTACAAGTAGAGCGCACTGAGGCAAAGCACAGCAAAGCTTCCCCATGCATGTGTGTACTTGCAATGAAAGGATCTCAGAGCTAATCCATAGTTTCTAACTAATAAGAGGAGTGTTTAATAGTGAACTCCATTCTGGGCAGAAAAGTGTGAGAGAGGTTCTTGATTCTAATATATCTAGCTGGTGCGAGATGGAGGCTGTGTGCCGGAATGGTGGAGAGTGGAGGACAAGCAGGAAGGAAGGAAGTTATCTGAGAGTAGCAATCTACACATCAAATGGATAGTGTCAGAGTGGTAGAGAAAAGGTGTCCAGTATCTTGACCCCCTCTAGCTGATTCACTGATAAGTCCCCCTCAGTCATTGAGGCAGGAGAAAGTCCTTCACTTCCAACAAACTGCAGATGGAAGCTGTAGGGTAGACCACACAGTGACCACTATCATATGCTTTTTCTTCCTTTTGCTATGGACATAACCAAAAAAGTCTTTTTTATTGTTTTTAACTTTTCTGGCAAGCCTGAGCTCATTCTGCACTTTAGCTTCTCTGATTTCTCCTTACACATCCTGGCTATTGGTTTGAATTCCTCTTTGGTTATTTCCCCCTCTTTCCATTTCATATACATGGAATCTTAGCTCAGTGGAAAGATCTTTAGACATCCCTCCTGGTTTCCTTAGATACCTCCTATTTTTCTTCCTCATATGAACTGTTTGAAATTATGCTTTCAAGATCCCACTTTTAAGAAACTCCCACCCATCATGCCCTCCCTTCTCTTTCAGTATTTCTAATCTCAGGATCACACCCAGTAGTTTCCTAAATTTACTGAAATCAGCTTTCTTAAAGTCTAGAATGTGTGTCTGACTATGCTTGGCATCCCCTTTCCACTGTATAACAAACTCCAGGAGAACATGATTGCTCCTACCTAAGGATCCTACTACTTCCATCTCATTAACCTGGTCCTCATTGTTGATTAGGAACAGATCTAAAATGGCTGATCCTCTTATTGCCTCTTCCACTTTCTGGACCATGAAACTGTCTGCAAGGCAAGCGAGGAATTTGTTGGTCCTTATAGTCTTAGCAGAGTTTGACTCCCAACAAATATCACAATAATTGAAATCTCCCATTACTACTACTTCTCTCCTTTCTGTACATTTGGTCATCTCTTCCAGGAAGGCATCATCCAACTCTTAATCTGGCTTGGGGGGGGGGGGTCTCCAATAGAATTCTAAATTGAGATCATTGTGGTTTCCCTTCTCCTTAATTTTTACCTAGACACTCTCAACCTGCATTTAAGTCATGGACCTGCTCACTAAGGAGCGAGGGGAGATATTCTCATTGAACATCTACATGCCAGGAGAAATCCAACAGGCATGCCTTTATCCTTCAGACAACTATGATGTTAACTTAAAGCCTCACCTGTTGAATTTATTCCCATTATGTTATTGTTACAGATAGAATCTCTCTCTGGCTCATTCCGCACATACAGAATAATGCACTTTCAAACTGCTTTCAATGCTTTTTGAAGCTGTGCGGAATGGCAAAATCCACTTGCAAACAGTTGAGAAAGTGGTTTGAAAATGCATTATTTTGCATGTGTGGAAGGGGCCTCTGTGTGTGTGTGTGTGTGTGCACGCGCGCGCGCACGCGTGCGGCCAGGTTTCCATACTGTTTCTACACCTCCTGTTGTGTACATGTCACAACTGTGCCAGTTATTGTGTACATGCCACATCTGTGACAGTTGGAACAGTCTGGGGGGTTGCTGGACCAAACACTCCGAAATTTGAACACAACATAGCTCATGCCTCCCAGCGTGTTTTAAGCTAGGTAATTCGCCTGCAAGGGGAGTGAAAGAGACAGGGCCCACCCACCCTAGCAGAGGAAGGGGAACTTTAGGGAGGGACAGGGCGGGGTGCCATGCAAGGGAATGGGAGAGAGAGAGGGAAGTGAGGGGCCCCTTGCCCCTCCCCTCCCTTGCAAGCATTGTGCAATGACATATGTTCGAACTGTTCGCTTCCCCTTTTCTTTCTTTTCCACTTCACCAGACTGAGCCACAGCAACTCGTGGCCGGGCCCGCTAATAAGTAAGTAAGTAAGTAAGTAAGTAAGTAAGTAAGTAAGTAAGTAAGTAAGTAAGTAAGTAAGTAAGTAAGTAAGTAAGTAAGTAAGTAAGTAAGTAAGTAAGTATCTATCTATCTATCTATCTATCTATCTATCTATCTATCTATCTATCTATCTATCTATCTATCTATCTATCTATCTATCTATCTATCTATCTATCTATCTATCTATCTATCTATCTATCTAGATTTGGATCAAGCCAATTAAATTCTAGGGAGAGAAATGAGAAAGCATATAGCAATATATTGCAAGATTTCCACAGACAAAGAGAGGGTGAATTTTATCAGTTCCTCCACTTCCACAGTAGACATAAGATTCCCCCCATGCTCTTCCTGGGGTGGGGGGAGCCCTCTATCCCTCAGAAATAGCATTTTTCAATAGACATTTTTGATAGCAGCAAGAGCGGGGATGCAAGAAAATCATTCTCTTCAGACAGAAATCCCTTCTACCTGCAGAAGTCTTAGTTGGGATCCAACACATAGTATAGGTTCCAAACACCTATAGCAAGTTTAAATGGAGAAAAGTCAATACATTTTAAAATTATATGGCATTACCTTTCAAAAGGAGCATTTTGCTTACCCACAAATTTTCCATTGCAAGGACAACTGATTACTTCCTCAGAAGCAAAGGTGGTACTGGAGGGTACACGGGACATTAAAGAAGGGTTTTTATCTTCATTGCTCTTCATTTTACTGAACAGGTTCAAGAGATTGTTCTTCCGTACAGAACTCTCTAAAGCAGAATCAGAACTTTTGTTCTTTAGTCGTAGAGATGAATAAAGAATGTTTTCCTCGTTACAGTTACTTAAGTAATCCCTGGTAGACATCCAGGGATTCTCTTTAAGAGTAAATTTCTCTAGAAGTGTTGGCACATCATCTGCATCTGTAGGGGAAGGATATTCAAATGTATCAAGACTTTCAGATGGGCTAGTATGCATATTGTAAACAGGAAAAGATGCGTCATCAAACAAGCATTCTTCTCTTGGACTGCTGGAAAAATGAGAACTATCTGAACTACCATTTTTTAGCCCTTTTCCTGGAGTGCACAACTCAGCTGGCTTTTGCATCTGTGTGTCATGCTTCCCATGATTCTTGCTGTTTCTTAAACTGACAGTATATGGGAAATTGAAAACTGTGTTTTCAGAAGGAGGCCTGGCAGTTGTCTCTTGGTTCTTTTTCCAGACTTCAGGGGGAGATCTAAGAGGTTCTATGATGGACTTCTTTATGGCACTGGCAATTAGCTTTAGTGGTGATTTCGACTGGCCAGTGATGTGTCCTTTGGTACAGTCATCAGTATTCTTTGGACATTTGTATTCTGGCGACGTAATTGGTGAACAGTTCTCTAAGAATTTTGTAGGTCTACAACAATCGGATTGTTTGGGATTCTGTTCTAGGATTCCTTGGTCTTCCTGTTCCATTCTTGTCCCATTTAGTTTACCATCATTCAGAGCATGTAGTCCAGACTGTTGTTCTATTGACAAAGTGAGCTTCCTCATTATCTTGCTTTTACTTTTGTTTACATGCTGGTCTTTTGACAATAATGAAGTTGCCTTACTGTCCTTTTCAAAATTTACAGAAAGATCTGAGCATTTTGCAAGCAATCCTGATATCCCACATTCTTTGCACGCTGTTTGCTTTTTCAAACGTTGGTCCCCAGAATTGTAGCCCTCAGCTTTATGCTTCTTGTCAATGGGATTTGAAGTCGTGTGCCCATGATGGAAAGATTTCCTACATGCCAAAGGGCTGCTGTTTGTGGTGATTTGAAATGAATGGTGAGAAACATAGAAAGGGATTTCTTCAGGTTCCTCTGTGGCTCTCCCTTTTCTTTGAAATGCCTGACTGTGGAGTTTGAAATGTCCTGATGTAATTTCTGGATTTTTGTTGGGAGACATCAGCTATAAGAAATGCATAAATGATTATTTTGGGAGAAAAATGTAGGCAGTCATAATGATCTATTTAGAGAACATCTTCAAACAAACAAAAGAGAAAATATGCTATCCCATGCAACTGTCAAGATAGTTATGGACTTCAAGAAAGAGTCCAATAAAATGTAGAAACTCTTCCTGCATTCATAAAAAGCTCCTGGGGGACTGCCAAGATATTTATTTTTGTTCTGAAATAATTTTTATTTTGCCAACAAAAAATTACAGGACAGTAAGATGGATTAAAATAATTAAAAATAACTAAGCATAGACAATAATAACAATACCATTTAAAAATAAAAAATTAAAGAACTGGGAAAACAGGAAGGAAGGAAGAGGGGAGAAAAATGGAGGGGCAATCATAGAATCATAGAGTTAGAAGAGACCCCAAGGGCCATCAAGTCCAGCCTCCTGCAATGCAGGAAGGAGGGGGAGGGGGAAGGCTACTTCTGGAAGCTCCCAGCTCACACAGACATGCTGATCCTAGGTTTTCTCCAAACTATTGGGTCTATATGAAGCCCTTTCTACTCCACCTGTTGAATTAAAGGTCCCCAGTATCTGAGGAGGTGAGAACAGATATAAACGCTCTCTACAAGTCAGCAAAAATTGCTCCTTTCAGCAAGAATGGTTAGGAGCACTCAGGGGCTCAACTGGAATGAAATGCCATTTTCCCTGGAAGTGGACAGCCAAGATATTTGGATATTCAGATGCATGTGGCAGTTGACTTTGCAAAGCACTACAAGGGCATGGCAGATCCATAGCAGAACATTCCACATCTTAAATAATAGCTCCGTAGACACACTCCTTGCATTCTGTTTTCAGAGCTTTCTTTACATTACATTTTGTACTTTATTACAGATAGCCTCTTGCTGCTTTGCCTTTTATAATTATATCACTAAAGGCATCTGATAAATCTACTGTTTGTGTGCATTCTTTACAACTAATGTGCTATGGCTTCAGTTCAAATGTGCAAGTAATAAACTACAGATTATCAGTGGGCATAAGCCTCTACCAGACCTCAACTCTTTCTTCTGAACAGCAGACTCTATCCTTGATTAACTTGAGGAGCTACGCATAGGCAGCCACACAGCTATAGAAGGAAAGAACAACATGCACAGAAAGATACATGTGACTTCGCATCCAGGTAAAGATGCAGTCCTAGGTATGTCTCCTAAAGGGTTCAAGGTTACGCTGTATGCATCTACACTCATGTTGAATGTGTGCAATCATGTCAGTATTGGAATACACATTCATCCCAATTTTGTACCATGAGACTAGTACCTCGAAAAATCTCAGACCCAGATAGCATGTATACACATTGAATTAGCCTGCAGATGATTGTGATAATGGCTTAATATGCAAAACAGGTAATGAAAATACAGCAAACATGGACTGACTGCATGTCTGAAAACAGCTTTGATCTTCCAACAATACCTAACTAAAGTAGGGATGTGATGTGATCAAATTCAGTGGCCATTTTATTGGCAGCTGCCTAAAGTGGGTGGGAAATGCTAGATGTGAAGATGTTTCACAGATAAGCTTCAACTAGATGTTATCAGGGGTTAATGATGGGCTGCTGCACATTTAACCTCAATTCAAAAGATTGAACGCTTCACGTACAGAGACAGCATATAAGTAATGCCCAAGTTATAAGGACCTTTTTGCTAACAAGCGTTGATAATACACATAAAATGATATCCTCACCGGCGATTAATCCTGGGATAGTCACCCGAAATATCCAGGTTCCCTTGAGATCTCCTCACAGATCTGAACTGCAGAACACAGATCAGTCCTGTTTCTGGTGCTCCCCCCCCCCCCATCACGGGATTTTCCTGGACCTGCTTGTATATGCACCTTTTTGAAAAAACACTCCCATGGGAGCTAATAGGAGATGGAGGTTACACACTTGAGGGTCCATAACTTTGGCCCTGATGAACCAAACTTCACCAAACCTGGGTGGTATCATCAGGAGAGTCTCCTACTGATACCACCCAGGTTTTGTGAAGTTTGGTCCAGGGGATCCAAAGCTATGGACTCCGAAGGGGGTGCCCCCATCCCCTATTGTTTCCAATAGGAGCTAATAGGAGATGGGGCTACACATTTGAGGGTCCATAACTATGGCCCCCATGAACTAAACTTCACCAAACCTAAGTGGTATTATCAGAAGTGTCTCCTAAAGATACTACAAAATTTTGGTGCTGCTAGCTTAACAATTACACCCCTGACAGCAGGCACTCCCCCCCCCCCCCGTAAGGGGCAGACCTAGATGTCTTCACTAGAAACATGTTGCAGTGAGGATATTGGAACCTGGATGAAAAGGTGCAGATTCTTTTGAAACTTGGTTGTATCTAGATTAAATTTTCAGTGGGGATTCAGCCTAAGAGACAACCTAACTTGGTTTTCATTATAAATTCCATAATGTGTGTAATTAGACATTTTTAATTGCGCCACTGCTTTAATAAGAATGTGGTTAAATTTCAAAGGCAAATTTGGCAATCTGCGCTAAAAGCCAATAAAGGCCCTAGATCTAACTGACAGTAAGAAATAATAAAGTATTTCTTGTATCCAGAGTAACTGAGAATATTGGCACCATACCACCATTAAGGACAATCACTGAATCATATTTTGTGTGCACTGAAAGAAACAAGTTAATTTAACTATGAACTTATTCTGTGACTGTTCTATCACCTGCCAGCCTGTGCAACAATCCTGTCTTAGAACAGCTTCTCATGGCACTTTATGTTGTACTTGGTAAAGATATTGATATGTAGTCTCTGCACTCTCCATTTGCAGCAATAAAGTCACAGAGCAATTTAAAATAGCCCCTTTTACCCTAAACATACTTATAGTATGCTCTGGAACACTAACATAAAGGTTTTTTACTGCAATCATATCCTTTCTGCAGAATCCATGTGGCAGACTGATGGACAAAAGAGACAGCTAGAGGAAGCAATTAAAAAAAGGAAAGAAGTAATATCACTCATGCCAAGAATGGGTCTTCCAGAATCTATCACATTAATTCTCAATGTGGACTAAGGTGCATGAGATGTGGAATCCCTGAGACAGAGGATTAGATTCTCTGGAAACCTGTTCCATTTTGCAATAGATGAAGCAGTTGCTTAAAGCAGCATAGTTTGCTATTAAACATGGTTACAGACCCCAACACATGCATTGCCCAAAATGGGCTTCTTACTTCTGTGGGGGAGAAATCATCTTCAAAATCACTTCCAGTTCTGGCAGGGGTGTCCTTTGAAAATGGACCATGCTTCTTTGAGTACAACAGAGGAAAATCTATCAAAAGAAAAGTATATTGCAATATCATTGCCACCAAAACTAATTTTTTTTCTCAGAAAAATCTTACGAATGTTACTTTACTGCTCATATTAGCACCGTATGCAAATAGACACAAAACCACAGATCAAAATGCTGAAAACAGCTGGTGACTTCAAGTGCTTCCAAACCTCTCCCCCCTTAAAAAAACAAATTTCTAGAGAACTTAATGTTAAAAACAAAGCCACCAAGCAGAGATGCTTAGAAGGGGAAGCAATATATTCCCCCAAAAAGTACCATGAGCCAAGCTGAGGTATGGAAAGAGTTTTCATAGTTGAACTAAATTCCAGTTTCAGATTAAACTATAACAATAATAGTTTCCAGTATCCAAATCTGGCAAGAATAAGGGGGAATGGGGAGAGAGAAAAGACATACAGTCTAATCAACACAGTTTAACCAGCTCAATACCAATGTCAAGCTAGAAAGAAGGACCAATTACTTGTTACAGGGGCCACTGAGTAGAAGTCATATTGACGGAAGAATAATTTTCTCTGCTTCCTTTTCCCAATCTGAATAACTGCAAACTAAAACTTTTGCTGCTTGGGGTGTGGGGGGGGGGGGACACTCAGAGGTGCCCCTTGCAGAGGGAAAGGATATAATTTGTATTTTTCCACTAGTGGGGCACAATAGTAGCTATGAAGGAGGTGTGATTTAGATCTAGAAAACAGCACAGGGCCAAGGCCTAAACATGCTTCCCCTAGCCAATCTGGGATAAAAACAGAATTGTTCCTCCCTTACAAGCTGTCTGTGAAATTAAAACAATATCTGATCCTAGCTCTCCCACCAAGCGCTGTAGTTCTGGGGATGGGCAGAAGCTTAATAGCAAACTACAGAATAAAAGTCATTTTGTGGGCAGCTCAATGCAGGATTATTGAGCTCTACAAGCAGACCAAAATTAATTGCCACCTTTGGACTATAATCTTCTCACACAGGCAAACTTAGAAAAGTCAGTCTACAAGCAAACAATATTGACTGGCAGCAGTGAACAGAGAGACAGGCTGATCGTTCTGACCAAACCCTCAGCATTTTCACTGATCTGCTCTTTCTCAACAGCCTCCGCACAAGGGAATCCCAAACCATCTTTGCATGAACGCAATGGTTGAGGTCTGCTGCTGGTGCTGCCAATTAAGCTCAGCAGGAGCAAAGAGCTGTAGTCATCAATGACCTTTTATTTCAAACATAGCAGAAGAAAAGCTTTTGTTCACCTCAACCCAGGAGACAATGTTTATTTCAATATGGCTTCTCAGATCACATAGCTTAATATTGAATTTGTATTTTTGTCAACTGAAGTAAGTGCCAGAAATATTTATACAGTTTAGGACAAAACACATTTAGTAATATACACATGATTACTGCCCAATGCAGCACAAAGCAAGAAAAGTTACTTTGACTAGATGTCTGCATTTTCAACAAACACAATGCAGACTGAATCCTTGACTGGGGAAGGAACCTATTCACAACTGTCTGATTCTACACTAACTCTGCCATTGGTGTTTATTGAAACAACCATTTTCCCCTACATTTAACTAAGCAGAAGGGATGCACTTCACGTTTAAAGGTACTGAAACTCATGTAGTATTTATAACTGTGGGTCATTATTGAAGGTTTGCATGTATAAGCAGCCTTCAAAAACAAAGACCCACTTTTCAGGATTTCACCAATGTCTTGATGCATATCCTATCAGCACACCACAGGTGCTATATTCCATAATTTGATTAAATATGTTTGAGAGGCCAAACAGGGAGCTGAAAAGTCTCATGGAGATGAACAATGTGAGATAAGAAAATGAAAGTAAGCATACTGCATGCAGGCAGACTTTTCCCCAGATACCACATCTCCTGTTCTCACCTGGAAAGTCAGGCCAAGAACAAATAATCAGGTCTTGAAAATCATCTACATTTTATCCCCAGCAAGCTGGGTACTCATTTTACTGACCTCAGACAGATGGAAGGCTGAGTCAACCTTGAGCCAGCTACCTGAAAGTGACTTCCATTGGGATTGAACTCAGGTTGTGGGCAGAGCTTTTTGACTGCAGTACTGCAGCTTACCACTCTGCACTATGGGGCTACGGGCTCATTAATATCTGATTAATTTTAGCTGTTGGCTCATCCAGGAAGAGTGCTGAATATGCGTGAGGGAGGAAGTACCAGAACCAGATAGCAGGAGGAAGAACAGAAAATTACCATGAACAAAAGCTGGCACTGTGGAAGAGATTAATACATTTGTTTGACAGGAACACCTGAACCAGTAGAACTTTGGCTCACTGCAAATCAGTGGAAACATGGCTTGTGCTTATCTGATTTCCTGAACTGATTTCACAGTTCAGTGTTATGTCACTGCACTTAACACAGATTCCAACAGAGATCAGAGATCACCTTCTTTCTTCAGCAACATCATGAAATACATTCATATAATGGAAGAAAGTTGAACTAGATTCAGTTTTTCTTAGTGACATAAATTGGTGTTAGATATTCTATTGAATAAAGACACTGCATTTTATCCAGCTACATTAAAACAGAAAGGATACAGTTACAAATATTTGGAGATGAGGTGAATGAGATGGTGGCTTGAGAGCACATCACAGTTCATTTCATTCAGCATACCAGTTTTGGCTTGCTTATAATACTACCCTGTTTCTTTCCCATAGGCATGTAGCTCCCTCTGGAGACTCCCCAAGAGAGAGATGGATATTATAATAAAATGAAACAAAAATCAACCACAAAGCGTTTCATTAAGCAGCAAATAACCTTCCCACAAAAAAAGCTTAAAATGGCATGACATTCATACTGCCACCTTTCCATTTCCCTCTCCTCCATGGGTAAAAATGTGCCTGTTGTTGGCATAGTATCAAGTACTAACCCAATCTATCTGTGGATCCCCAATGAACTCTATTAAGCCTTAAAACTAATGAGGGGTCTCCAGCGAGTGGGGCAGAGGGAGGCTTGATGGCAAAATCAACTGCTGGGTTTTAGGTAGTCCCATATTTTATTTTCCTAATGTGTCTAGAAAAATAGTCCCAAATGATCTGAACATAACAGATGAGCTGGCTCAAGCACTATATGTGGATGTGTTCTTCTAGGAACACTAGGAACCATTACTGACAGCTACATGCAGTACCATCTGTGGCAGCATCCCACTGAAACAGATATGTGACAAGTTTCTCAACAACGCAAGTTAAGCATAGCTTGTCATGTAACACAGCTCAAATCGAGTCTCCGCGCACCACTGGAGTAAAATAGAAACCTTCTACGCAATCCACACAATCCACACTACAGAGTCATATTTGTTTATTGAAAAAAACATTCCAGCTTTTTGATTTAAAAATAATATCCAAAGAGGCACACAGAAAAAATTCTAAGAACAAATTCACTAAAAACCAATGGATAAATAATAATGTAAACTGAAGTTGCTGTATTTTTTTTTAAAAAAAATGTAATTTGATAACCAAAACACAAAAAGGTAAAAGCAGGACTCTGACTTAAAGGCAAATTACACACCCATGTCTTATTGTCAGCAGTAAATTTATCTCCCTTTCATGCAGGGCAAGTAGCACTCTTGTCCCCACTCATCAGCCTTTTTTTTTTTTTTTTGCACCATGCAGGAGTAATGCATTTCCTTGCAAATGGCATTCTCCTGCCCTGGATTTGTGCTGTCACTATGACATGTTGCCCGTTGGTTGTTCCACATCGACAAAATTTGCATGATGAATTAGCATGGAAAAGTTGTGCCTGCACATATCAGTGTCCTGCAGCACATATGCTCTTTCTTCCTCCCTCATAAAACTTCTAGGGCTCTTTACTTAAAGCCTGCTGGGCGGAGCGGGGAGGGGGCAATACAAAAGTTCTTAAAAAAATTTCAATGGAACATAACATACATATATCAATACTTTATTAGTTAACTAACTAAATAACTAATACTAACCACTGATATATCGATATATTGATACATTGATGTTACTGCCAGTGTGAAACAGTTAATTCCATGGTATGCATGAAGAAGACAGCAAAATCACTTCCCTCACATGCCACAATAATGGGACTTTTTCTGCTGGGAAACTTCATTGATCACAAATAAGCGTAGGGAAACCTGGCAAGGCTTTGAGCCATTCTGCCAGCAGAGCTGGCGGCGCCCCACAAACCTTCCAGGGAACCGCATAAACTCCCAATCAAAGTAGATTTCACAAAATAAGTATTCATGTAGTATTCATGTAGTAATTCACTGATGGTCAGTAGTTGAACAAAGGATTTCAAGTTGGAAGGAGTGGGATCCCCCCCCCCCAATATGTTGTTGCAGGCATGGCAGGCAATGAGCTCTCCAGGGCTGGCAGAAGCCATGATTGATCCCCAGAGGTTTTACAATTGCAGTTCACAGATATTTGGCACATTTTCCACATTACTAATACATCAATGCATCAGTGTATGACAAAATAAACGAAAAATAATAAAATAAATTAAAATAAAATTCACCAGAAGCCACTTGACCAGAGAACAAAAATGGAGATTGTAGGGGACTTGGAGAGGGCTGGCTAGAAAAGGGTGGGGGGAATTATGCAAGTGTAGGAGGGTTGGGGAAATGAGAAGAGAGGAGGGATGAAAAAACCCAAAGGAGGCATTGCGCATACATTTACTTTGCCTTCCCTGCAAAGGGGGGGGGGGGAATGCTGGGTTTTTCCCACACTTTTAAAAAAGTGTTTTCACTTCAGAGCAGTTGCATAAGGAAAAATCTAACCACAATCATATATTGAAGCTGATGTGTAATTAAAAATCTGATCCAACGCAGAAGGCTGCTTGAAGCGAGAACACATCGGGGCATAATGGACCAAACTCAGATAAAACAATTTCACAGCAAAAAGCTGGAAAGACACCAAAACAGTAAAATCAACTGTGTATCAGCAATAATATCAGACCCAGTAAATCAGCAATTTTAAACCATTTTTAAGAGCCTTCTAAAAATAATGATTTACAAGCCTTTAGAGGAGGAGACTTTCTGGGGAAAGAAGAAACTCTACTCTGTAGAGATGAGAGTTAAAAAGACCTTACATTCTATGATGTTTCCCCACTCGCTCAACTGAAAAGTTGCTTGTGCAGAAACTGTAGATCCTGAGGCCAGGAACTCAAATTTAACTTGAACAAGACAAACATTTGGCAGGGACAGTAGAACAATGAAAATAGGACAGCTTACTTGATTGAATTTTTTTCTTCCAGCTTTGGGACTTTTTGAATACTGTGGAGTCATGAAGACTGTTTGCTCTTTGCAGAACTAAAGAGAGAGAGGTAACAATTCAAAGCAGTCATAATTACAGAAGATAGGCAACTAAAAACATATGTCTGATCTCTTTCAATAGACATCCCATCATTTTTCACTAAAGGACATCACTGTTTGTTCCTTTTGCTTGAAGTCCATCTTTCAATTGCATCTTCCAGCCTGGAACTGAAATTTCATGGACAGCTGTGGCCATGGTACACATGATTGGCTGCTAGGCAACTCCCCACTCCCCCAAGCTTCTGTAACACACCAGTGAGAACTAACCCATGACCTTGTATCACCAAATAGTTGGGTCATTACATAATGCTAACACAGGCCAACATTGCCCAGGTTGTCCATTTTAATTAAGAAATCCTTCATTATGGGCATTCCTGTAAATATTATGCTCTAAAGTAGTTTTAGTGTCATAGGAAAACTCCTTACCTCTAAGAAACAGGACCCGGACCTGGATGGCTCAGGCTAGCCCAATTTTGCCAGACCTCAGAAGTTCAGAATGGTCGACTTTGCTCAGTCCTTGGATGGGAAACCAAGTTGCTACGCAGAGGCAGGTGATAGCACACTGCTTCTGAGTACCCTTTGCCTTAAAAACCCTATGGGGTCTTTGTAAGCCAGCTGTAACTTGACAGCACTTTCCAACAACAGGAACAACCAAAGTACACATTTACAATGTTACCATAGCACCACGGCCTTAGAACTGCCAATTTAAGATTTTCCATGCAGATTCATGTGTAAATATTCATTCACCACTAGAGGGCAACATTAATCCACCAGTACTTTCACAGATCCTCTATCAGCTACCTAAAGTTTTCTATTTCAGTTTACCAGAATCTTACATCTCAAGAGCTCATTTGTGCTCTACCAGTTCTATGGCTCTTACTGCTTTCTCGTGCATGTATGTTTTTTCACACTTATGCAAAAAGAAGACAATGAGCATTTGTCCCCCTTTTTTTGGAAGGTTATTTATCACCCCAAGCATTCCCACAGGAAACACAAGAACACAATAAATGCAATTCTTCAAGAAGTAGTTTGAAGAAAAAGCCAAGTCACATTGCTCAGCCTCATAAACAACATGGACATGAAAGTCCGTGCAATGATAGGATTAGGAAGGCTCAGATAAGTCAACTAAGTAGGGCAAGCACAGCCGAAAGGGGTGGAGAGCATATGAGCTATCATGTGACGTGCTGAGAAGGAAGAAGAGTTTTGCGATAAGAGACCTGGAAACTGATGGGAGCAGCCTTTGCAATTAGATCATGTTCTGGGAAAGAAACTTAAGTTTACTAGCAATAGTTTGGACACAACTGAGAGGGGAAGAATCAACTACTATTATTTCAAATGGACTTCTTCAATTACATTTGAGCTAGAGTCTCTAAGGCACTTTTGGTGGTATCTGTGAAAATGCCCCACTGTCATTGTAAGAATTAGACTGTGCATTTACAATCTCTCTTGGGAAAAATAACTTTCTTGTGAAGATCCTGCTGGAAACAGAAAACCTTGAGGTGAAACATTGAAATTTGTTTTGAATTCTGGCAACATTGTAATATATGTTATCTCCTTATCAGTTCAATCTATATGCAGAATATATCATAAGGAAAGCTGAATTAGATTTAGATGAAGGTGGAGTGAAAACTGGTACAACAAACATTAACAATTTGAGATATGTAAATGACACTGCATTACTGGCAGAAAAAAAGCAAAGACTTGAAATACCGTATATACTCCTGTATAAACCGAGTTTTTCAGCCCTGTTTAAAGGCTGAGAAAAGTCCCCTCGGCTTATATGCTAGTCACCATTTTCTATCAATCACAAGGAGGCTGGGGACGGGGGCGGGACAACCTCCCTGCCTCCAGGAAGCCGCTTGTTGCTGCCCTCCTCGGAGGGTGAAGGGGGAACCCGGGGAACCCTGGCTGGGTGCCTGGCTGGGCTTGGTCAAACCCCAGGAGGCAGAGGGAGCTCCTTATTTGAGCAGTGACATCAGGGGGAGTCACTGCCCAAATAAGGAGCTCCCTCTGCCTGCTGGCTGGGTTTGACAAAAAAAACAAACCACTCTCTCTTGAGTGATTGAGAGAGAGCGAGAGAGAGAGAGAGAGAGAGAGAGAGAGAGAGAGAGAGTAGGGAAAGGGAGGGGAAGAGAATATCAGTGAGATATGTGCCTTAAAGGCTGTTGTTGGGCAGAGTTAAGATGGCAGCAAAAGGAGAGAGTTGAGACTTCAGGAAGCAACTGCACATCAGGCACTGGACTGCTCCTGATGTGTAAACAGAGAAATGTGAGGAGAGTCCTCTGCTAGCCCATTGCGCAGAGAAGAGGCCCGAGATAAGAATTCCCTGCGTAATTAGTCAATGTGTCTACAGTTAGGAGCAATTTCCTCCTACGGAACAACTTGTTCTCAATTTCACTCACTCCTGACACATTGTATCTTCACCTCAAGGTGACCTCAAGGGAGAAGAAATAAAGACTTTTTCAACATTATCATTTAAGAGAAGTTGGCTCAAAAATGGATCGGAAGAAACATCATGGTAAAAGTACTCAGAAAAGTGTGGAGGAAAAATGAAGAAAAAATGTTTCTGGAACCAAACACAGGAAAAAAGTGCAGACTTCACAGAAAAAACAACTTGAACAGAAAAGGTCACACCTACAATATTCAGGTTCAGTCATAATATTTTAGGTACATTCTGCAATTCTGTTATGCAGCATCACAAACCCTTCCTCCTCTGAAGAAACTTTCCAACAATTTCTCAGAGCTTCTTCAAGCATCAGAACCTAAAATGAGTGATGTGCTGAAATCTCCATATCCCTGCAATAGTAGCCAATTGGAGTTCAGGAAATAAGTAGCTTAGAGAGAAAGCACTATCCCAAGAAACCAAGCTCATTTCTATGCTTTCAGTCCACAGCAGCACAGTTATGAGTGGTAAGAGTTTGCCTTGCCATCCCTGAGAAGACCAGATACGCTCCCTTAATGCCTGTGGATGAGATGCTATGATGTGTTTTATATGTTTTTATTTACCATATATACTTGAGTATAAGTCACCCCGAATATAAGTTGAGGCACCTAATTTTACCACAAAAAACTGGGAAACTTATTGACTCGAGTATAAATCTAGAATGGGAAATGCATCAGCTACTGGTAAATTTCAAAAATGAAATAGATACCAATAAAATTCATGAAGGTATCTCACTGGTTGTAAGAAAAGTTGACTAAAAGCAATCTTCATGATCAGAGGATGAAAAGGATGAAGGCAATAAGGGAGACTGCCTGGCTGCTTCATGGTATAGACTGTGAGTACCCACAAGGCCTCCCTCAAAAATCGCTTGTGAACAGTGTATGCTTTTATCCTTGCATGTTCAGGGACATATTTTATTCAAAGGTAAGATTTAGCCATTAGGAAGAATTACAGTGTCTCTTTGTCTCCTACCACACTTGCTAAATAGCACAGAGGGTATTTCTGTCCTTAGAACTGTAAGACCCTCTCTTTTCAGCTTTAATTTGTACTGCTTTACAGAGAGGAATTTGCACAGAAGCTCAGCTTGACCTGATTTACTAGTAACAAATCTTGACTTGCATTTTGCAGTCTTTAAATGCTACAAGTGCAATGGAATCTCTCTCCAAGAAGATGCCATGCCTGTCAGAACACAAATTTCAAGGGCACAGAGTAATACCTAACACGGCATTCAGAGCCAATAGAGCAACTCTAATTGCAAAAACTGTGGCTTTATCAAAGCTGGAGGATTTATAAGCCTAGCTGTACATAAAAACACAAAAGGGAATGGTGAATTTAATACTCAAAGTTGGATGCAGGCAAAATGCTTCTGCCACAGCTGGTGTGATCGCCTTTCTCAGTGTGCCACACCTCCGGTGGCCATCTTGGAATTACTGTATATACTCAAGTATAAGCCAAGGGGGGCTTTTTCAGCATTAAAATGTGCTGAAAAAGTCGACTTATACTCGAGTATATATGGTAATTATTTGGTATTGTGTTTAATGAACTGTTTTTTGTGTGGATGGTCTTGCTCTCCTTTCAGTTTTAAAGAAGAACCTACAGCACTGCAACCTGCTCAGTAGAATACAGCTAGGTGCGACAGGATAGACTGAAGGCTTAGCATCTTTGAGTAACAATAGAAACACAACATTTGCTATTTTAAATCTCTTACCATTTACAGATTTGGACATGGCATGGCCTTCTTCTTTTCGGACCGAACTCTTATTCAAGGACAGAAGGCTCGGTGAAGATGGAGTGAAGCTCCTGGTCTCAGATGATGAAAGTTGCCTCTTGTTAAACTCAGAACTGGATGAATCACCACAAAATTCAGATTCTTGTTCAGAGCTACAAGACAAAGAATGAACACAGGAATTAAGCAAGGCCAGCAAATGGTATAAGACAACTAATAATATTTCCAGCTGCAGTTTGGAGTGATATTTTGTGTGAGCAGCTGCTGGCTGTGATTTAAATATTCCTCATAATTTAGTAAGACCAGTTATTATTATACAATTCTTCTTGGGAACCTGGGATGGTTGAATTTTGCACTAAAATTTGAACTCTTTTTTAAAATAAAAATTATTTTTGGCGATCCAAAGGCTTTTCCACCAGCATGTTTTCCTTACCTTTGTGTGCTAGTGCAATATTGTTATACCAGTTCTAGACAGAAAATTTTGCATCAGCTATTTCTGGGGAAAGGCATAAAAGGTCTTTCCGAAACTAACATAAAGCCTTTTCCTCCCTGCTTCTAGGATGAATGTACAAATATTGGTAATATAATTTCACTGCATTCCTAAAGCCTGCAAGTGCAAGTTTCCCATAGCCACAGAGACCATCCTTAAAACATGTCCTTAATAAATATGTGAGTCTGCTTAGCTGTTGGCACACTTTAGCCCATTTTAACTGCTAGCTAATCCCTTGTGAGAGCCAGCATGGTGTAGTGGTCAAGGTGTAAGACTAGGACCTGTGAAACTCAAGTTCAAATCCTCACTTGCACCATGGAAGCTTGCTGGGTGACTTTGGACCAATCACACTTTCAGACCTGATCCTGGCTAGTATTTGGATAGGAGACCTCCAAGGATTGTGAGGTGGGAGGCAGGTGATGGCAAACCACCTTCTAACATCTCTTGCTTTCAAAAGTCTATGAGGCCACCACAAGTCAGCTTTGAGTTGAAGGCAGAATTTGTCACAACTTCACAACTTCTCCCACTTTTGAAGGGTGACTTAATTTAAGAATGGTTTCTCAAACCTATAAGTGGAATAGGGGAGATGATACAAAATCTCTTGTTACCCAGTGCAGAAGTGCAAAGAATATCCTTTACAGTCAGCATATATAATTGTTAAGCTCACAATAGGAGATATATATATTCATGGAATTCTAACATTCCTTACTTCAGTACTGCAAGTTTTACAAGAATTTTTTAAAAAATTGTAACCAAACTTGATTCAAACTGAACTTGATTGTTTGGGATGTAAAGATTTCCTGCAAATGAATCATATAAATATGCAAGGTTTACAGCAGCTGTAAAGATTAATGTTCTTGAGTCATCATCCTTCCTTCCTCCATGCTACCACTTGTGTTTATGGAGCAAATTGTAGGACATCCTCAGGAACTGCAAACTTGCCAACTACCATCAATCACCAAACCATAAGAATTCCAAAGTACCTGCTTCCATCACTGGTTACCATAACCCGGACAGCCAGAAGGTTGTGTTCAGTCATCTCTTCTTCTGGGATAACTTTTACGGAGGCCCATTCTGAGGATACAGAGACGTCTTTTCCTATAAAGTCAGTTTCAGAGACATTTTTGCACTTCTTTGAAGAAGTTGGCTCATCTTTTGGATGATAGCAGCAATCTAGAGTAGAAAACAAAAAAAGCCTCTTTGTATCATAGTATAATAGTGTCATGTAATTTATTCAGGGATGCTTCAAATGTTGCACAGGACCTGGGGAAAAGGAAATGTCAACTGTTCGTACTTCTTCTTTCTGTACTTTTAGAATTACCTGACTATCAAAATTAGTCTGCCTTTTAAGAACAGAAGAAGTAATTTTCCATCTGATATGGATCCAAATGCAGGGACATACTGCCCACAGTGACATATGGGGTCATATGACCCCAGGCAGCCGCCATTGGGTCACCTGGGGGGGGGAATCATCCCCCACACTAGCCTGGGCTGTGCTTGCCGCCTGCTGGCTGGCTTGGCTTTCCTTGCACAGCAGCAAGGCAGCGGGTTTGCTGCAGATGGGCCAGGTGCAGCCCGCTCCGCAGGCCTTTTTTGTCCTTTGCTGGGCCAGCTGGCAGCAGCTGGGTTCAATGGCCCGGCAGCAGGCACTGGCTGGGAGAGCTGGTGTGCCATGTGTAACATGCGCACAGGCAGTTGGCCCCCTCAGCCAGCTTGGTGAGTGTGACATGCTGCTGCCAAAGCCAGAGGGGGCACACTGCACAGGCGTTGGAAGTTGAGGAGTGGGAAATGGAAAGTGGCATGGCTGCGGCTGGAGGTACTGTACTGGCCAGCCATGCATGAGGTGCTCCACGTGGCACACTACAGCCCCGGCAGCCAACAAGGCACAGCACCCATCTGCGCCACTGCCCTGTGAGCCCTCCAATCCACTCTCCAGGCTCCAGCTGCAAGTAGGTGCGTGTGCCCCCGCACCAGATTCCTTCCTTCTAGACCTGGACTGGGGTCCTGGCTTTTGCATTTTTAATACAACAGCTAGAGGCAAGCTTGGTAAGTACCACATCTTTTGTTGTGGCCGGGGCATCAGGATCTCTGTCCCCACTCCAACAAGGATTCTCCTGATGCCATGTGTTCAGTTCCAGGTAAAAACATGTTGGTTTTCCTAGGCTTTAAGCTGATTTGGGGTGTGTGTGTGTGTGTGTGTGTGTGTGTGTGTGAGAGAGAGAGAGAGAGAGAGAGAGAGAGACAGAGACAGAGACAGAGACAGAGAGAGACAGAGAGAGAGGGGTGGGTGGGGGTGTGGGGGGAGAGTCATTTCATTTTTCTTCCTCAAACTTTGCAGAGTTCATTAAACCAAAATGTTAATGGTTTTTAAATTGCTTCAGAGAGCTCCAGCTATTGGGCTTACATTGCTGCATGGCTTAATTGCTGGTCTCAGAGTCCTTATTTCCAAGTATTATTTATTCTTATACAAGGTATATATAAATTCCTATTGTAATAGAACCACACAACAGGACAGCACAATCTGAAATTCAATGTGTGTAACTACTGTGAAAAATATGACTAGAAATTTGTCCCTTTCCGTCCCTCCGTCCCTCCGTCCCTCCCTCCATTCCTTCCTGGCTCTGTGTTGTGTTTCCAGTGCTGGGGGGCAACTGGGGGTGCTGAATATAACACCATAAAATGTTTTCACAGCAGTATTAAACATTTTTGAAAGCATTTTAAGCCATATGACGCTTAGAACACTTAAAAATGTTATAACAGTTTTTAAACATTTTGAAAGCATTTTGAAAATGTCACATTTTTTTTATTTCTGCTGTGTGGCATTGCTGTGTTCAGAGTTGTGAGTTGGGACATGTTCCACAATGTGATGGTGACTTTGAGATGACCTGGTGCAAAAAATCATTGTTTGGTCATGGTGGGGGAGGGTGGCTGCCCATCCGGTGGGGAGGGGGCCTCTGGAAAACTCAGATTTTATCCCAGGCTACATTTTCTCTAGATACACTTCTGTCCAAATGTCTTCAAAGATGAGTTACAAAAACTAATAAGCAGTTTGAATCACTTGACCTGTTAGTGCTGCTCAAGAGAGTTTGTGAAGTGCAGATTCGTTAACATGAGAACTCTGAACTGTAACCTGGGCTTATAAAGTCAGATACTAATCTAGTCTAGGAAATGTGAAGAATGTTAGTTATGCACTTGATGGAGTGTTTACAATTGTGGGCTTTCCTTTAATAAACATCTGTTTAAAATGCAAAGCCAGTTTATAAAGTAAGGTATTCTTGTACTATATTGTCACACATTCACAAGGCCAAAGAATGAAGGGATTTTTATGTGCTCAGGCAGATCCCTGACCATTCAAAGTGCCAAAAACCCACCCACCCAGTTCCTTTAAATCGGTTGTTGTTAAGTGTACTATCATTTGTCATAGCTGTTTGTGGGTTGCACATGGGTGGTGATCTGCTGAAAGGGGGAACTGAGGGAGCTCCCCTGTTAGTACACCTCCTTAAGAGGTAGGGGTAGAACAAGCCAATGGTTGGGACACCCCGCAGGGGGCTAAGGTGCTTGTGCCCCTAGCGGGTGTTGGAGGGGGCACCAGTCACGGGCACTTCACCGGTCTGGGTATGCCTCACTCTAACTCTTTGCTGAGGTACAGATTCCTCCAGCAGGCGGACTGGAGGAGCCGGTTTACTCTGGGGGACAGCGCTCGGGCTGTTCAGAGGCTTGGATCACCTCCCCATGCTGCGCCATCATGCTTTCCTGAACCTTCTGTCAATAAAATTCTACGGCTATGGCCTATTTTCTTACCCACACCAAAAAGTTGTCTGGTGTTTTATTGTACTGCTGGGGGCTTAGGTAACTGGAGTGAAGGGCCACACCTCTACCTACAATGCTGCAAAACCTTTCTGATGTGTTTACTCAAAGATTTTAGAAAACTGGATTGTATGAGGATGTGGCTGGAAAAAAATGATTGTAGGTAAAGTTACTCCCTTGTGCAAGCACCAGGTTATTATTGACCTATGGATTGATGTCACATCATAACACTTACTAAGCAGAACTTTGTATACAGAGTGGTCTGCCACTGCCTTCCCAAGTTGTCTACACTGTACCTCAGCAAGCTGGGTACAAATTTTACCAACGTTGGGAGGTTTGAAGGCCAAGTCAACCTTGAGCTGGCGACCTGAAACAAACTTCTGTCAGGATTGAACTCAGATCATGAGCAGAGCTTTGACTGAAGTTTTGAAACTTACCACTCTGCACTATGTTGTTCCTCTATTTTTACTGTATGTTGATGGATTTCTAAAACCAGCTGAACATGGCAGAATCTGGTGTGTTAAAAGGTAGCCAAGAGGACAAACCATTGGGTAAATTTTAATGTCTTCAGCTCATTGCAGAGGTTCATATTAGAGCTTGTAGTATTAATTACTTATGCAGTTGCTATATAGAAGATAAACAAAACCAAAGAGTAGGAAACAAAGTGTAACAGGCAAAGGACTACACCCCAGAGATTATGATGCTGCTTGAATATTTGCCTGTGGGATAGTTTTGAGCAGCTGTTCCATGCCTATAATTATCACAGCTTTCCTCTACATTCTCAAACTGCCATCCTATGCATCTTTTGGCATGTACACAAAAGGCAGGCACTGAAAAAGCTCTCCAACTGATAATGGAAGCATAGCGCAGGACCATGTATGTAATCATCTAGGTCTAAACTGGAACCCTGACAATGGTTTCTCCTTCAGTTATTCTTTCTGCTTCTTGCTACCAGTTTTCATTAAACAACGGAGTATGATCACAGCAAGCTGTGGTATGGTTACCCTGTCCTTAATTTCCAGTGACCTCACACAGCTTCTTTGTTATGAACACAGAATATCTCAGCAGGTCACGGATAAAAAAAGAAAGAAAGAAAGAAAAACACACCTCAGAGGATTTTGATGCCTTGTTCCCCGCCCCCCTACAAAAACAGAAGAAAGGGTTCATTTTGTTCACTTTTCAAGAACAGGTTATAACTGAAAGAAGACAAAAATCAATTCTCAGTAGCAGAAGTAATTTTCAAGAAAACGATAATCTTTTGTTACAACCCAATTAAGTAGCCTCACTCACAGACTCAGAGCAATAAGGAAAGAGAGTTCAGTCCAGAAACAGTAGGGTGCCCCATAATCAATGTGATTCAAGAGTCACCTATGATTTCCCATTGATTTCAGTCAACCTTAGGTACAGTACTCTCTTAGGCCTGTGTGAATAGGCCACAAATACTACAGGATTATGCCTCTGATCCCCATTGCTAGTCCTAGCTGAGCTTGATAGACCTATAGAGATGACTGGATTTGAAAACACATTTACCAAGCACTTCTTAAGGGAACATCAATATGAGAATTTCAAAGTCGGTGTGTTTTGGCTCAGCCCATGTGGTTGAGCTTCTTTTCTTTGAATTCCACTTGCTGGCTACCCAAATATGCCAGCAGGATGAGTAGGAAGCAGGAAAGAGTTGGCATCATGGAAAGGGGAGTTGAGGAGTAAGGCATTGGTGGCAGTGACCGTCGCCTTGGGCGAAGTCGCGCCACCCGGTTTCGCGTGCCTCCACCAATCACGAACTCAGGGCCGGGGGGGTGGCGTGGCTCTGTTCATCCGCGAGTCTATTCCCTTCAGGGCAGTCCCCGTCCCAGAGATCACCCGCATGGAATGTGTTGGCCTGGAGTGGTTGGCCTTGGAGAGGTTGGCCGTTCTTCTGGTATACCGGTCGCCTAGCGCACCAGGAAACGGCTTGCCACGGCTGCTGGAGGTGGTGTCGGATTGGGCGTTGCGGTTCCCCAGACTTATTGTCTTGGGCGACTTCAACGTCCACGTCGATGTCACCTCATGTACGGCGGCCGCGGACCTAGTGTCATCCATGGCAACGCTAGGCCTCTCCTTAGTAAATTCTGGTCCCACTCACGAGGCCGGGCACATGCTGGATTTGGTCTTCGGGTCGGGGATAAACTTGGTCGTATCCTCTATTGATAGAGTGCCATGGTCCGACCATTATGCCTTGAAGGTCCGGATGGACTTGCCGCACCACCCCTGTCTAGGCGACGGGCTGATTGACGCCCGCCCGCGGAGACTCATGGATCCACTTGGTTTCCTGAATGCTCTGCGGGACCCTGAACCTGCCGGCACACTCGATGAGCAGGTGGAGGACTGGAATTCCCGGCTCTCTGATGCCATCAAAGTTGTTGCTCCCCGGCGTCCTCTACGCCCCCGTTCTCGACGCGCTCCATGGTATACGGAGGAGCTGCGCCGTATGAAACGGGGGCTTAGACGTCTAGAGCGAGTGTGGAGGAAATCTCATGACGAGGCTGTGTGAACATCTTATAGGACGTTTATGAAAGCCTATGAGATGGCGACGAAGGAGGTGAAGAGGGCCTTCTTCTCCTCCTCTCTCGCATCCACTAGCTCCCGCCCAGCACAATTGTTTCGTATAATTCGGTCATTGACCTCCTTATCGGAGAGTTCTTCAAATCCTCAATTGAGTATTAGCTGTGAGGCATTTATGAGCTTTTTTGCGGACAAGGTCGCGTCGCTCCGCCATGACCTTCCACCCACGTTGGCTACAATTAGTGAACTGGAGACTCCCTTGCCGTCTTCAGGCCCTTGTTTGGCCCAGTTTTCCCTGCTCTCTGAAGCCGCTGTTGACAGAACCTTAGCTGCTGTTAGACCTACTACCTGTCCTCTGGATCCGTGCCCGTCCTGGCTTGTGAAAACCTGCCGGGCGGAGTTACGACCCCATCTGTTGAGTATAATCAATGGCTCCCTTGAGCAAGGAGTCTTCCCGGATGGGTTGAAGGAGGCAGTGGTCCACCCACTCTTAAAAAGACCATCATTAGATCCAAGGGATCTGGCCAATTACCGCCCCGTCTCGAATCTTTCGTTTCTGGGGAAGGTAATTGAGAGAGTGGTGTTGGAGCAGCTTCAAGGTTTCCTGGATGACGCATCGGCTTTCGACCCCTTCCAGTCCGGCTTCCGTGCTGGGCATGGGACGGAGACTGTTCCCGTCGCCGTCACAGACACACTCCATATTCAGCTTGACCAAGGCGGATCGGCGCTGCTGGTATTACTAGACCTTACCGCAGCGTTTGATGTGGTCGACCATGACCTTTTGACCCACCGCCTGGCCGCCTCCGGAGTACGGGGCACTGTCCTTCAGTGGATTGTCTCGTTTCTCCGGGGTCGGAATCAGCAAGTGAGGTGCGGGGATCAGGCCTCCCGGAAGTGCCCGCTTCAGTGCGGTGTACCCCAGGGGGCATTATTATCCCCGCTGTTATTTAACATCTACATGTGACCCCTTGCTCAGCTGGTACGGAGTTTTGGGCTGATCTGTCATCAATATGCAGATGACACTCAGCTCATTCTGTTGATGGAGGGGGGAGCAGCCGCCGCCCCTGCGGCTCTACAGCATTGTATGGAGGCGATTGCTGGTTGGTTGCGACAGAGCAGGTTAAAACTGAATCCATCGAAGACGGAGATCCTCTGGCTTGGCCGCGAAGGGGGAGGTGGGACTTTTCAGCCGCCGGTGTGGGAGGGGGCCATATTGGCGCCGACCCCCTCTGTGCGCAGCCTGGGGGTCCACCTGGATTCGTCTCTCTCAATGGAGACCCAGGTGGCCCATATAACCCGGGTTGCCTTTTTCCATCTTCGCCAGGCCCGGCGGCTGGCCCCCTTCCTCTCCCAAGCGGATCTAGCCACAGTGATCCATGCAACGGTCATCTCCAGATTAGACTATTGTAACTCGCTCTACGCAGGCCTTCCCTTGCGTTTGATCCGGAGACTAAAACTGGTACAGCATGCGGCGGCGTGTTTGCTCACAGGCAGCGCCACCTGGGAACACATCCAGCCTGTGCTGCATCAGCTGCATTGGCTCCTAGTAGAGTTCCGGATCATCTTCAAGGTGTTGGTGTTGACCTTTAAGGCCTTACGCGGCCTGAGACCATCGTATCTTCGAGACCGCATCACCCCATATGTCCCTGTACGGCCTCTTCGATCAGTTGAGGCCAACCTACTTGTGGTCCCTGGCCCCTCGGTGATGCGGCTGGCCTCCACACGGGCCAGGGCCTTCACGGCTCTGGCCCCGGCCTGGTGGAACGCTCTTCCTCCAACTGTCCGGGCCCTGCGGGACCTTGGTGAGTTCCTGGCAGGGCCTGTAAGATCGAGTTGTTCCGCTGGGCCTTTGGAGGAACCGCCGCTGATGGTGCCTCCCCCTTTCATGGCCCTCTGCCTCATGGCCCTCTACATCTGGGACCTGCCATTCCTCCCTCTTGGGGAGAGGATTTCAAATACGGAGCAGCTGGATGCCATTTATATTTATTATTGTATTTTTATTGTATTATATTTATTATTGTATTTTTATTGTATTTTATTGTATTGTATTTATAAGACTTAGCTTTTACTGTTTTATCGCAGCTTTTAAAGATTTTGCCATTTTATTATGTTTATTGTTGTACACCGCCCGGAGCCCCTTGGGGATAGGGCGGTATAAAAATCTAATAAATGAAATGAAGTGTGAGGGAGTGGGAAGGGTGAAGCTAGGTAGACTGGCCACGGGTGAAGGGAAAATGTCTGGAGCAAACCTGTGCTCACTGGCAAATCTGCCAAGCTCTGGCAGTGAAACAAATTAAAATCTCACTACAAGTAGTATCACTTGACGTGGAAAGAATGGAAAGTGAAAGTGAGACTTGAGGAAATATGTCCGAAAAAACCCCTTGTCGTGATGGACATCCGCTCCTGTTGCATGGCAGACACCTTATACATAATCAGCTACAGAATCTCTATTATACAATTAAGGTACTAAAGTATGCACACCTGCATCAATGAGCAACCAGTTACTGGGACTTAAGAGGCTTTTAGCTATTTATTTGGCTATATGAATATAAAAAAGTACACTAACAGTATCACTCAATTAAAAAGTGTAGTTCCTTCAAGTATCTTGGTATTACTTCCAGAGAGACTCTAAACTGGAATATCCATTTGGCAACTATCAAGTCTCCTGCTTGAAGTTTTGTTAAACAAAGGGAGGCTTGCATATTGTTCTTGCCTTAAAACTATTGGCAAACAAGGTTGTCCACCACCTGCTACATGGAGCTGAAGTATGGGGTTGAAAAGAGGAGATAATTACTAGCATAGAAACAATTCAAAATTTATTTTAAGGCATATCTTAGCTCTTCCTAGGGGGACCCTGGCTGACTTGATGAGAATAGAAACCAGTCTACCTTCTCTCAGGCCCTTTCCGCACGGGCCAAAAACGACGGCCTGGGGGCGGTAAAAACGCCGCCCCCAGGCCGCCGTTCGCACAGGCCTGACTGCGCTCCCCCTCCCCCAGAGCGGCGTCAGGCCGCCCTAAACAACAAGCCTTTAAAGGGTTGTTGTTGAGGGGAAGCGTCTTCCCGGCGGCGCGGTGTGAACCGCGCCGCCAGGAACACGCTGTTTCCCCTTCCCTTTCCCATGTACCTCTCGTGTCGCCGTCCTGCTGGCCTCCTAAGTCCCTCCCTCGCTGTCCTCCGACCCCTGGAGGTCGGAGGGCAGCGTGGGCGGGGCTGAGGAGGGTGAGCAGGACATTTGGCGGCCGAAAGAGGCGGCTCCGCATGGAGCTGCCTCTTCCCCCCTTCCCTTTCCCATGTACCTCTCGTGTCGCCGTCCAGAGGCCGTCCAGATGCCTGTCCAGATTCCCATGTACCTCTCGTGTCTCCAGAGGCCGTCCAGATGCCTGCATGCGAACGGCCTCCGCCTCCACGCCGGCGGAATTCCTGCCGGCGTGGAGGCGCCCTTACGGCCGTGCAGAAACGGCCTCAGAGTCTGGATACATCTTGCTATACTAAAATCTTTAGAAAATGCAGAGTGGATAATTCAAGTACACTCAATCAATTGTCGTTTAACCTTATGTGATCAAGACACCCAGAAAGTCTTGGATTCATCAATAGTATACTTTTATGATATACCATCAGTGGTGGGATTCAGCAGGTTCGCACCACTTCGGCAGAACCGGTTGTTAAAATGGCGCTTGTAAACAGCCAGTTGTTAAATCATTTGAATCTCACCTCTGGAACCAGTTGTT
The DNA here is from genome assembly GCF_021028975.2 of Sphaerodactylus townsendi. Lineage (NCBI taxonomy): Eukaryota > Metazoa > Chordata > Lepidosauria > Squamata > Sphaerodactylidae > Sphaerodactylus > Sphaerodactylus townsendi. The sequence goes on along the minus strand of NC_059426.1, from coordinate 91,261,219 downwards.
AAATTATTTGAATCTCACCACTATATACCATCCCTGATGACCTTTATGGTCCCTCAGCAAATACTCTTCAACTTAGAGGATATATAAGTCGATACTCTGATGTACAAATCATTAATTTTGAAAACAAAGTCTGCTTTGTGGAACAAATTATTTTAAAACAAATAATTCCAGATCCCCCTGCTTAGTTAAGATATCAGACAATAACCTCAGAGCAGTGTTCACTCCCTTAATTTCAAAACAATGGCTGTATTTATTGGCCACTATAGTCATATACCAAAGGAACAACATTTCTGTATTTGCAGTTTGCTAGTCACAGAGGATTTACCCAATTTTATTTTTGATTGCCCAATTTATGTGCAGGATTAAATTTCTTGCTAGAGTATTAGTTGGTTTAAATTTACATTCTGTTATTGAGAAATTAATATTTGTGCTGTCAGACTCTGATGATTTTATATATTACAGAATGTGCCTGGCAGTAAGGAAAATGCCCTGGCAGTAAGAAGTATGCCTTGGCAGTAAGGAAAATAAGGGCCAATGTAGTGTCCATGAGAGGAGTTACCTAAAATTGAACTTGACTGGACATCCTGACTGTTTCATTGTTATTGTTTTAAGGCTGTTTATACTACTGGAATTTTAATGTTTGTATGTATTTTAGAAGTGTCAAATTAGTTTACTATGTTTTGTAAAGGTGTATGGTCATATGCAAATAAACTCTATTACCGTATATACTCATGTATAAGTCGACCCGCATATAAGTCGAGGAACCTAATTTTACCACAAAAAACTGGGAAAACTTATTGACTCGCGTATAAGTCGAGGGTGGGAAATGCAGCAGCTACTGGTAAATTTCAAAAGTAAAAATAGATACCAATACAATTACATTAATTGAGGCATCAGTAGGTTAAATGTTTTTGAATATTTATTTAAAAGAAAAACAGTAAACTAGCTCTGTAAGCCCTGATTCTCCCTTTAAATCCGCTCAGAAAGGGGGGGGGTGATTTAAAGGGAAATTTGAGGGTGTCCGTCAGGGGAGGAATGTTTATGTTAGCAGTACCAACATTTCAGAGTATCTTTAGGAGACCCTCCTGATGACACCACCCAGGTTTGGTGAAGTTTGGTTCAAGGGGTCCAAAGTTATGGACCCTCAAAAGGGTAGTCCCATCTACTATTAGCTTCCATTGGAAACAATGGGGGATGGGAGCACCCACTTTGGGGGTCCATAACTTTGGACCCCCTGAACCAAACCTCACCAAACTTGGCTGGTATCATCAGGCATGTCATCAGATGATACCCTGAAATTTTGGTGTTGCTAGCCTAAAAACTGCACCCCCTGGTGGCCGACAAAGTAAAAACCCTAAAATATTTTAAAAAATACACCTCACTCACGTATAAGTCGAGGGGGGTTGAAAAATTCGACTTATATGCAAGTATATATGGTAATCATAATTCCGTAATGGTTTAATTATCTCAAATAAGACTTGAAGGTTCATCAGCATTTCATAGTCAATATGGTGGTGTGGGAAGAACTAGGACAATTACACTGGGCTGGACCAAATGAGTCCTTTTTGCTAAATGAAATCCCTTCTGTTAAGTAACAAATCTTCAGTTAGCAGAAAAAAGTCATAGGGTCCAATCCAATTCTAGTACTTTGCCCTGAGACAATTTTTCTGCATTTTTCATAGGCTGTCAGCCTGTACCCTGACACCATAAAGCACATTCTGCCACTGAGCAGCCCTGGCACAATGTGAGACAATTAGATTGTCAAAAGATTGTCAACTAGTTCTGATATAATGGCAAGAATCAGCAGGAGAATTTGCTCCAAGGCTTCTGAGTTGATTCACAACAGAGCAGAAAACAGCCATCTAACAATTTCCACATCAATACCTTTAAAAAGCAATACTTTCATTTTTGACAAAATCTACATTTTATCATTGTTCCTCACTCATGTCTGAAGGTCCCCCCCTCCCACAAGCATGAGAAAGAATATGAATGTACAGTCTTGTACAGCCTTACTGAACGTGTACAGTCTTGGGGAACATGAGACAACCATTTTGGAGTCCACCATTTGGATTAAAATTCCTAGATATAGTACTGCTTGTGACCATAAACTTTATTTTATTTATTTATAATTTGATTTATAGGTTGCCCTTTCCTTTACAGACTCAGGGCACCTTACAACAGCAAGTAGAAACTGGACCTTTATTGCCTGTGCCATAAAGGGTCTCAGAACCATGATGAACACTATAAATGAATAGCTGATGAGATATCGAAAAACACCTAGTTCACTGCAGGTCAGAAATCAGGTTTCTAAAAAGCTTTTGTTAATTTCTTTACAAAGGATGGTGTGATTACCAAGAATAGTGCAAATTACATATAAAACTTCTGGAGAGTACTTTCAATCATAGAACAGTTAAGAATGTCTTAGAAAACATCAGGGACAGAGATTAGAAGAGTACCAGGATCTATTGCACCTGAAGATTGCTCAACGTCAAGGTACTTAAATGACAGAAAACAAAACCCAAGTATAACCAAAAAAAAACATATGTAAGAGTTCACAAGGCCCCCTTATAAAAAAAAATAGGAAAGATCAGCCTGCAGGCATACCCTTGCTTAAAGCTGCATGAGCTGATGATAAGACTACCGTGACATAGCAGGATGCAGCTGGGAATGTGGTGTGTGGGGAATGGAATGCTGAGGAAACCAAACAGCTGAATGGGGGAACCTTTACAGAAGTGAAGGGATTCTGCATCTGTAGCTGGGAAGCCATCCACATGTCTAAGAAAAGGTTTCAAGAAGGACCACTCTGCCCCATTTCTGCTCTTCTGTCTTTATACACTTAACAGGAAGTCTTTTGCTTCTTGAATGTGTCCCTTGGTAAATACATTCCTTCAGACAAAGGAGGAATATCATCTGATTACAGTCTGAAGAAGGTTACACTTTCAGCCTCAGCTAGTGCAACAGACCCCCACACCTTCCTCAAATCAACCAAGACAGGGAAACCACTCACTCTCCATGCTTGTCAGATTTTTCCTGTCTTTTCCACCACAGGAACTGATCTGCTTCTGATTTGGTGATAAGAAGCACCTTCCCTCAGCTTTGTTATACCCCCAGAAGGAGAAGGAAGCCCATAATTTAAAAACCTTTCTTGGCAAACCCCTTTTATAAGGCACACCAAATAATAATGCTGAGTCAGAAATAACTTAATCAGAATGAAAGATTTATTTATCAAGAGAGAAGATGAGAGTGGGAGATGAACAACTTAGAGAAAGAAGTTGATAAGGCAGAATAAATATATATTTACAAAAAGAGTGTCAGATAAGAAGTATTTGTTCTGAAGCACAGACTTGAATATGTTTGGTCAGTTTCGGTACACTTAGATGGTAATTAAGATGTTTCCTAAATGTTACATTCTTTATACTTCAGATGTTACTCTGGCTAATGGATTTCTTCTCACACTCATAGGGTGCTCTCAGGCTTGGTACATTAACTTCAGTATCCTCACTCAGCCCTCACAGATAGATACCCCAAAATAAACATAAAAGGAAACTCAAAGCAAAATCCAATACCCCAAACTAATCAGTAAAAAAAAATACAAAAAATCACTAAAAAATACAAACTAATCAGTATTTAAGATTCTTCTTCCCTCTTTCTAGAAGATATATCTCTCCCTAGTTTATATATGCCCCTCAGCCTGGGTTCCTCAGCAACCTAACCTCCAGTTCTTCTAGTCTGTTGCCCATTACACATGGAATACTGACCTCAAGGTTGTTCTCTGTGCACTGGGCTTGCAGAGGGCTCTCCTCGTATCTCTCTGTTTGCACATGAAGAGGCAGCCCAGTGCCTACCCTGCAGCTGCTTGCTGAAGAATGAAATGGGCTTTGGTCTTTCTGGTTCTCTTAATTTTGCCCATCAGCAGCTTTAAAGGCACAGATCTCATCACATGGGGGAGTTTCAACACTAGAGCTGATATTCTCCCCCCCCCCAGCTGCTGATACAGCAAAAGAAGAGAAGACAGAGGCTTGTCTGAAATAAAGTTTTGAAAGCCCTCCTGATCATTGGGAGGGTAGAAGCACAACAGGGGAGGTGGGGTGGAGAACAAAGCTCTGCTGACTGGCAAATTTCCCCACTCTGATAGTGAAGCAAAATTAAATTCATGCTAGAAGTTGTCTTCTTGCCATGGACAGAATTAAAAGTGAAAGTGCAGCTTGAAAAAATACATCCATACAGGAAATCTTGTTGCAATTGACATTCATCCTCATCATGCAGCAAACATGTTGTACATAATCGGCCTGTGTATTTGGTTTAGCCACAGATCACAGGGCTGTCCACAATAGAATCAGATAGATTTAGTTCACTGACTAAACTACTTTCCACAGGGAAGTTATGTGCTAAGCACAGCAAAGGCAGACAGCTGTTCACTTCAAGAACTTTAAACTCCAAAACCCTTTCAGGTAGTTTTTTCCAAGAACTTTAAACTCCAAAACCCTCTCAGATAACTCCTCCCTCTCAATAACATCAAGTCTTCTGTGACCAATCAGAGTGCAGGATTGCCTCAGCCAATCAGGTGGCTTTCCTGTTCCCAGGCCTCTATGCTTCACTCTGAGTGTAAACAATAATGGATTACGACAGATCTGCACTTATTAAAATACACTTTTCTCTGCAATCTGTCACAGCTAGTCTTTTCCAATAATGTGTAGATTTTAAAACCATTAACGATATACAGTGTATGTGCTGCTAAAATTGGTCCTTCCATGTTAGATTGTGAATAATGGAGTAATCATGTGTACAAAAATATGCTTCAGGGTCAAAAACAATTGTAGTTTACTGCTGACATAAAACATAACTTCTCCACACTTTTGTTACATTGGTAACCAAAGCAAAGTATTTCTAAGGTGGCTTGTTAGAGTCCAATTTTTTCATGTTGCTAATACACAAACTTTGTTTGCTCACTTAACAGACTGAAGGGAGCAGTAGTGCATCCACTAATAATCAATCATAGGGAAAGGTGCCCATGTCTGGATTGAATCAAAGAAGAACAGGCAGAAACATACACTGTGTTTTGTTACAAGGCTGGATAAAGAAATATTTTACTTTGCTGGAACATGTTTGAATTGCGTGAATTGACCTCCCAAAGGGCACCCTCACAGGAGTACAAAACTGTACCTCTGAAGCATGGAAATGGGGACAGGATGTTATCCACACCCAGACCATTTCTGAACTATGCCAATTTCCTGCCCTCCTCGTTCCTTGTCAGGCCATGCAAAAATGCAGACAGACATGATAGTGATTTCATCTGCATTCCCAAAGCCTGGAAACCTCCCCTTTCCTTTCAAGCCATGCTATAATAGTACATCCTAGTTGGCAGGGAAAGCAGGGGTGGGGAGCTTTGATCTACTTGAGGGAAGGGGATAATGTGCAGCAAAAAACTGACTAATGCCATTTTAAAAGGTTTAGGTCCACCCACTTTCCATGGTTGTTACTGAGGAAGCATCTAGAGCCGTGGTGGTGAACCTATGGCACTCCAGATGTTCATGGACTACAATTCCCATCAGCCAATTGGCCATGCTGGCAGGGGCTGATGGGAATTGTAGTCCATGAACATCTGGACTACCATAGGTTCGCCACCACTGATCCAGTCTGTCAGACTCTTCCTCCTCATCCATCATGGAGGTTCTTCTTTCATGTAGAACAGGTTTATTTCTAGACTGGTTTAAAGAGAAAAGCACTGGGGATGCCACAAATCATGCTCAGAATGAACACAGCATCATGTGGATGTTCCACTTTAATGTGGGGCTTCCTTCCTTATTATGTGAGGAAAGATCACTATGTGAAAGCAACCTAGGCTACTTTAGAACTGCAAAATACTGAATTTACATAGAATCACCAATAAAAAAGAAGGAAGGATGCATAATTGTGGTTGGTGGATTACCCTGGTTAATGCAAAGGTTATCAAATAGCAAGACAATTTCAAAAATCTGATTGCTGAAGTGAGTCAGGAAATCAATGTTACATAGTAACTGTATTTTTGTTCATGTGGTTGGCCTGTTCATATATAAAGCAGAAATGTGGGTGTGTGTTTTAGAACAACAGAAGCCACGGGGCTAGTCTACACATTACAACATACACGAGAACTCCACTGGGACTAGCAGCAATATCACAGCTGCAAGTTCCCAGTGGCAATCCGTCCCATGCCATTTTCCTCAGCTGAAATGGCATCAGGAGGAGAGTTATTGCCCTATTGAGAGGCTCCATGTATGGTGAATACTTGCACATGCAGCTTCCCAATAATAAAAATAGTACCCTGTGATATCATTTCTGCTCCTTCCAATTCAAGCTGGGACACTGTAGCACTTTTAAATGGAACTCACGGTTGGAACTCACAGCTGCAGTGTACATGAACCCTCCTGGTGGGCTTGTATATGTTCTAATATGTAGTTTTGCCCTCAATCTTAAGTCTGAAAGAGAGGCAAGTCTGAAAGAGAGGCAAGAGCTGCGGTTTGCCAATAATCTCAGTTCAATCACTATTTCTCAGCCTAATTTACTTGGCAGGATTATTATGAAGATTAAATGTGATAAAATGAAAGTCAGTGTGGAATAGTAATGATAGAATCAGACGAGGACTGGGGAAACCTGTGTGCAAATTCTAACTCTGCAAAGAAACTCTCTACGTAACCATGAGCCAGTCATTCTCTCTCAATCTAGTTATTCATGCAGGGTGGTTGTGAGAATAAAATGGAGGAGAGATTCTTGCATACTGCTCTGAGCTCTTTGAAGGAAGGGTGCAATATAAATGTTATTTCTAAATAAATAATGTTATATATTGATATCCCACCTTTCTTCCCAGTGGAGATGCAAAGCAGCTTACACCCTCTTTATTTTATCCCCACAACAACCCTGTGAAGTATGCTAGTATGTGACAGAGCCAAGGTCACCCTGCAAGCTTCCAGATCCTTGTCTGGTACTGTAACCATTACACTGTGCTGGCTATTAATGTTACCTTGAGCAACTTGAAGGACAATCAACTGTGAAAGATAAATGAAGGATTCAAACATTTTCCACACTGGTTTTGGCAGAAATAGAGACAACATTTTATTATCTATACCAGGGGTAGGGAACCTGCGGCTCTCCAGATGTTCAGGAACTACAATTCCCATCAGCCTCTGTCAGCATGGCCAATTGGCCATGGTGGTAGGGACTGATGGGAATTGTAGTTCCTGAACATCTGGAGAGCCGCAGGTTCCCTACCCCTGATCTATACTGAAACATTTTCATGTTGGCCTAGTGCACAGCGGAAGGACTAGGTGCCAACTCACCCTTGCTAGAACAGGAGGTAACTGCTTGCAGTATAAGAAAAAGAAACACTCAGACAGTAGATTTAGTTCCAACAGGAATACTTTATCTCTTGTTTCTCAAAGGAACAAAAATAACAATAACTATCCACTCTCTACTCTGACAACAATCTGAGCCCGAACCTGAAGGTGAAGGAGATTACTGGGTATGCAGATGCCCTGTATATAGTTTTGTCCAGCAAATCATTACCTAGATGATCTAATCATCCTGGCTGTGACCTTTTCACTTCTGCTTTGACTGTTACATGCCAATCACTGCAGACCAGACAGAGAGGGCTCCGACCTTTACAATTCTGCTGACTGTTACATGCCAATCACTGCAGACCCAGACAGAGGCTCCGACCTTTACAATTCTGCTGACTGTTACATTTCAGTCATTCTAGACCAGCATATGACCACCTTGCAATTTTGAATGTCCTGACAGCTCTTCGCATATCCGGTATGAATGTTGCCTCACTACATAATATTTACAAACGAAATAATTACAAACAAAAGTCATTCATTATTTACACTCATTACATAGTTAGTACATAGTCAGTACACAGAGTTACTTATTTCCTCACTTTGTGCAGAGTCCTTGCCAAATTAATACATCTGCTAAACCCAAACCAAACACCAAGTCATTATGTTTTTTGTATTGGTAATGGCTTTGTTAAGATGTAGGCTATGTTTGCAGATGATTCACAGTACTGCAACTTAATCATATTTGACTGTATCAGTTGTTGTTACATTTTGGAATTTCCACAGCTACATGTTTAATGGGCTTTTGAGGTTTTAGTTCTCTCTGCCATGGCTATACATGTCTGTGAGTCTTCAAAACTGTTATAGGTTGTTCACATTTCTCACCCAAGGTCTTTTAGCAGCAGCTGCATGACCCATTGTAGCTCATTTGCATGCCTCATTAAGAGCATACTCTGCCTCAGCAGTTGAAGTGGCAACCGTTGTTTGTTTCGAGATCTCCAACCGTCGGATGGCTGCCATATTGCATGCATAATAACCACTCACTGACTTGCATCCTGAGTCCTCTGCAAATGAGCTGTCGCACATACACCACTAAGTCCTTGTTGTTTTGGTTAGAAAGAGGTGTAAACCATAGTTAGCGGATTCCTTCAAGTAGCGAATTATATTTTTTAGCCCCTGCCAGTCAGTCTTTCTCAGTAGGTTTTGCAACTGTTCTGCTTAATAAACCTACAGAAAAAGCTATGTCTGGTCTTGTCCAGTTAGCAATGTGCAGCAGGCTGCCAATTAGAGGAACGATATAGGTCTTGCCTTTCAAATGCTTTGCTGTTATCTTGCTTACAAAAATCAGCCACCATTGGGGTTTGTGCCACTTTATCTTGCAGACCAGCTTTTTTTGTATGACACCCTCTATCTTTGTTTTTTGTGTCAGAAACACATGCCCGACGTCGGATTTACTGACTTGAATACCCGTGCATTGCTTTAGATACCACAAGTATTTCAGCTTAAAGTGTTTACTCAACTCAGTGTAAAGTTGTTTGATTTGGTTGTCTGTTTTTGCAACCACACAGAGATCATCAACATAAATCATCAAATGATACATTCATCACCAGTACCTCTGGTATATATACAGGCATCGGCCACACTTTGGTCAAATTTCATTTCATAATGCTTTGTGTATGCACCTGTTCCAACATCTGGCTGACTGAGCAGCCCGGTACAAAGCTTTGTTGAGCTTATAAACTTTATCAACTTGTTCATGCTCATAACCTGGTGCTTGCTTCATGTATATGGTCTCTTGCAAATCTGCATTTAAATAAGCTGTTTCAAAATCAAAGTGCCTCATTTTAAAGTCTCTTTGCTCAGCCAGAGCAATCACTAATCTCATGGATTCTGCCTTTGCAGTGGGTGCATAAGTCTGATCGTAACTGTCAAACTTTGTTTGAGGAGAAGCCTTGTCGACTAATCTTGCTTTATATTTGCAAGAGTCTATATCAGTAGGTTTATCAACAATGTTAAACACTTTTAAGTTCACCAAGGATTCAAACTCATTGTCCATAGCCTGATTCCATTTTCCTGTTCCTCAATTGGACATTTCAACTTATATCATGGAAACCTTGTGGTTCTGTCCCTAATTGGCACACTCTCACTTCTTGTACCATAAAGCCTTTTGGTGGTATGCCTTTATTTGCTCTTTCTGATCTGCGTGGTATAAGCTATTTCTCCAGTTTGCTCAGCCCCTCCTCTCCCTGGCTTCCTTCCTGATCACTATCACTGTTCTGTTATTTGTTGCTTAAAGATTTCCGAGGAGCAGATGTGTGACCTTGAACAGGGAGTGGGGTTGTGTGCTAATCACTAGGTACTGTGTCATGGCTTACTGGTGGTAAGGCACTTCAGAGTTTTTGATGCACATGTTTCCCAACCTGTATGCTTTTCAAAGTTGGCACTCGTGAGATAGCAATTCTTCCATGACCCAATGAAAATCTATAGCCTTTGGTATTCTCGCATATCCTACAAAGCAGTCTCTGCCATTTCTTTTGTCCTTTTTTCGTTGCTGTCTGGGAATGAGGGACGTTAGCAAAGAAACTTCCCAAATATTCTACAAAGGTGTTTCAGGAAGGCGCTTTTTTGCCAAACATTCCTGAAAAATGAATTGTTTCATTGATACTTGAACTCCACAACCTGTATTTTAATACATGTGTGGCAGCTAAGACCAGCCTCTCCCAGAAATGGAAGTGGAACCTTGGCATCATTTATCATGCAATCCCGCGTTGTTTTGAAGAATGCCTAGTCTCTCTCTCCAACCCGCCATTTTCAGCCCGGGCTGAGCAGTTTGTTCTCCTGTGGCTAATACCTTTCTTATTGTCAGCCATGTTTGGAATTTGTTCCCCATGAACTCCACACGCCTCTGTCAGATTGCAGGCAAAGCCACCTTGTGAGGGAACCTCGTTTCAATCATTAGGACCCATTCCTTAAACCTTGTAAAGGCTTCATCCTTAGATTTCAACAGCAAGCAGTAAGAATATCTGCTATAATCATCAATCAGCAGAAATATATATCGTGCACCCCCCTTGATTGGAAAGGGACCAGCTAAGTCTGCATGGACTAGTTCAAATGGTCTTTCCATTTGTCTGTAGCTCTTTTGGGGATTGGATAGGATTTCACCTTAACTTACTACAGACTGCACAGTCTAGGAATGCTTTGAAAGGCTTTGCACTCAGATCACATACTTTTGCCCACTGCTTGATGGTGGCAACACTTCAGTGTCCTCGGACTCTGTGCAGGTAGTGCACACAATCATCATGCATAGGCTTATTAGCTAGACTTGAAACATTCATTACATTTTTCATTTTGCCTTTATCAGTCATAACATACATTTTGTGTAGGTGTGCCTTTTGCACACTCTATGTCATTCTCTGCCATACTGTACAACCCTGTCTATCGAATATAGTTTTGTACCCTTGTTCAGCTAAACTTGGGATAGCTCAACAAACAAAAATCAGTCCAGGAACACACAACACATTTTGCAACTTTTTTACCTAGGCATGGTATGTAGGCAGTTCCTTGCAGAATGCGTAACAGCAGCTGGTGATCCATCGGCCAAGCTGACATGCTTCACACTTGCCTTGGACTCCTCAGTCAATAGGTGATGAGCATTCTGACATGCTCTGAGCGAGGCAGAGGTCAAGAGCCAGATGGGTTGGTTTCTCTGGACGCCGGTTCTCAGCAATGCCGTCAAGTGAGTGCTCCTTCTTTCCTCTTCCCGTTGTCCTTTAGCTGGCCCTTCTTCTCCCCTTCTGTGGGCATTCACCGGAGAGAAGATGATTAGTAGAGCCTAGCGGAAACGCGCCGAACTGCATATGACCTTGGACAGTTCAGGGGAAAGCTGGGTTTTCACTTTTGCCTCTGGAAACAGCAGGCTTCTCTCTGGCTGTGGCTTCCAAGGCAAAACTCTCTTTGTTTCTGGAGCTCCCAGAAGCCTGCAGTCACATAGTCTAGAGTCAAATCATCTTCCTTTATGCTCTGCATACTATAGACAAAATTGTCCCAGCTGTCATCTAGGGAAGATAGTACAATATAGGCCCTATGCTGTTCAGTGAAGATCGTACCTCTGTCTTCCAGCTCGAAGCCGAATAGTTAATGCGCGGCTGTTGGACATGGTTGGCCACATTTTCACCTCCTTTCAGCTTCAAATTGTATAAGCGTCTGGTCAAAGGTACCTTGGAACCAGCAGTCTGCGTCTGGTACAGGTCCTTCAACACCTTCCAGCAGTCAAGCCTTCTCAGCAGCCCGTAGATATAGATGAGCTGGGAGTTTTCCACAGCCAACATTATGGGCCTTGGCTCTGGCATCTGCCCTCTGCTCTGCTGCAGTGCCTGGGTTGGTGGGGTCTCGTTGCAATACATAAATCTTCACGTATGAGAAAGCTCTGCATTTTCACACTCCATGCTGAGTAGTTCCTGCAGTCCAGCCGTTCAAAGGCCCGAACTGCACATGGTGAATGTCATCGTGTCACACTGCCTCGACACTCTCTAGCTTCAGTGGATTTGGGATACTGGGCCCGCAACCAAATTGTTGGCCCTAGTGCACAGCGGAAGGACTAGGTGCCAACTCACCCTTGCTAGAACGGAGGTAACTGCTTGCAGCGCAGAAAAAAGAAACACTCAGACAGTAGATTTCGTTCCAACAGGAATACTTTATCTCTTGTTTCTCAAAGGAACAAAATAACAATAACTATCCACTCTCTACTCTGACAACAATCTGAGCCCGAACCTGAAGGTGAAGGAGAGGTACTGAATTGGGTATGCAGTCTTCTTATATAGTTTTGTCCAGCAAATCATTACCTAGATGATCTAATCATCCTGGCCTGTGACCTTTTCACTTCTGCTGACTGTTACATGCCAATCACTGCAGACCCAGACAGAGAGGCTCCGACCTTTACAATTCTGCTGACTGTTACATGCCAATCACTGCAGACCCAGACAGAGAGGCTCCGACCTTTACAATTCTGCTGACTGTTACATTCCAGTCATTCTAGACCAGCATATGACCACCTTGCAATTTTCAATATCCTGACATTTCATTCAAATAGTTGGTTAGGATTTGTTGGTAGCTTGGATCTGTCTGCTGGTATCAACTGACAATATACCCAGCACAGTAAAAACTGAAGCTTGTTTCTGTTTGTGTATGGTTACAACGTTGTGTGTCCAGTGGGGATCTCATGAGTTCCCTTTCATTTCCTGGTTCCTTGGGCTCAAGAACATTACAGGATGGATAAGAGCTCATACTAAATTCTCGTCAGAATTGTTGTTTACCCAGGAGGATGCAGACATTCTGTGAAGTTATAAGGCACTAATCCTTGAATGGAACTTCACAAGCCAAAAGCTGTTATTTAATCATGGTTGGTTCATTTGCCATTTACCAGATGGCTTATTCAAAAAATATCCACTCTTCACAGCACCATCCAATCAGAACTAACATGTCAAATGTACTAGTCCAGTAATACTATACCTTATTTCACAATAGCTTAGTGAAAGGAACTAATCAATTTGCTTAATAGTCCTTCTAACCATTTAACATTTTCAGGTGCCTGGAAACTAAGAAAGTTAACAATTAAAGCCTTATTAGAAGGATAAGAGTCTAATAATGTACATGCTACCAGTGCCCAACATCCCTTCTTAGTGATGGCTTATAAGAGTAGATTGTCAACCACAGATGTTGAACAGATAGCAAATCATTTTACTAATCCATTAGCCACACTTAACTTTCCTCTAGTTCCTATTCTTCTGAAAAGCTTGCAATGATAATCTAAGTGATAACCCAGAAAACATCTGTACATGACTAAAACAGTACCACCTTCCCTGGAAAAGAAGTAATCAATTGTACTATGTAAAGAGAAGCAACAGCTGGAGAATTATAGATGGTACATTTAACAACTGAACTTTTAATGGAACTGTAGTTTTCACTTCACCCAAGGAAGAGCAACTGTGGAGCAAAACCTTTTTGAGACATGCCTGGTTTTTAATGGCATATTCTACTGATTTTTCAAAGCAGAATTTGGAAGTTTTATACAGTGTATGCATCTGAAGATACCACTAGCATTACTCTTTGACACTTCAAAGCAACTGCCTTTAAATTGTGTCTATGCACAGTTACTTGGTAAGACTTTCATGACATCAGAAAGATCTAGCCATAGCCAAGTACCAGTCAAAAAACTTTCTTTTGGAGCAAAATCTGACGGCAATGGATCAATGTGCAGATTTGGGTCCACAGCCGAATCCCTATGGAGGGAAGAATTTAAAGCAGAGTTTGTAAAGCAGAGTAGGGGATAGAAAGGAAGGTTTGCCTTCCTAAGGTGACTTTTAGGTATTTTCTTCTTGAGAGGGGCTTGAATTTATTATTCATTTGGAAAAGAGTTATGTATTGAAAGTAGCTCACAAAATTAAAATAACACAATAAAATGAGAAAAGCAACAATATAAGAATTATCTGTATCAGCAAGTCATGAAACCAACCATAAAAGCAAGCCTTAAAAACTTGCTGGAGCATAAAAATAGCATAAACCAACATTTTACAACCTAAATTATATGCATGAAACAGTCTTAAAATAAGAAGCAAACCATTAAAAAGAACTTTTAAAAATGAAACTCAGCTGGGAGAAAACATTTTTTTAAAATGCTGCTCCAGCCATTTTGTTCAAATGAGTTTGAAGGAACAAGGTTTGCTGTCTGATGATAGGCATTCAAGTGTCCAGCATCAGCCTGTCGAACAGGGAAGAGCTATGAAAACTGCCTCCCTTTTGATTAGCTGGAAGACAGAGTTACACCCTGCTAGCATCACACCTAGTTGCCCTTTTCATATGTGAAGCAGGTCCCAGCTAGTTAGAGAAAGAAGCATCCAATTTCCTTACTGTGATTCAGAAGGAGCACTTGTGGTTTGTAACTTTAGATATGTTTATGCAGGTGCATATGTGGAAAACTGGTAAGAAGATACTCTGAAATCTGGCTCCTCTGCACAATTAGTTCATTCAAAGTTTAATCTATAAGAATTGCCAAGGGAGGGTTAGCATTATCTGCAACTTTGGGGTTTTTTTTAAATGCCATCATGAAATCCGGCAGCTGGAACACTTTAAATCTTGATGCTAAGCCATGTTTGTGATGGAGCATAGTCAAATCACTCATGCAATGGACACTTAGGTGTTTGTCCCAGCTGAAATCATTTCAGGTAATTCAAAGGCCAAAATAAATGTTACACTTTCTTTTACACAACAGGATGTTCTTCCTCTGCAATTCAAGGGATTTCTGTAGAGCTAGAAATGGTGGTTAGTTCCACAATTGACACCATCTTGTGATAAAAGCTTCTCCCAGTGTGACGTGTTTCCAGAACTGGTTACACTGAAACCCCAGTGTTTAGCCACTTGGGCTGCTAGAAACCTCAACTCAGTATTTAGTTCTTATATTGAATTGCTTGGTGGTTGATAATCTGACTATGGCTTCCAGTCAACCATTTCCCGTTGTAGTGGGAGCTTCTCTAACAAGTCATTTGTAATTTTTAAGTATGTGAACTATTTATTAAGATGCAGAACTATTTTTTGATATATGTTATTTAAAAGATTTCAGGCTAACAAAGGACTTCATTATTTACTAAAATGCCCTGTTTGTGAGAAAGCCTACAGTTTCTCCATCAGTTTTTGGAGGATGAACTCATTGGTCATACTACTAATTGGCAACAGATCAGTAACTGGCTTTGCCTTCACTTCAAAGGCCAAAGTGCTTTAAATAATTCTTCTATTGAGTGTGTATGAGGTATAGGCCATCTAATACTAGCTCAGCACTCCAAATTTAAAGCATCTGGAGCAAACAGCTGCACAATCTCTCCTTATGGACCTTAACTGAGGGAGGACCCACTGCTCATCCTCTCTAATTCATTAATGTTTTATTAATAGTGTGTTTATTCTGTACATTGCTGATATTTTTCATCAATGAACAAAAACGTTTGAATCAGGATTATTCTATTTGTTTGTGACCCAGTAATTCATAAATAATGTACAAGACTGCATGTTTGAGAGTCTTCTGAGGACGGAGCACCACTGGATAGTGTTATTAGTTTTTAAACAACCTACAATACCTTTAATGCTATTTTGTCTGAAGAGGTTTCTCACATCCTTTTATATTTCTCCACTTAGGGTGTTTGCAGGGGGGGGTTATCACTTTTAGGGCAATACCTAGACACCCGTCTGGGGGGAGCAACAGAAAGAGTCATCACAGTGTAATCTAATCCTATCAGACCTTTATTAGGCATCAATAGTAGAAGCTAAATAACAAACCAAAACGTTTGGACTCTATTAGTTCATTAATAAATTAGTTAAAAATTCAGAAGATGGAAAAATTCAGCTACCAGCTCTACTAGTCATCACAGTCTCTGTTAGATCATGGGAATGGATCCTTGCATGGTTGGCCGTGTGATAAAAAATATCCAAAGAGTGCTACACAAAATAGTGCAAAGTGCCTCAGTTTAGATATTAATTGGCAGCCTTACACAAATAATTCAACTGGAAGCTATAGGGAAATCCATATCTAAGTTAATATGCAACTTATCCCTGAAATCAGGCTCCATCCCTGAAGACTGGAAGATGGCCAATGTCACACCAATCTTTAAGAAAGGATCTAGGGGGGACCCGGGAAATTACAGGCCAGTCAGTTTGACATCTGTTCCTGGTAAATTAGTAGAATCTATCATTAAAGATAAAATTATAAAACATGTAGAAAAGCAAGACCTGCTGAGAAAGAGTCAGCATGGCTTTTGCAGAGGCAAATCCTGTCTTACAAACTTACTAGAATTCTTTGAGGGTGTAAACAGGCATGTGGATAGGGGTGAACCGGTGGACATTGTCTACTTGGATTTCCAAAAGGCTTTTGACAAAGTTCCTCACCAGAGACTGTTGAGAAAACTCAGCAATGAAGGAATAAGAGGGGAAGTCCTCCTATGGATTAAAAACTGGTTGAGAAACAGGAAACAAAGAGTGGGTGTAAATGGGAAGTTCTCACAATGGAGAGATGTCAGGAGTGGTGTCCCCCAAGGATCCGTTTTGGAACCAGTGCTCTTTAACCTATTCATAAATGACCTGGAAGTAGGGGTGGGTAGCGTGGTGGCCAAGTTTGCAGTTGATACCAAATTATGTAGGGTGGTGAGAACCACAAAGGATTGCGAAGAGCTCCAAGCGGACCTTGATAAATTAGGTGAGTGGGCTCAGAAATGGCAAATGCAGTTCAATGTAGCAAAATGTAAAGTGATGCACATTGGGGCAAAAAATCCAAACTTCACATACACGCTACAGGGGTCAGTGCTATCAGTCACAGACCAGGAAAGGGATTTAGGCATCTTAATTGATAGTTCCATGGGAATGTCAACTCAATGCATGGCAGCTGTGAAAAAGGCAAACTCTATGCTGGGGATCATTAGAAAAGGAATTGAGAATAAAACTGCAAAGATTGTCATGCCCTTATATAAAGCAGTGGTGCGACCGCACTTGGAGTACTGTGTCCAGTTCTGGTCGCCGCATCTCAAAAAGGATATTGAGGAGATAGAAAAAGTGCAGAGAAGGGCAACAAGGATGATTGAGGGACTGGAGCACCTCCCTTTGAGGAGAGGCTGCAGCGTTTGGGACTCTTTAGTTTGGAGAGGAGGCGGCTGAGGGGGGATATGATTGAAGTCTACAAAATTATGCATGGGGTAGAAAATGTTGACAGAGAGAAAATTTTCTCTCTTTCTCACAATACTAGAACCAGGGGGCATTCATTGAAAATGCTGGGGGGAAGAATTAGGTCTAATAAAAGGAAACACTTCTTCACGCAACGTGTGATTGGTGTTTGGAATATGCTGCCACAGGAGGTGGTGATGGCCACTAACCTGGATAGCTTTAAAAGGGGCTTGGACAGATTTATGGAGGAGAAGTCGATTTATGGCTACCAATCTTGATCCTCTTTGATCTGAGATTGCAAATGCCTTAACAGACCAGGTGATCGGGAGCAACAGCCGCAGAAAGCCATTGCGTTCACATTCTGCATGTGAGCTCCCAAAGGCACCTAGTGGGCCACTGCGAGTAGCAGAGAGCTGGACTAGATGGACTTTGGTCTGATCCAGCTGGCTTGTTCTTATGTTCTTATGTTCTTAATTTATACAGCAGAAACTTTAAAGAGATACATGACTACAGAAACCCTGTAAGTGGTGATTTGAATAATCAGCCTTTTTCGGACGGATGTCAGGACTCAGTACTTTAAATAAATCTGATGGATTCCAGTAATGGGCCTGACTGTGAAATGAGAAGTTTGGATGGTCCTTTTGGGGTTTCATCTTCTACAGGAGGCTGCTCCACATTAGACATACTTCAGAATTCTGATACACTTACTTTGACTCATACCCAAGGTACTGAACTTGGGTAGGAACTGATTCAAGTTTCTGACCTCTGTATGAATATGGATGGAGTTGTCAAGAAGACACTTGGGCAATAACAACATGCAGATTCCATTTCCAGATTTTATGGCCTGACGATGTAAAGACCTGCTTATACATTGGTTACCCAAGACTTTTAATCATCTCTTGGAATATTGCAGGCTGGTTTCATTATCTGTCCAGAAGTCCAGACAATTATTTATTTATTTATTTATTTATTTATTTATTCATTCATTCATTCATTCATTCATTCATTCATTCATTCATTCATTCATTCATTCATTCATTCATTCATTGTTTTCTATACCACCCTATCCCCGGAGGGCTCTGGGCGGTATACAACAGAAAATTTAACAAGGAAATTATAGTAGCATAAACACTATCCATTCAGTAAGCAACTAAAACCCTTTAAAAACAGCGGTAATACAGTAGATTAAAGTAAAGGCGCCCAGCGAAACCCAAATTTAAAACCTTCCCAAAAGGGAAACGGTGGGTCCCATAAATAAAGAGGGACCCCGATGTAAAAAGAGCAGGACCAGAAAGGGGGACCACTCAGCGGCTGGCCACTCCAAAGGCCCAGTGGAACAACTCAGTCTTACAGGCCCTGCGGAATTCACCCAAATCCCACAGGGCCCAAACAGCTGGAGGAAGAGTGTTCCACCAGGCCAGGGCCAGAGCTATAAAGGCCCTGGCCCACATGGAGGCCAACTGCATCACTGAGGGGCCGGGGACCACCAGCAAATTGGCCTCTGTTGAGCGTAGAGGCCGAGTAGGGACATATGGGGTAATACGGTCCCAGAGGTACGAGGGTCCCAGGCCACATAAGGCCTTAAAGGTCAACACCCACACCTTGAAGATGATTCGGAACTCAACTGGGAGCCAATGCAGCCAGCGCAGCAGAGGCTGGATATGCTCTCGAAAGGCGCCCCCTGTAAGTAGATGGGCCGCTGCATTTTGGACCAGTTTTAACTTCCGAATCAACCGCAGGGGAGTGAGTTACAATAGTTTAACTTGGAGGTGACTGTTGCATGGATAACAGTGGCTAGGTCTGCTTGGGAGAGGAAGGGAGCCAACCGCCGGGCCTGACGAAGATGGAAAAAAGCAGCCCGGGTTGTAAGGGCCACCTGGGTCTCCATTGAAAGAGACGAATCCAGGTGGACCCCCAGGCTACAA